>NC_142478.1:64841469-65147094 GCF_049115385.1 Moschus berezovskii
GCTGTCCACCAGGAATCGCACTTAAACATGAAATCCTGGGCTTTTTATCAAAGAACATGATATATAACTACAACCATGCCAGATCTATTCTCGCTTCTGCAGAGTTTTATTTGGGACATTGGACCCTGATATTTCATGCCCCCTATTTAAATTCATCTTAATCCATTCATGTGTTTATTCAGCAATTATGTAGTGAGGGAATCAATAAAAAAAAGACAATCTAACAGAAAAATTGTTAAAAGGTAATGAATAGGCAGTTCATAGAAAACACAAATGACTCTAAAGCGTTTGAAAAGATGCTCAATCATACCAAAAAAATAAGGAGGTGGGGGAGAACTGCAAATTAAAGCTACACTGAGATACCATTTTCCCCATCAGATTGGCAAAAATTCAAAAGGTTAATAACACACTTTGTTGGCGAGGCTGTGAGGATATAGGTATTCTCAAGCACTGCTGGTAGAAGTGTTCCTACGGTGCTAATTTGGCAATATCTATCAAAATTATGAATGCAGATATTCTTTGACACAGCAATTTCCCTTCTGGGAATTTATCCTGCAGCGATATTTGGACTTGTACGAAATAATGTATGTACAAGGTTATTCACTGCAGAATTGTAAAAGCAAAATACTGGGAACAGTCTAGATGCCTTTGAACAGACTAGTTGAATAAACAAGAATATATCCAAACAAAGACACTCTATATAATTTTTTTAAAGAATGAGATCTCTTTATTTGCTGATTAGAGAAAGATTCCATGATACACTGACAAATAACTAGACATAGAGGTATATGGATACGGCATTTCTGCAATAACACTGCCTAACAAACCACCCCAAAACTTTAAAGAGTAATCATTCATTCTCACGCTCATGGACCCAAGAGCTGGCTGAAGCTCTGTCGATCTTGACTAGGCTCAGCAGGGTAGCTCTGCTTGGAGCTGCCCTTCAGGTCCTGATTGAACCTATTCCACATTCCCTATTCAAGGGCCAGGGTGAGGGGGCAATAGTTAACCATGGCATGCTCCTCTCTTGGTGGATCATTGAACACAAGAGAGCAAGAGCAGTCACATAAAAACATTTCAAGATTCTCACATCTTGTCAGCTCACACCCCACTGGCCAAGTCACATGGCCAAGTCCAAAATCAAAGGGTGAAGAAAATCCACCATGAGATCACAGCTAGAGTGTGGATGTATGGGACCGCCAGAGGGGAGTGAAGAATGGGACCAACAACTGAATCTAATACTATATCAACACACACGTATAACATTAAATTTTACTTATCTTTGTATAAAGATGTCTAACATTCCTGCCTCCCTTGTACGAAGACCCTCTGATTACACTGATCTGCCAAATCCTAGAAAATCCAGTATCATCTTCCTGCCTCAAAATCCTTAACTTAATTGTATCTGCAAAAGTCCCTTTTGCCACACAAGATAACACATTCACAGGTTAGGGAATTAAGACATGGACATTTTAGAGGGCCATTACTCAGCCAGCCAGAGCTGAGATGCAAACCCAGGCCTCTCTGTTCCCTAATCGTGTGCTCTTCTCACTGTTCTTTGCTGCCTCGAAGAAATCTGGTGTTTATTTCTGTGAAATCATTAAGCCCAGGGTTTTTGTGGGTCTATGAGGAGAAAGAAGCATATTTCTCTGCAGATTGGACAAGACACAATAATAATACACATTCTACCAAAGAGAAATCCCGCCCCCATTTCCAATTGCAGTGGGCAGTGTAATTCATAAGGTGAACAGAAGGGCAACAAGTTCATAAGGGCAACAAAAAGGTGATCCTCACCACCCCTTGCCGTTTGCCAGGTGAGGCTCCAAGAAGTGACCAATGTGACTTTTCTGCACTACTCATTTGTTTCCTTGTTTACTATCTCTTTCACTAGAATGTCAGCCTCAGGAGAGTGAGGACATATCCATCATACTCATCATAGTGCCCCAGAGCCCAAAAAAGCCCAGCACAGAGTTGTCATTTCGTTGATAAATGCAAACCCCAAAGCTGCCCTGACCCAATAGATAGAATTTCACTTGGGTAAGAAATTTGAAGATGGGGGAGGGGATAGAGTGGGCTCCGCCCAGAATCCCCTACCTTAGGGAAGGGTCGATGTGAAAGCTGAGGTCCCTGGTCAGGATCATAATGATGGGGAAATGTGAGCAAGATAATGTTTGCTTAGCTGTACCCTTCTGAGAACAGAGATTACATCTCTTGAACATTCTACAAGAAGCATTCTGAATCGATCGTGCTTAGACATCAATAACAATCCACCTATGAAAAATTCTCCCACAAGGGCACAAAGATAGATGTACAAGGATATTCGCTGTACTGTTTGTAGCAGCAAAAATATTGGACACAGCCCAAATGTCTATCAATAGGGACTTGGGGAAATAAATGATCATACAGTCACAATGATGGAATGCTATACAGCTATTAAAAGAATGATACAGACGGGGGAAATGTCTAAGATATATTGCTAAATGAAAACAGTAGGTTGCAGGAAAGTGTATAAAGTATGGCCCTATGTTTAAAAAAGCAATATATATCAAAACTCATCGAACTGTGTACTTTAAGATCTGTGCATTTTACTGTACATAAATTATAACTCGATGTCTTCTAGTTCTTTGATTTTTAAGAAGCAATTTTTCATATTGTTTTTGAAATTAAGACTTGCCTTTTCATGTGATGAAGCATTTTATGTTTTGCTGAAAGGCTGTTAAGTCAAAAGAGTAACTAACCGATAACGATGGTTTAGAAGAAGAAATACAAAGGAAATACATTAGCATATACATAGACAATAAACAAGAGATAAGCATATGCATAGAAAAGCTAAAAATATAAACATTTTGAATTTAGGAGTGAAATAATGGAGAGTAGAAGGTGTGGGAACTAAGTAATATTTTTCTATAATTGAATTTTTCACTAGGGACACACATTCCTTTGGTAGTGAGAAACAAATTAAGTTTAAGGAAAAACCCTTTCTGTGACCTATACCTTTTGTGGGGAAGAGTGAAAACCCACTTCGTATTTAGGAAACTCTGGGGCATCAAACCCTGGGGAAGGAAATGGCAACCCACTCCAGCATTTTTGCCTGGGAAATCCCATGGACAAAGGAGCCTGGTGGGCTACAGTCCACGGAGTCACAAAGAGTCGGACACGACTGAGCGACTAAGCACACAGGGGCATCAAAGGGGCATCTGACAATTCAACAGACCAAGGGAACTGAACTGCATTTGTGTTGTTAAAATAGAAAGAACTTTGTTGTTTTCTGATTATAAAAGTAATATGTATTCATTGCATGATTAAACACCCAAACAACACAGAAAATTGACACTAAAAGTTACCCACCGTCCCACACTCTACCCCCTCACATACCCCCACTTTCAAAGGCAGCACCAATCTATACATACTGTTTTAAAACCCAATTCCATCCCTCGTAATATGTAAAGAATATCTTTGCATGTCATAATACTATAACACATACATATACATTATCATTTCAATGATCTCAAATATATTCCATCACATTTTTATACTGTAATTGGTGTAAAAGAGACCCTGTTGCTGAACATCTACGTTGTTCCCAATTTTTTGTCAATGTAAATAAAGGTACAAAGAAAATTCTCATACATTTATCTTTAAGCATTTATCTGATTATATTATATATCCTCAGTAAATTCCTAGAAGTTTAACTTGCTGAGCAAAGAATGTTGCACACTCTAAGGGCTTTTGATCCTTGTGACCATATTTCTTCTCCATAACAGGAGTCATCATTAGCATTATCAAATATTGAGCGTGGACTTTTTGCCAAGCCTTTTACCCCTTCTGAACAATCCTATGAGACTGGTGTTTTTATTATCTCTCATAGGAAACTGAGGTTCGAGAGGTACATAACCTCTTGACATCACACAACTAAAAACTGGCAGAGCCAGAAATAAGACCCAGAACTGTCTCCAAAGGGCAGGCTCACAATCATAGCACTTTGCTGCCTGCATTTGAGCAAGCTCCAGGAGTTGGTGGTGGACAGGGAAGCCTGGCATGTTGCAGTTCATGGGGTCCCAAAGTTTCAGACACGACTGAGCAACTGAACTGATTAATTTGCCTCCCAGAATAGTCCTATCATTTCATCATTCAGCCAACAGTGCATGAGAAAGCCCATGTCCTCGTTTTCTCCCGCTTTGTCCAAACTGAGTATTCTCATTTGAATCATGTAAGGAGTATGCCGGAGAAGGCAATGGCAAGCCACTCCAGTACTCTTGCCTAGAAAATCCCATGGATGGAGGAGCCTGGTAGGCTGCAGTCCGTGGGGTCGCTAAGGGTCGGACACGACTGAGCGATTTCACTTTCACACATTGGAGAAGGAAATGGCAGCCCACTCCAGTGTTCTTGCTTGGAGAATCCCAGGGACAGGGGAGCCTGGTGGGCTTCCGTCTATGGGGTCACACAGAGTCGGACACGACTGAAGTGACTTAGCAGCAGCAGCAGCAAGGAGTATGCAGTTGCAAGCAACAGAAAGCTCAACTCAAACTGCCTTAAATAATTAAGTGATTCATTGGCTCAAAACCACAAGTCCTACCGAAAGCTAATTGTCAAGAATAGCTTGACACTGCACCACAATGACAAGACAAAGGTTCAGGTTTTGTTCCTTCCCCCTGTGTCCAGGGTGGCTTCATCTTCCACTTGACTCTCCTTCATGGTCTTGAGACAACTCCCAAGACTGTGTGCTTTATTCCCCTAGTCCAGACAGGAAAGAGAAGGCTGACTTTGGAAGTCCTCTCAGAAGAGTAGGAAAGATTTCCCAGATCCCTTAGCTTCTCTGTGGCTTGAATTGCCCCCAGAAGCTCATCTTGAACCAGTAACTGTGGCCAGGGGGTAAGACTATGACGATGAGTTTACGCCTGAGCTACATATTTGCATTCCTAGATCCCAGAGTAGGGGTTGATTTCTTCCCTGGTGGCTCCAATGGTAAAGAGTCTACCTGCGATGTGGGAGACCTGAGTTTGATCCCTAAGTTGGGAAGATCCCCTGGAGAAGGAAATGGCAACCCACTCCAGTATTCTTGCCTGGAAAATCCCATGGGTGGAGTAGCCTGGCAAGCTATAGTCCACAGGGTTGCAACAAGTTGGACACAACTGAGCAACTAACACACAAAGACAAAAAGACAAAAGCCTATAGAGAAAAGGTGTGGAATGAAAATCAGGACACTATCAAGAGAAAGAAGGCTGATTTGGGGGTTGGTAGAATGCGCTTTTGTGCCCCCCCATCTCCTCTTGGGCTCACCTTTGTATTTAGTCTATCCCTGTTCTTGGCAGCGAGATGTATCAGGGAATTAATATCCCCAGGGAGCAACACGCAACCAATAATGATAGAGGAGGCGTATAAATACCCCAGCTCCCTTACCCTTTTAGGTGGGTCATCATGTTCTACAGTAATCCCTAGAGTTCTCCAATGGGATTAAGCTCCAGTTGCCCACAGTAATAACTCACTGGTGATTCGGTCTTTTCTGGTCCCTTCTCTTCCATTCTCATATCCCCACTCACCTCCCAGGGTTTCTTGGTTTCTTACAAATCAACTTTTTTTTTTTAACACCTGATTCCCTGACTTGGGGTCTATGTATGGAGAATCCAAATAATGACTGTTAATGCAACTGCAAAGTCCACTACATTAACGTTTTTGGTCTGTGTCTAATTTAAGCACATTCTACAAAGATAAAATTGCAGCATTATGATGGAAGACAGACATTCATGCGGTAGCTCTCCACGCTGATGAAAGAACAGTACCTAGCCCTAAGCTACCTCCTTCACCTTCAGTGTGAAGGAGAAAAGAGGCCCCCTTCCATCAGAAACCACTTTGCATGCACAGCTACCTCAACAGTGACCAGACAAGAATGTATTACTAAGCCCTCCATTGGGAGACTGTCCTGCAGATAGACATCTGGACTCCTTGGCGAGATTCCTTTAGGAAAAAGAGTGAGAACTCTCTCCCATGGTAAATTGGAGTTTTTAATATACCTCTTTCCGGGAGTGCTTGCTATAAACAAACTATCAGTATAAGTGATAAAAAGGAAGACCTTCTTCAAAAGATGCCACACATTAATTTTTAAGTTCACTCCCAAAAGATGTAATCCCCTCTTTTGTGCCTGTTAATGGGATTTGCACGACAATCATTTGTTTATAATTAATTGCCATATAGCTTTGCATGGCTGCATGCAGCATTGGCAAATGGCTGATTTCTATCGGAAAAGGATATGTGAGCAGCTTCCTTTTAGGGAATGAGCCATAAGCTAAGCAGATTTCTAGCTCAGAAATGGTCCTTTTCAAAGAGGAAAAACCTCTAGACTCTTTTAAATGGGGCCCAATTTCTCAGCCTGAGAGTAAGAAAGGAATTAAAAGATGATTGAATTCAACTGCCTCCTTTTACAGATGAGAGAACTGAAGGCCAAGAAAAAGAAATCTCTAAGATTACTGAGTGAGTTAGTGCAGAGTTAAAACATCGCAACGCCCAGCTCAGTGCTTGTCCCATTAAGCCCTCTGCCCACACCTCCGAGCACTGATGAAACAGACAAAACATATTTCTGTTCCCAGAAGGCAGGGCTGCAGGCTGTTCGATCAAATGGATTGAAGGCAGAGGCAGGAAGAATGCCTGGCCTAGAATGACCTTGAAAACACATCACTCTCTCTCGCGCTCCTCAGAGGAGACTAATTCTGGGATGAACTAGAATTCTTGCCATAATACACAGACAGTTACTGAGACCAACAGTATCAAATGCAAATGTCTTTAATCTCCATGTAGGCAACAAATGGGCAGAGAAGGTGGGAGGTGAACCTCAGGAAGTGGTGGGGACTGAGTCAAATATGAGAGCCCTTGAGCATCTCAACCATCCCAGCACTGACAGATCATCTACGTTTTTAAAGAGAGACCGAAAGTCCAAAGTGTGACTTGATATCGTGAAAAAGTGTTGCATGATATCTTCCAGCTTTTAAATCTTGGTAATTGGCAAAATTTCTTAAATAAAGGATTTAATCTCCATACAAGTCAAACAAGATATATCGTCTCCCAAAATATCAGTTTGTAACTACCAGCACAGGGTAATAACACCTGGTGACAGAGTGGGTCATTCATTCAATCAAATGTGCATTCATTTGTTCAGGGTCTCTAAGAGTGATTCTTAAAACTTTCTACACTTTAGAATCACCATGGAAGCTTAAAAATCCCAGGTCTTACATCATACTAATCACACCAGCATATTCAGGAGTGGGCGATGGGCATCAGGATGTTTCAAATACACCTGGATGATTCCAGTGTGCAGGAAAGTCTGGAACAGCTCATTGGTCTACAATGAGCCAGGCTGTGGGTTAGCTACTAGGGACACAGGGATGACCAGGACAAATATATTCCTTGTCTTCACAGGGTTTAGAGCCCAGTGAGGCATTCAAACAGGTAACCAGATGTTGCCATGGCTGTCAGCTATCCACCAAACCTGTTCTCCTCCCCACCATCTTCCAGGGCACACGCCGGACTAAAGTTTTCCTAGTGTCTTTTGCAGATAGATGGAGCCACACATGGGAATGCTGACCAATAAGAATGTGAGCAGAAATCATTTTTGCCACTGCCAGGGGTAACTCATGACACATAGCAGGTGTGCGTTTCTTTGCTATTTGATTCCTGCTGCCAGGTTACTGAGGATGGCAGAGCCACTGTCCACCCAGGTCAATGGGGCTGTGAGCAATGGTGAGGACCATTTATTGAACTAGACATGTCCCCTCTGTTACAGCAGCCCAACCAATGCACTAAGCAATTATGATAAAGACTATGACAGCAATAACATCAGAGGCTGAGGGAGCACAGATCGAGATGTGAGGAGGCAACCAGGGAGGGCCTCCCGTTTATTCACGTACTCGTTCATCCAAGGGATATTTCCTGAGCACTTGCTAAGCACCAGGCATTGTTCTGGATGCAATTAATGAAATCAGTTAATAAGTTATTATATAAAAACCCTGTTTAAGAGGGATACAGCAATGAAGGGAAGACTCAAAAATCCCTGTCCTCATGGAGTTTAGGCTCTTCAAAGTATTAAAGTGGCATTTAAACTCAGACCTGAAGGATAAACAAGGTAGGCAGAAATCTGGGAAGGGAACACAGATATCAGTGCTCCTGGGAAGAAGAAAGATACGTCATCCAACAGCCATGAAAGTGGGAGAACATGGCACTTTGGGGGAGCTTCAGGGCTTCCCAGGTGGCGCTAGTGGTAAAGAACCCACCTGCCAATGCAGGAGACGTGAGAGACACAGGTTCAATCCCTGGGTCGGGGAGATCCCCTGGAGAAAGGAATGGCAACCCACTCCCGTATTCTTGCCTGTATTCTTGCTCCATGGACACAGGAGCCTGGCGAGCTACAGTCCATGAGATTGCACAGAGTCGGATAAAACTGATGTGACTTAGCATGCATGCACGCCAGTAACTGGGCATGACTGGAGCACAGAGCAGGAAGCTGGGGGTGACGAGTGTTAAGACAAGAGACAGAGGCTGAGACCGGGACACAGCCAGAGAGACAGAAGAAGCATGGCAGAAACCCAGAGAGGGAGACAGGGCAAGGCAGAGAGACTGTCAGAGGCAGAGACGCCGCAGAGCCCCCTCCTCCTGACCCCAACCCTCTCAGGCCTTCCTTTGACAAGGGAGACGGATGTCCACGTTGACTTAAGTTTACTTTGCTTTGTTGAGAAAAGGTAAATATTTGATCTCCTACAACTCCCAGAGATTTCTCCTAGGTGAGAAAAGCATTGTTAATTAGCGGGAGAGCAAGCCCATGATGGGCTGAGACAGAGCCGGGGTGAGGTTTGTAATTCACAGACTGGGGCTTGGTTGAGGAGCCATCACGAGACTTGAGTTCTAGACCCTCCTTGACTCCAGGCAGCAGTGGGGCCTGTGCCTCAGTTTCTTCATCTGTAAAATGAGCACTTTGCTACTCTGACATTCCGTGGCAGCACTTGCCGAGGTTTGTGATCCTATATGTAATTGTGAAATTGTTCAATGGATGCTTTGAGAGCTTGAGAGAGACGTGTGTGTCTGTCTTATTCATAGATGAGCACATGATACATGTTCAAGAGCACTGACTTGTTTAAAAAAGAGAAAGGAAAGGAGTGGGAGGAGGAAGGATAGAAGGAAGGAAGGATGGGGGGGGGAGGAAGGAAATGATGTTAAAGACATAATGAGTGCTATGGCAAGAAAGCAAGGAAGCACAGGATACAGGGAGACTTAACCTCACCCAGATTAAATCTATAGGAAGAGAAGCCCAGCAGGATGGATCTAAAATGGCTTTGCTGAATTTCTCCAGGGAAGCTCATAAATTTTATGCCTCTTGTAAAGGCACCCACACGTTCCACAACCACAGAGGAAGGAGAACCTGGCATATACAGGTGGCCGCCCCCGGGAAACCAGCAAGTTGGGTGGCCAACCCCCTCATCAGCCCTCGCCCGCACAGGGCAGGCTGAGTGACAGTGTCTTGCTGGGAGAGAACCTGTGTGAGCAGCCTGGCTCCTAGACATTCTGGAACCAGCCGAGGCTTCCCCTGGGGCTTGATGGTGGTTCCGTAAAATCCCCAAGCGTTTGCTCCTCTCCCTCCTCCTCCTTACGGTGGAAGTCTGGGAATTTGCTCATTTCTAGCTAACGCTGACTATTTCTAGACAGTGAGAGGACTTGGGATTTTCCAAGGATGAAACAGGAAGTGAGTTGGTAATAGGAACAAATGAGGAAGTGACAGCACATTTGTGGAAACAACAAATTCATAAAGACTCGGGTGACTCCATGAGCCCCTGACAATAAAGCAAATGTGAACAAGTGAATAAATGTGGAGAAAGGAAGCTCCTCCTCATCGGAGAATGCAACAAAGAAATGTAAAGGGAAGGTGGGAGTTAGAAGTGAAAAGTGAAATACTCAGTCATGTCTGACTCTGTATGATCCCATGAACTATAGCCCACCAGGCTCTTCTGTCCATGCAATTCTCCAGGGAAGAATACTGGAGTGGATTGTCATTTCCTCCTTCACGGGATCTTCCCAACCCAGGGACTGAACCCAGGTCTCCTTGAAGGCACATTCTTTACCGTCTGAGCCAGCAGGGAAGCCCTTCAGAAAACCTTCAGTGGCTGCTAAAACTAAAAGGTAAACATTGATGAGTAAAGTGAAGTGAAAGTCGCTCAGTCGTGTCTGACTCTTTGTGACCCCATGGACTATACGGTCCATGGAATTCTCCAGGCCAGAATGCTGGAGTGGGTAGCTGTTCTCTCCTCCAGGAGGTCTTTCCAACCCAGGAATCGAACCAAGGTCTCCTGCGTTGCAGGCGGATTCTTTACCAGCTGAGTTACTAGGGAAGCCCAACATTGATGAGTAGCAAGAGAGATTTATATACATAATCCAAAGTATCTCCCCACGACTTCCTTATTAATCACAAAGAGGAAGATAGCAGTCTTCAGTGGAGAAATCTGTTGGCCATATAAGTCAACTGATCAAGGTGACCCTCACCAGGAGTAGGACAAGTCGACAGCATGCACTTCCTGATATGATGTACTGAGAATTCAGCATCACATCTGCATTATCCCTGCTGAAAGGACACAGCCTGACTCTGACCACAGTGAAGCACCAGGGAAGCCCAAATTGTGGAACAGTCTACAAAGTAACAGGCTTGAATGGTTCAAAGGTGTCAAGGTCAAGAAATGGAGAAGGACTGAACAGTTGTTCCAGGACAGGGAAGGCTAAAAAGGCATGACAACTCAATTCAATGCAGAAACCTAGATTGGATTCTGGACAGAGAATGAAAATATATTACTGAGAGAGTTGACAAAATTTGAAAGTGGATGTGGATTCGATAACAATGTTACAGAGATGTTAAACTTCCTGACTTTGAAAACTGAATTGTGATTATGTAAGAGAGCATTCTTTTTCCTGGAATACACACTGAGTTATTTAGTGGTTTAAAAAAAAAACAAACAAACAACTAGAAGAATCTGAACATCAAAGCAGAGGGTAAGGGCTGGTTTTAGGGGTTGGAGGAACTGTGTTCAAATCCCAGGTCTATTATACCCTGGCTGTGTGACCTTGGGCAAAGCACCTGACTCTCTGAGCTTCAGTTTCCCTATCTCTAAAATGAGACTAAATGATTAAGACTCCACACTTCCAATGTAGGTGTCACAGGTTCGATCCCTGGTTGGGGAACTAAGACCCCACATGCCTAGTGGCTCAGCCAAAAACAAAAACAAAATGAGGCTGCCGATGTTGCCTGTCTTCACAGGATTTTTGCAAAGATTTGATGAGGTAACCAACTGAAAGGCCTGAGCACAGTCTCTAGTGCATAAGGACATTATAGGCAGCTCTCAAGCTACATGTCTCTGGGTTGGAGGAGATCCTCAGTCTTTCAGACTCGCTTTCCTCCCAAGTGAGGGCCTTTTAGGAAATGCCCTGTAAGGAAAGAAGCATGATTCTAAATACTAAGGAAAAGACAGAGATGTTAGTGCTTTAGTCTAATCCTTTTGCTTTACAAATGAGGAAAATCTCTGAATCTCCCACAGTGGCTAACATTGGTCTTGCCCATAATAGGTGCTCATTAAAATTTTGGTGAGTCTGACTGAACCTGGTGAAGCCACTTGACCTTGATAGTTCGAGGCTTCAAAGATAGTCAGGATCAAAGACTGAGCGTGAAAGCATGTGTGTGTCATTACTAGAAGGTGGAGATGAAGGCAAATCAGAAGGAAATATCACCCACATCTCCCCAGGAAATCTTACCAGTCCTCAAACCTGCATCTTCATTGTGGATTGTCTGGGTGAGCTCTGAACATAATTACAAGTGGGAGGCAGAGAGAGATTTGACTCCAGAAGAAGCCGGAGAGGAGATGACAGAAGCAAGAGGCTGGAGAGAGACGACTGCTGGCATGGTCTATGATGCAAGGAACATGGGTAGAAGCTGAAAAAGACATGGAAATGAATTCTCCCCTAGAGTTTACTGCCAACACCTTGATTTTAGCCCCAAGAGACCCATTTTGGACTTCTCGTCTGCATGACTCTAAGATAATAAATACGCATTGTTTCAAGCCATTGAGTTTATGATAATCTGTTACAGCAGCCTTTAGAAACTAATACCTGTGCGTCATGGCATCTCACAACTCCCTTGTTCCTCATAGCACTGTGACGTCAGGAGCAATATTTACCCAACAAAGAACCAGACTTTCTCCTTCAGACCTGGAGGGATAATGACCCCCTCCCTATCCACCACACTGATAATAACCCCCATCTAGAATTCCAAATAAGAAATGATAAAGAATACAAAAGCCCTCTGAGAATCCTCAGATATAGCTGAGAAGGCATTAGACTTCTCACAATACATAGGATGAGTGTTTGGACCATTTTATTCTGATTTTGAAGGGACAAGCGATCCCAAAAGTGTGGAGGAACAGGTGACATCCAAATGGTATATGCAGATGGCACTTTCAGACTTTGAACTTGAGCACTAATGGTCAAGGCCTCCCAATCATAATGCAGAGTAGAGATGTGTCTGAATCTCTGCTGCACCGGGGTGTTAATTACATGTCTGCGAGACAGAGACAGTCGGTGAGAAGGCTAAAATTAGCCAACAATCTGATATGTTGACACTTGGCATCAGTAACTGAAGCTTCTATGAAAGACATATTTATGAGATGAGCTTATGTTTCATGATGACATGCAAGCTTTCAGAAGCCCCAAGAAATTCTGAAAGCTCAGCATTTTGTCTCCATCCACCTGGCTATAATGGTGAGAAAAGTTGCTGGCTTGCCCCCTCCTTGAGGTTGAAAAGGGAAGAAAAAGAGAGGGACCAAGACATCAGATTAAACGCCAAGTCTTGGTCTCTGGAATGTGCTTTTCTGGTGACATTCATTAATGTGCATACCCAGAGCCAGTGCTTTTCAGAAGGGTAAAGCAGAAGAAGTCTTTGTGGCTAACTATAGAATTAACTGTGCTTCAAATGCTGGAACTCATGCCTAGAGTCTACAACCCGGGAACACCATTATTACATGCCAGAAACTGATTAACTAAAATTATCTCATCTAATCCTCACAAACACATCAGGTGATGGATACTATTATTATTCCCTTTTACAGATCAGGAAACCAAGGCTCAGAGAAGTGAAGTCACTTAGGCAGCTAAGGCAGGATTTTCCAAGGATTGAAGTATTTACAACAGCGAGAATTTAATGCAGGGAACTGATCACACGGGCGAAGAGGGAGCAAGGATGGTGAAGCCACCCAGAGCCTATTAACAGCAGAAAGAAGACCCACACCTAGGCTGCAGGATGGAACGAGACAGTTGGATACCTGGGCTCCTGGGAATGCGTTCACCTGGTGGGAGCTGGAGCCTTGAAGGGAGCAGAGAAGGAGCAGAAATACCCTGGTTTCCTCCCTCTTCCCACATTTTAGTGTAAGGCCAGTGCCTCTCACTGGCCAGACCTGGCAGGAAGCCAGCCAACAAAGAAGTCTGAGTTATGCAGCCCATAAGGATTGAAACAGAGCAAGCCTCTATGGTCCTTGCCCCACCACGTCCTCTACCTACCTCTGTCTGTGGAAAACTTTAGTCAAAGAATAAGTTTAATCAGAGAAGTAAGAAATGCAGAAACAAAGGAAAACAGTCAAAGGAGACTAAATAATAATAATGTATTATCAAGCATAGTCAACCCTGAAAGTTCATTGGAAGGACTGATGCTCAAGCTGAAGCTCCAATAGTCTAGCCACCTGATGCGATGAGCCAACTCATTGGAAAAGACCCTGATGTTGGGAAAGATTGAAGGCAGGAGGAGAAGGGGACGACAGAGGATGAGATGATTGGATGGCATCATGGCAAACTCAATGGACATGACAAACTCAATGGACATGAGTTTGAGCAAGCTCCAGGAGATGGTGAAGGACAGGGAAGCTTGGCATGCTGCAGTCCATGGGGTCGCAGAGTGGGATGCAACTGAGCGACTAAACAACAAAGCATAATCAAAGACCTCTGGTTCTTTCTCGAGGGCTGTAGATAATAATCTGAGCCATGTCCTGTGAGCTGTCTTATAGATACTAAAACACAAGGGTGAAGAAGTTAACTACAGATGACCAGACATGAGCTGCCATGATTCTGAGAACTGGCGGCGAAGAAATGGGAGCAACTGGACCCTGGAACTGAAGATTAACTGTACTTAAAACCACCAAGATGATGCTGGTCAGACCGCTGATGACCAATTTGAAGACGACTGTTAGCAATGACTGTGCTGTTTCTGCATGTAGCCCCTCTCCCACTTCTATCTATAAAAGCTCTCACCTCCCTGTTTGGGCTGGGTTGGGGGAGGCGGTGGTGGTGAGGCAGTCAGCCTTTGAACAGACATCCGCCACCCTCTCCTCCACAGTTGCCAGCATCTGAAGTAAAGCAAACTTTCCTTTCCACCAACCTGGCCTGTTTATTGACTTTTGAGCAGCAAGCAGCCAGACCCACCACATGCCTTTTGGTAACAGGATATGCTCCCAGTCCCAGGAGAGCTAGGAAGAGGCTTAGCCAGAATACGACACAGGTCTGCACCATCCCAGTAAATCATAGGTCCTTTCATGGGAGAACACAGAGGCCAAATGTAAATTTCTTCCGGATAGCACCTGCGGTCCCCTACAGACACCGAAGAGGCTCAGATAACCCTTCTAGATTCTAGGCAATGCTCCCGTAGGCAAAAGGAGGGTTGCCCAGAGGACTGAGTCCCAAGCCTGGCTTAGAGAAGAGCTCCTTGTGTGACTTCAGACAAATATTTTTACCCTCTCTGAGCCTCAGTCTCCTCCTCTGGTACACAGGTAATAGAAATATACCCCCTCGCAAAACTGATTTACAAAGCACCTGGTTCACAGCAGGTATTCCAAAAATGGACCTAATTATATCACTGCTACCATTAATAGCGGGCTTCCCTGGTGGCTCAGATGGTAAAGTGTCTGCCTGCAATGCGGGAGACCCGGGTTCGATCCCTGAGTTGGGAAGATCCCCTGGGGAAGGAAATGGCAACCCACTCCAGTACTCTTGCCTGGAAATTCCATGGACAGAAGAGCCTTGTAGGCTACAGTCCATGGGCTCACACAGAGTCGGACACGACTGAGTGACTTCACTTCACTTCACCATCAATAGTATGTAACCTATTTACAGGATTATCATTTTATTTATAGGTGGTGAGCTCTCATGAAGAGACAAGATCAGCAGAAAAGAAAAATGAGTTTCTCAGTCACATCTACAGAGCTGTCCTGGGCATTCTCTCAGAGACCCCTCTGCTATCAAGTAAACTTACTCAAGCTGAATAACAGTTATACAACCTGCTTCCAGGAAAGAATACCTAGGGATGCCGTAAACTCTGTTTATTCTGGCTTCTCCTTAATGAGTACATTTACCTCACGCTGTGACCTTCCTTTGCTTTCCTTAGAAAATTATCCGCTAGAAAGTAAAGAGAAAGCCAAATACCTAACGCAAATAATCCCAGCTCCCAGACCCCCGTAGATCTCTTGTGAGCCTTTGCATTAGAAGGAATCAGGGAAATGCAAGGCACCATTAAGACAATGAAATGTATAAGGTGGGGACATTCAGCACGAAGTTGCCTGAACTGCTCTGCTATGACTGGATGGGCTTCATTTGTTCTGCTGTTTCTGACTGAGCTGGAGGGTGGCTCCCCAAATGTCAACACCACTCACCTTCCAGGGGGGCCCTCCTCACTTCCTCCACACCTGCGCTGTCGAGGCAGAAGCAGGGAATTATGTAAAACAGGGCTACTCAAAACATAATCTCAAAAATGCTTACTCTCTGTACCTTATCCCCTCCGCCAAATGAATGTCCGCCTAGAGCTTCTGAATGTAACCTTCCTTATTTAGAAACAGAGTCTTGGTAGATGTAATGGATTAGGATGACATCATATTGGTTTAGAGTGGCCCTAAGCCCAATGACTGGTGTCCTTATAAGAAGAAGAGAACACACACAGTGATGCCCACAAGGAGGAAGGTCATGTGACGATGGAGGCAGAGATGGAAGTGATGCATCTGTAAGCCAGGGAATCTTGGTAGAGGCCAGGGAAGCTGCTCAACACCCTACAATGCCCAGGATAGCCCTCGTAACAAAGAAATGTCCATCCTAAAATGTGCTAAGGTTGGAAAACCATAGGCTAAATGAGTAAAAGTCAAGGTGAATTTAAGATGAATTTTGAAGGATGTGTAGGAGTTTATGAAGTGAAGAGGAGGGGGAAAGGCCATCTAGGCAGAGAAAACAGCCTATCCAAAAGCAAGGAGGAAACTAAAGGGCAAGGCCTGTTCAGAGAAAGGGGACAGCTCAGTATGAGTAATAACGTAGAGTAGGGCTGGATCCCAATTGGCCCAACTAAGTAGTCTGAATTTCATCCTATTAGCAATGGGGAGCCATTTACAGTACTTGAACAGGGCGGACAGTATCATTACTGAATGATAATCTTATATGAAAAATTAAGGGGAGATGAGCAAAGCCAGGGGTAAGAGGCCATGAAGTCAGTCTGGTTCCCCACACCTTCTCTGCCCAGCCTCCAGTTAATCCTACATCTAGGCATCCAATCTCTAGCAGACCTGACTGCAAAGTGGTGTTCTCCATCCCAGACTCTGCCAGGCACACATTCAAACAGCCATGGGCCTTAGTGACACAGCTGGCCCTGACTGGGAAATCCTGACTCAAACAGGAAAGAGTACCACAGCTTTCCAACCCCTGCCCTCTGGCATTTCCAGCCATTTTCATTTGGAAGAGACTTTGTTTCCTGTTCCCTTAATGAGGGGGAAGGCAGTCTAACTTGAGCTCTCCTTAGAGGTTCACACAGAGACACAAAGACGTTCCTAAGGTTCTGTCCTCCACACTCTCCATGTCTTTTCCCTTCCTTTCTATCGACCTTGTCTGCAAAGTGGTTTTAGGGTCACAGTGGAAAGGCCAAGCCTTACCTCCTCCCAGGGGACACAGAGACACCCCCTAACCTCCCAGCATATCGGCCACTTGCCATCTTTGCCATGAGCCCACAGAATCAATACCATGCTCTCAGATCTTGTTTTTCCCTTGAGTGATCTTCCCAAGGCCTTTATCTCTGCTCTGTGGCAGTCAGGGTCACAAACACTAGAGTTTCCATTTCAGGAGCGTGCTGGATTCATTCACCGTTTGACTTGGACAAGTGACCTCTCCTGTGGGTCTCGTGTTCCTCATCTATAGAGTAAGTTCTCTAATTCAAAGGATTGTGCAGGGATTCATGGAAACCATGCATGTACATTGCTTAGTACAGTGGTTGGCATGTAAGAAACACCCAGCAGATTGTATAGTAGTAATATCATGGTTACCGAATCACCTAATACTGCGTGACCTTTCATACTCCCCTATTTCTTGCTACGAGATCCAAAACCACAAAAGAAAAAGGCGGAAGGGGAGGAAAAATTCTCAAGGTCCATTTACATGTTTGCCATACCTGCTATTGCATGCATGCCCTCCTCTAAGCCTCATAAGGGGCTTCTTAGGTGGCTCAGTGGTAAAAAGAATCTACCTGCCAATGCAGGAGACATGGGTTCAATCCCTGGGTCAGGAAGATGCCCTGGAGGAGGAAATGGCAACCCACTCCAGTATTCTTGCCAGGGAAATCCCACGGACAGAGGAGCCTGGTGGGCTGCAGTCCATGGGGTTGCAAAGAGTCAGACACAACTAAACGACTGAGGATACTCATGCAAACTTCCCATGGCAGCCTTGGAGATTTTCCTTCGAGAAAGAATTTCCTTTAGCTCTGAGAACCTTCAGGATCAACTGCAGCATTCAAGGCAAGGCCGCCTTCTCACGCAGCCCCAGACAACACCAAGCATGGCAGGGGTGCCACAGCCTAGCCATTTCTGTCCAACATAGGTTTATTCTAATAGGCGATCTTTACTCCAGGGCCACTCATTGGATTGGCCAAGACGAGCAGATCTGCATGATGGCCTGAAGGCTCTCCTTGCCCATTCTGCTTCCTTCCCCCTTTGTCTTTCACTGGCATCAACCTCCCAATAAACCTCTTGCACCATAGCTCTGTCTCGGTGTCCACTTCTTGGAGGAACTACTGAAATACCTCAAAACAACTCTGTGTGTGTGTGTGTGTGTGTGTGTGTGTGTGTGCAAGTGTTAAGAGTGTGTTTCCTTAGGACTTCCCTGGTGGTCCAGAGGTTAAAAATCCACCTTGCAATGCAGGGGATGCGGGTTCGGTCTCTGGTCAGGGAACTAGATCCCACACCCCGCAGTAAAGATCAGAGATCCTGAATACTGCAAATAAGACCTGGAGCAGCCAAACTAAATCATTATTTTTTTTTAAATACAGAGCATGTGTGTTTCCTTCCTTGTAGCATGGAGTCATCCTGGTCTACCCATCATGTGAATTAACTTTGCAAAACATAAGACCTTCATCTCGAACGTGGGATGCATGTGCAAGCCAGTGGACGGGACCCAGCACCCAGCACGGTGCCTGGCACGTGGCAGAAGTCACTCAATACATATTCGTTCCATAAATGACTAATTGATGACTGTAACTTGGTGTTCAGGACACTCCTCTGAACAGTGTAGGACAGTGCTCTGCATCTTACAAAAGTGAAAAACATTCAAAAGGAACTGTTTTTAGTCTGGACCCAGTAATAACAAGAGGAGCCAACCTGTACTGAGAGCTATGGTGGATGAGGGATGCACCACCTGGCTCCCCTACAAGGAAGGATGTGCCACCCTAGCTGCAGAGCTACCTCACCTAAGGTCACCAGCACCCCAGGCTGGCCCACACCAGTGACTGATGGATGTTCAGGACACAGACCCATAGGTCATTCTAGCTCTGGAGAGCACTGTGGGCTCAGCTGCAGCAATCACTGGGCCCTCCTCGCAGCTCCAAACTCTCCCTCTGCTCTTTCCTGCTCCCATCACATTTTCACTGGTGTTGATCCTGAGAGGTCTCCTTAATAAACATCCTGCCAGCTCAACTTCAGTTAACGGTGCTAAGAGCATGCACCTGCATGAACTCACCGCATTCTCGCTGCCACCCTAAAGGCAAGAATTATGCATCCCCCTCCATGTTGCAAAGGAGAAATCCAAGGCTCACAAGGGTCACACCTCCTGCAAAAAGAGGGCTGAGGTGCAAGCCCCAGTGTTTGGGACTTCAAAGCCTGAGGTGTTAGATCTTTGGAAATGAAGGTTGCCATCCTCCGTCTCCAAGCTGAGTCTCAAAGGCAAGCCCCAATCTCACAGATAAGCCAAGGGAAGCACCACAGGCAAGCACCTGACTCCCCAGACCCGCATTTTCCCTTGAGTGTCCCCGTAGGAGCCTCAGAGGGACCCACCTTGACCCAAGAATGCCAATCAGGTAACACAAAAGGTCATTTTGAAAGGAGTCCCTGCCAAGCTGATAACAAGTTTAAAAGGATGTTTAATCAAACCTATTTATCTGATTCAAGCCTGAACCCGAGAAATGAACTTGAGACTTTTCACAGCCCACTGGAAACCTGTCAAAGCAATCAAGTAAACACACAAAATACGTAGCTTCTTTATGGATTTTTTTCCTCCACCGTCTCACTGGGCAAGAGAATGAGAGAGAAAAAAGTACAAGGGATGCATCAATTTGACTGAAATATGTACTGTCTTTGGAACCAAAAGAAAACCTTTCTCCATAATGAAATATCATTTTTTTTCTAGAAGACTTAATTAGAAAACCTTCAAGGGAGAAATCTCCCAAAAGGGTATGACATGATACCTCCATCTGAAACTGTTAAATTAAGAGGAAGAGGAAGGAGAGGGCTTCCCAGGTGACTCAGTTGTAAAAAATCCACCTGCCAATGCAGGAGACGCAGGAGACGCGGGTTCGATTGCTGGGTTGGGAAGATCCCCTGGAGTAGGAAATGGCAACCCACTCCAGTATTCTTGCCTGGAAAATTCCACGGACAGAGGAGCCTGGCAGGCTGCAGTCCACGGGGTCGCAAAGAGTCAGACACGACTGAGCAAGGGAGCATGTACACGCACACATGAGGAGGGAGAGGTCACACAAACCACAACAGGCAGAAGCCAGGAGGCTGTCGAGAGCCCCTTCAACAGAGCAGAGATGTGAAGAGGGGAAATTAAGAAATCTTGTCCTGATTCACCATTTGCTAAGAAGTCTCTGAAACGCAGCCACAGGTAATTAAGCTTTTAGAAGACAGGCATTTCCTTTAAATTTAATAGAAATAGAGAGCTGGACATTTATTGAAGCTAAAGTGCTAAGTAATAGGTCATGTATTTTGTACTTGACTGGCAGTTTTCATCATGCATTGGGGGATGGATAAAGTGACTGTTACTACCTGACTCTGAAGACTGAAAGTCCCTCCCTTGAATCTTCAAAAAGACAGTGATGGAAACTTGCATATGTATGTATTAACATATTCCTCTCTCTTTGAAGTTTCTCCCTCTCTCTCGCTACCTCTATCATTCTCTCCCCACCACCTCTTCTCTCCCTCTCTCTCTCCTATACATGTACACCATAAAATGAAATGAACCTGGAGAACTCAGAACTTCCCTTCCCCCTAAGTGAAGAACACCTCACTCTTCCCCATCCTCAATATTTAAACATCTCAAAATACAGCCAGCTTCAACACAGAATTATTACAAATGATTAATGACAGCCCAGGATCACTCTGAAACCCTGCCCATCTATTTTCTTTTTTTTTTTAAAGATTTATCTATCTATGTTTGGCTGTGCAGGGTCTTCACCGCTACATGTAGCCTTTCTCCAGTTGCAGAGCCTGGGGGCCACGCTTTGCTACAGCGCACAGGCTTCTCACTGTGCTGACTTCTCTTGTTGCAGAGCTGGACTCTAAGCAAGCAAGTGGACTTCAGTAGTTGTGTCTCAGGGGCTCTAGCGCACTGGCTCAATAGATGTGGCACATGGGTTTAGTTGCTCCTCGGCATGTGAGATCTTCCCTGACCAGGGACTGACCCCATGTCCCCTGCACTGGAAGGCAGATTCTTAACCACTAGACCACCAGGAAAGCTCTCATCTATTTTCTTGTAGGAAATCGCAGAGGATTTCATAGAAATGCATTCCAAACCGTCCTCGTTCAGCCTATCACCAGAGGGCAGAGGGTGTGGGTAGCAGCCTACAGCACCTGGTAAACGTACTGATTGGAGACCCCAGATACCCAGTAAACCAGTCCCAGAACAAACAGCCAGCTTCATTCTTTGCTAAATTCTTCAACTACGGTTGGAAGACCTTTTCATGGTTCTCACTTCCTTCTCAGGTGGCACAGGGAAGGGAATGGGGCTTCCCAGGTGGCTCAGAGGTAAAGAATTCACCTGACAATGCAGGAGACACGGGTTTGATCCCTGGGTCAGGAAGATTCCCTGGAGGAGGAACCCACTGGCGACCCACTCCAGTATTCTTCCCTGGAAAATCCCATGGACAGAGGAGCCTGATGGCCTACAGTGGGGTCTCAAAGAGTCGGACACAACTGAGTGACTGAGCTCACGCACGCACACAGGGAAGGGACTGTACAGAGATTCGACGTCGGCAACGACATTGGCAACGACATCGGCAAAGGGCCATGCCAGGGGTTTTCAGGGCTTGCAGATGGGAAAACTGAATCCCCATGTCACAAGTCGAGGTCTCCAAAAGCACACATTGAAATAGACTTGGGAGTTCAGGATGTTTAATAGGGATCAAACTTGTCAAAGGAGGAGGGAAGCAAGATTGGATAGAGAGAACTGTCAGCTTCAATGCTGGCCGGACAAAGTCTCGGCCAGCCCCCTGGGGAGTTCTGGGATAAATACTATCCATGGGAGTCACCCTGTATCGGGCTGAAATGGCCGGGTCTTTATGCCCCCACCTGGCTCAGACACTGAATGCTGACTTCCCAAGGAAAGACATGCCCTCAGGCAAGGCAGCTGAGGTGGACCCTGAAGGACTGACCGTCTACTGGCCACATTCCCTGCAGCTGGACGGCAAATACAATCATGTATCTTCGTGTCTGCTTCAGTTTGTATCAGTTTTCTAGGGCTGCCATACTAAGGCAGCACAGGAGGGGGTCTTACAACAGGGATTTATTGTCTCACAGTCCTGGAGACTAGACATCCAAGATCAAGGTGTCAGCAAGATTGGTTCCTTCTCAGGGCCAGAAGGGAGAATCTGTCCTCTGTCCTCCCCTAACTTCTGGTGGTTTGCCTGCAATCTCTGGTGTTTCTCAGTTTCTGCTGTATCACTCCAGCCTGTCTTTGTGTTCACGTGTGTGTGTGTGTGTGGATCTAAATTTTACCTTTCTATAAGGACATTAACCAAATTGAATAAGGGACCCATCCTACTCCAGTGACCTAATCTTAACTAATGACATCTTCAATGACCCTATTTCCAGATAAGGTCCCATTCTGAGGTATTAGGGGTTAGGACTTCAATATATGAGTATGGAAGGCAAGGGGAGACACAATTCAACCCATGATGTACAGAAAGGCTAAAAAACACACCCACATTCACACATTCTTTCAACTTTTAAGAGACCACAGCCAACTGAATTACAAGTTGTCATAAACTGAGCAGTTCACTGGCTCCCACCCCCGACTCTATTAATGCAGCTAGTCAATACTTGGGATTGCAGTGTGTTCCTCTGCTTCACCCAAATTGGGTGGGGAATTCTTTTAAGGTTAAATCCTGGTAACAGTCTAATAGTTAATAACCACCTAGAAGGCACTGGGTCTTAAGCTTTTATGGGTCTCAGAACACTTTGGTTTCCTAATCAAAGTTATGACTGCTAGAAAAAAAAATTATTTTTTGTGGCATATAGGATCTTAGTTCCCTGACCAGGGATTGAACCTGTGCTCCTTGCAGAGACAGAGCAGAGTCTTAATGACTGGACTGCCAGGGAAATCCTAGAAAAAATTCTTGTATGGAACTTTGCACTCCCAAAATTTTGCACACAAGTTCAGGGCATTCATAATGCTCATTCATGATCATCAGTAAATATTACTCCTGCCATAAGGACAATTGAAAAAAAAATAGAAGCTTAAAAAGAGAGTCCAAAAAGTTATGAAAACAATGAAGTTAAAAGTTCAGTTCAGTTCAGTCGCTCAGTCGTGTCCAACTCTCTGCGACCCCATGAATCACAGCACGCCAGGCCTCCCTGTCCATCACCAACTCCCGGAGTTCACTCAAACTCATGTCCATCGAGTCGGTGATGCCATCCAGCCATCTCATTCTCTGTCATCCCCTTCTCCTCCCGCCCCCAACCTTTCCTAGCATCAGAGTCTTTTCCAGTGAGTCAACTCGTCGCATGAGGTGGCCAAAGTATTGGAGTTTCAGCTTTAGCATCAGTCCTTCCAATGAACACCCAGGACTGATCTCCTTTAGAATGGACTGGTTGGATCTCCTTGCGGTACAAGGGACTCTCAGGAGTCTTCTCCAACACCAC
Organism: Moschus berezovskii; assembly: GCF_049115385.1. NCBI lineage: Eukaryota > Metazoa > Chordata > Mammalia > Artiodactyla > Moschidae > Moschus > Moschus berezovskii. The sequence goes on from NC_142478.1 coordinate 64,864,905, forward strand.
AGTTCAAAAGCGTCAATTCTTCAGCGATCAGCTTTCTTCACAGTCCAACTCTCATATCCAAACATGACCATGGGAAAAACCATAGCCTTGACTAGACGAGTTGGGATCTGCCAATTTTACCCCACAGATGTGGGGGCAGGGTCTTCCACAAGTCTAGTGACTTGGGAACAGATGGAATCTGGTGCTAAATTTCCCTGCTCCCATGATTTGCTACTTCCAATTTTATGTTACCAGCAGAGAAGGAAAATTCTGCTTTTGGAAAAGAAGGAAGATCTACACCCAGCACCCAACCTTCAAGAGGATCTTGCCTGCAGTTGAAAGTAAAGTCAAATCAAGACTTCCCCCTTTGAAGATGAACTGAAAGGAAAAGGGGGGTGCTTTGGTTTTCCTCTCCCATAGTAGGTCTGCTTTATGTATCTATGTGTTTTTGTTTATTGAATTATTGGGCTAAGGTCTGGCTTCATAACAAACTATTGTAGGGAAAGAAACTGTCATCCCGGGAGAGAAGTTATCTTTCTCAATCAATGAAGCCTTCTTTGGTTTGTAAACAGCAGAAAACCCTAGTCAAACTGGCTTAAGAAAAATAATAGAATTTTGTTTTTTCATTTAATGCACTGGTATCCTGTTCAGGTAAGGTTTGATCCAGGAACCAAAACCAGGTCATCAGGACTCTGACATTTCTTTCTAATCTTTAGAATCTGTCTTCGCTACTTGGCTTTATTCCTTGACTCCATGCATCATTTCCACCGTTATCAAGATTCCACTCCCTCTAGGTTCAAAGTCCACAGGAAAGAAACACCTATGGTTCTGTCACTAGTTTTAACTAATTGCAGTAGTCATCTGATGATGAAGCTGAAGCTCCAATACTTTGGCCACCTGATGCAAAGAGCCAACTCACTGGAAAAGACCCTGATGCTGGAAAAGATTGAGGGCAGGAGAAGGGGATGACAGAGGATGAGATGGTTGGATACCATCTTTGACTCAATGGACATGAGTTTGAGCAAACTCTGGGAGATAGTGAAGGACAGGGAAGCCTGGCATGCTGCAGTCCATGGGGTCAAAAAAAATTGAACATGACTGAGACACTGAACAACATCAAGTAGTCATCTAAGAAAATGCCTTTATATTTTAGAAATACGATCTAAAATATATAGGGGCAAAATGGCAAATATGTGAGTTTGCTTTAAGAAACCTCAGCAAAGATAGAGAATTAAGGGATAGGTGAAGCCAGTGTGGCCAAACCTGTATAATTGTTGAATCTGAATTATGGGCATGGCTCCTCCATGCTACTATTTCGACTGTGGGTTGATCTACAAATTTTCATAATAAAGATGTGTTTCAAGAGTCATCACATCTCAGTGGCTCTAATTTTATCCCACATCTCTTCCTAAACCAATTGCTGTGGCCAGAAGAATGCAAACATCTAATTGGTCACACTGAAAGCAATTTCCCACCCCTGAGCTGTGAATGAAGCCAGTGTCACCTGCAGCATCCCCAGGAGGAAACCAAAGGGTCATTAATAAAGGAAGGGCAGAAGGATGCACAATCAACTCAACTCAACTCATGGAGATGTGAGTCTCCATCTCACACTGCCTCAATCAACAATGGTCATGGCCATAAGAAAGCTGATGCAGGCCTCTTTTTACCACTCTGCATCACAAAAGCTCCTTTCCTTTCTCCCATCTTCTCCATCTCTTTCCTAAAAAGTGAAGCTGAATTTTTTTATTCCTGAATGAGAATTTATTTTTGGCCTACTCTGTGTATCTACCTACAGAACAGTTAGAACTCCACATTCCTTTCCAAAGGAGGTGATTCCAGTGACCTCTTTTCAAGTTTTCTGGTGAAACACAAGAGAAACGAAAGGAGCTTTCCAGAAAAATCCAAGGTTAAAAGGCAAAAGTTCTCCCAGTCAGCTTCTAATCCATTTCCAAGGCAACGAGTCTTCCTGTGTATAAATGGGGGAGTTGGGGAATGGATGATTTCTCTGGGCTCTTCCAGCCCGGACATTGTATAGTACTTTTATCAAGTCTGTTCATCAAATCATCACAGGTGCTGATAGATTTTATCTTGGAAGAGTTTGGAGAAAGGAAGTTTCACTATTTTTAAAAATCCATTTCAGCTTTACTGAAAAAAGAGGTTGTTTTTTTTTTCTTTTGTTAATGGAACTGAGAAATGCATAAAAATTGGAGACATAAATTCTTGGATAAAAAGTATTAAAAGCTCTACTTCCCAGCTGCCTTATCATCTTCATTTCACTGGGTCATGTGTAACTTGGGATTACAACATCTAAAACGACCATATCGCAAATGCAATTACTGTGGCAATAGTGGGTCCCCTAAGTATGCATTACTGAGATTGGCAGCTCTTGCCCGTGAGCTGGAAAATCTAAATAAGGTAGGCTACCACAAGAAAAAATCATTATCACCGACTCGATGGACATGAGTTTGAGTGAACTCAGGGAGTTAGTGATGGACAGGGAGGCCTGGAGTGCTGTGATTCATGGGGTCGCAAAGAGTCAGACACAACTGAGCGACTGAACTGAACTGAATCCTATTATTCACTGCAAAAGCTATCAAAGCACAGAAGTCTACTTTAGCATTTTTTAATATAAATTTATTTATTTTAATTGGAGGCTAATTACTTTACAATATTGTATTGGTTTTGCCATACATTGACATGAATCCGCCATGGGTGTACATCTGTTCCCCATCCTGAACCCCCCTCCCACCTCCCTCTGCATCCCATCCCTCTGGGTCATACCAGTGCACCAGCCCCGAGCATCCTATATCATGCATCAAACCTGGACTAGCGATTCGTTTCACATATGATAATATACATGTTTCAATGCTATTCTCCAAAATCATCCCACCCTCGCCCTCTCCCACAGAGTCCAAAAGACTGTTCTATACATCTGTGTCTCTTTTGCTCTGTCACATATGGTTATCGTTACCATCTTTCTAGATTCCATATATATGCATTATTATACTATATTGATGTTTTTCTTTCTGGCTTACTTCACTCTGTATAATAGGCTCCAGTTTCATCCACCTCATTAGAACTGATTCAAATGTACTCTTTTTAATGGCTGAGTAATACTCCATTGTGTATATGTACCAAAGCTTTCTTATCCATTCGTCTGCTGATGGACATCCAGGTTGCTTCCATGTCCTGGCTATTATAAACAGTGCTGTGATGAACATTGGGGTACATGTGTCTCTTTCAATTCTGGTTTCCTCAGGGTGTATGCCCAGCAGTGGGACTGCTGGGTCATATCAAAGTTCTATTTCCAGTTTTTTGAGGAATCTCCACACTGTTCTCCATAGTGGCTGTACTAGTTTGCATTCCCACCAACAGTGTAAGAGGGTTCCCTTTTCTCCACACCCTCTCCAGCATTTATTGCTTGTAGACTTTTGGATAGCAGCCATTCTGACTGATGTGAAATGGTACTTCATTGTGGTTTTGATTTGCATTTCTCTGATAATGAATGATGTTGAGCATCTTTTCATGTGTTTGTTAGCCATCTGTATGTCTTCTTTGGAGAAATGTCTGTTTAGTTCTTTGGCCCATTTTTTGATTAGGTCGTTTATTTTTCTGGAATTGAGCTGCAGGAGTTGCTTATGTATTTTTGAGATTAATTCTTTTCAGTTGCTTCATTTGCTATTATTTTCTCCCATTCTGAAGGCTGTCTTTCCACCTCACTTATAGTTTCCTTTGTTGTGCAGAAGCTTTTAATTTTAATTAGGTCCCATTTGTATATTTTTGCTTTTATTTCCAATATTCTGGGAGGTGGGTCATAGAGGATCCTGCTGTGATTTGTGTCGGAGAGTGTTTTGCCTATGTTCTCCTCTAGGAGTTTTATAGTTTCTGGTCTTAAGTTTAGATCTTTAATCCATTTTGAGTTTATTTTTGTGTATGGTGTTATAAAGTGTTCTAGTTTCATTCTTTTACAGGTGGTTGACCAGTTTTCCCAGCACCACTTGTTAAAGAGATTGTCTTTTCTCCACTGTATATTCTTACGTCCTTTGCCAAAGATAAGGTGTCCATAGGTGAGTGCATTTATCTCTGGGCTTTTTTTTTTTTAATATAAATTTATTTATTTTTACTTTAGCATTTTTTAAAAGGATATTATTTTACTCACAATTGTTAGCCCAACAAGTTTAATATATTTAACTTGAACAAATACATTAATGTTTTCTAATATATTCCTGGAGTGTGGTACACTCACAATCTGGCCTTCCATCTGTTTGCTTCCCTGAAATATTGCTATCCGAAGTGACTGCTGTTGTTTGTTTTCCTGCTGATCAATTGAAAGCTTAACACTCTTCCTGTTTCCAAGGGTCAAATCTGTTAAGATCATCCATTGTGACCCAAGCCAGGCATCACTGGAGATTCACAGACTCTTCCAGGCCACTGAAATTACAGGAAGGGCAATGAAGTATTCATTTTAATGGTGGCAGATAACAAAAGTAGATGTCTAATTCATATTCACACCCCTAGAGGAGTTTATTCTATTTTTTAGAGCTTTTGTTTCCACCTACAATTTATTGAGCATTTGTCACATGCCAGAAACTCTGGAGAAGGAAATGGCAACCCACTCCAGTGTTCTTGCCTGGAGAATCCCAGGGATGGAGGAGCCTGGTGGGCTTACGTCTATGGGGTCACACAGAGTCGGACATGACTGAAGTGACTTAGCAGTAGGAGCAGCAGAAACTCTAAGTGGCTTATGTGTATCATTTCATTTAATCCTTGAAACAACACCAAGTTGTGGATATCTTATTATAATTGTTTGTCAAATGGATGAGAAACCTACACTTAAAGAGGTTAAGTCATTTGCTCAAATTGTAACCAGTCAGTGGTGGCACACAGTTCAGTTCAGTTCAGTCGCTCAGTCGTGTCCGACTCTCCGCGACCCCATGAATCACAGCACGTCAGGCCTCCCTGTCCATCACCAACTCCCGGAGTACACTCAAACTCATGTCCACAGAGTCGGTGATGCCATCCAGCCATCTCATTCTCCGTCGTCCCCTTCTCCTCCCGCCCCCAACCTTTCCCAGCATCAGAGTCTTTTCCAGTGAGTCAACTCTTCGCATGAGGTGGCCAAAGTATTGGAGTTTCAGCTTTAGCATCAGTCCCTCCAATGAACATCCAGGATTGATCTCCTTTAGAATGGACTGGTTGGATCTCCTTGCAGTATAAGGGACTCTCAAGAGTCTTCTCCAACACCACAGTTCAAAAGCATCGATTATTCGGCGATCAGCCTTCTTCATAGTCCAACTCTCACATCCATACATGACCACGGGAAAAACCATTGCCTTGACTAGACGGACCTTGGTTGGCAAAGTAATGTCTCTGCTTTTTAATATACTATCAAGGTTGGTCATAACTTTCCTTCCAAGGAGCAAGCGTCTTTTAATTTCATGGCTGCAATCAGCATCTGCAGTGATTTTGGAGCCCAAAAAAACAAAGTCTGACACTGTTTCCACTGTTTTTCCATCTATTTCCCATGAAGTGATGGGACCAGATGCCGTGATCTTTGTTTTCTGAATGTTGAGCTTCAAACCAACCTTTTCATGCTCCTCTTTCACTTTCATCAAGAGGCTTTTGAGTTCCTCTTCACTTTCTGCCATAAGGGTAGTGTCATCTGCATATCTGAGGTTATTGATATTTCTCCCAGCAATCTTGATTCCAGCTTGTGCTTCTTCCAGCCCAGCGTTCCTCATGATGTACTCTGCATATAAGTTAAATAAGCAAGGTGACAATATACAACCTTGACGTACACCTTTTCCTATTTGGAACCAGTCTGTTGTTCCATGTCCAGTTCTAATTGTTGCTTCCTGACCTGCATACAGGTTTCTCAAGAGGCAGGTCAGGTGGTCTGGGATTCCCATCTCTTTCAGAATGTTCCACAGTTTATTGTGATCCACACAGTCAAAGGCCTTGGCATAGTCAATGAAGCAGAAATAGATGTTTTTCTGGAACTCTCTTGCTTTCTCCATGATCCAGCGGATGTTGGCAATTTGATCTCTGGTGCCTCTGCCTTTTCTAAAACCTGCTTGAACATCTGGGAGTTCACGGTTTACATATTGCTGAAGCCTGGCTTGGAGAATTTTGAGCATGACTTTGCTAGCGTGTGAGATGAGGGCAATTGTCCGGTAGTTTGAGCATTCTTTGGCATTGCCTTTCTTTGGGATTGGAATGAAGACTGACCTCTTCCAGTCCTGTGGCCACTGCTGAGTTTTCCAAATCTGCTGGCATATTGAGTGCAGCACTTTCACAGCATCATCTTTCAGGATTTGAAATAGCTCAACTGGAATTCCATCACCTCCACTAGCTTTGTTAGTAGTGATGCTTTCTAAGGTCCACCTGACTTCACATTCCAAGATGTCTGGCTCTAGGTCAGTGATCACGTTATCGTGACTATCTTGGTCGGGAAGATCTTTTTTGTACAGTTCTTCTGTGTATTCTTGCCACCTCTTCTTAATATCTTCTGCTTCTGTTAGGTCCATACCATTTCTGTCCTTTATCGAGCCCATCTTTGCATGAAATGTTCCCTTGGAATCTCTAATTTTCTTGAAGAGGTCTCTTGTTTTTCCTATTCTGTTGTTTTCCTCTATTTCTTTGCATTGATCACTGAGGAAGGCTTTCTTATCTCTCCTTGCTATTCTTTGGAACTCTGCATTCAGATGCTTATATCTTTTCTTTTCTCCTTTGCTTTTCGCTTCTCTTCTTTTCACAGCTATTTGTAAGGCCTCCTCAGACAGCCATTTCGCTCTTTTGCATTTCTTTTCCATGGGGATGGTCTTGGTCCCTGTCTCCTGTACAATGTCACGAACCTCCGTCCAGAGTTCATCAGGCACTCTAGCACACAGATCTACTTTAATCCAAGTCTGTCTGTCTAATTCTGTAACATTGGCTCTACACACTGAGATAGAATAAACTCTTCACCATTTCCTGGATCCATGCCCTTTGCTATTTACTGCAAAGGTCCCCCCACAAAAGAGAGAATGTATTTCCCTGCCCCTTGACTCCGGGCTTGTCCAAGTGAATTGATTTGGTCAACATGATTCATGCAGATACGACAGAATCACATACTTGGAACATGTCATACAGTTGGGCTTGCCCTCTTGAAATTCTACCATTACTAAGAAAATACTATGCCTTGGCTGGCTTGCTGGGCCTGTGGGGAGGAGCTACTCCAATCTACCTTCAAATTTGTGAGCAAAAACTAAATGTTTGTCATCTCCCACTGAGATTTTTGAGGCTGTTTGTTATACAGCAATAGCTAACTGATACAAAAACTATAGTTTATAGTCTTGTGTATTATAGAACTTTATCACAGCTGGGAGGAAAATTCTGTTCTTTTAATTCAGTGTTAGTCACTAACAGTTACGGAAAAAAAAAATTATAAAGCCACCAATAATCGATATCCTCAGAGCTATTGGCCCCATGTCATTCATCATTATATTCAAATGAATGACTTGAGTAAGTCATATGAAACCTATGAGTCTGAAGTTGAACTGTGCACTTCCTCCAAAAATCTCCAAATACTTTATCAACAGAGGAATAAATAAAGAAGATGTGGGGTGTGTGTGTGTGTAAAATGGAATATTACTTATGAAAATGAAAGCCGTTCAGTCATGTCCAACTCTTTGTCACCCCTTAGACTATACAGTCCATGAAATTCCCCAGGCCAGAATACTGGAGTGGGTAGCCTTTTCCTTCAGGGGATCTTGCCAACCCAGGGATCGAACCCAGGTATCCCGCACGGCAGGTGGATTCTTTACCAGCTGAGCCACAAGGGAAGCCCATATATATGTGTGTGTGTGGTTCAGTTGCCAAGTCAGGTCCGACTCTTGTAACCCCATGGACTATAGCCTGCCAGGCTCCTCTGTTCATGGGATTCTCCAGGCAAGAATACTGGAATGAGTTGCCATTTCCTTCTCCAGGGGATCTTCCCAACCCAGGAAGCAAATTCAGGTCTCCTGCACTGCAGGCAGATTCTTTACCAACTGAGCTACTTATATATGAGGGCTTCCCTTGTAGCTCAGTTGGTAAATTGTATATATATATATATATAATGGAATATTGCTCAGCTATACAAACAATGAAATAATGTCATTTGCAGCAACCTGGATGGACCTAGAGATTATTATACTGAGTGAAGTAGGTCAGATACAGAGAAAGACAAATATCATATAATATTGTTCATATGTGGAATCTAAAAACGGGGTACAAATGAACTTATCTACAAAACAGAAATAGAGGTAGAGGTACAGATGTAGAAAATAAATTTACGGTTACCAGGAGGTAAGGGGTCAGGGATAAATTGGGAAATTGGGACTGACATATACACAATACCATACATAAAAGAAATAAGTAATAAGGACCTACTGTATAGCACAAGGAACTCTGCTCAATCTGTAATGACCTATACGGGGAATGAACCTAAAGAAAGAATTGATATGTGTTTATTGTTATTGTTGCTGTTTAGTCAGTAAGTTGAGTCTGACTCTTTGTGTGCCCATGAACTGTAGCCCACCAGGCTCCTCTGTCCATGGGATTTCCCAGGCAAGCATACTGGATTGGGTTGCCATTTCCTTCTCTAGGGGATCTTCCCGATCCAGGAATCAAACCCACGTCTCCTGCATTGGCAAGAGGTTCTTTACCACTGAGTCACCTGGGAAGCTGACACATGTTTCAGTTCAGTTCAGTTCAGTTCAGTCGCTCAGTCGTGTCCGACTCTCCGCGACCCCATGAATCATAGCACGCCAGGCCTCCCTGTCCATCACCAACTCCCGGAGTACACTCAAACTCATGTCCACAGAGTCGGTGATGCCATCCAGCCATCTCATTCTCCGTCGTCCCCTTCTCCTCCCGCCCCCAACCTTTCCCAGCATCAGAGTCTTTTCCAGTGAGTCAACTCGTCGCATGAGGTGGCCAAAGTATTGCAGTTTCAGCTTTAGCATCAGTCCCTCCAATGAACATCCAGGATTGATCTCCTTTAGAATGGACTGGTTGGATCTCCTTGCAGTATAAGGGACTCTCAAGAGTCTTCTCCAACACCACAGTTCAAAAGCATCGATTCTTCGGCGATCAGCCTTCTTCACAGTCCAACTCTCACAACCATACATGACCACGGGAAAAACCATTGCCTTGACTAGACGGACCTTGGTTGGCAAAGTAATGTCTCTGCTTTTTAATATACTATCAAGGTTGGTCATAACTTTCCTTCCAAGGAGCAAGCGTCTTTTAATTTCATGGCTGCAATCAGCATCTGCAGTGATTTTGGAGCCCAAAAAAACAAAGTCTGACACTGTTTCCACTGTTTTTCCATCTATTTCCCATGAAGTGATGGGACCAGATGCCATGATCTTTGTTTTCTGAATGTTGAGCTTCAAACCAACCTTTTCACTCTCCTCTTTCACTTTCATCAAGAGGCTTTTGAGTTCCTCTTCACTTTCTGCCATAAGGGTAGTGTCATCTGCATATCTGAGGTTATTGATATTTCTCCCAGCAATCTTGACTCCAGCTTGTGCTTCTTCCAGCCCAGCGTTATGTACAACTAATTCACTTTGCCATATAGCAGAAACTAGCACAACACTGTAGGAGAAGGAAATGGCAACCCACTCCAGTGTTCTTGCCTGGAGAATCCCAGGGACGGGGAAGCCTGGTGGGCTTCCGTCTAAGGGGTCACACAGAGTCGGACACGACTGAAGTGACTCAGCAGCAGCAGCAGCAGCACAACACTGTAAATCAACTATACTCCAAAAAAAGTTTTTAAAAAATGACATTGCTATTTTCACTGTAAAAATAAATAAATAAATAAATACATGGCAAATGTTTTTGTTTTTTTAAAGAAATCTCTAAACATACACACACACACATCTCCCTACCATTCAGGAAAATGGTTGTCAATATTAAACTTCAATCTGTCTCTCTGCTAATGCAAAGAGATTCAAGAAACAACCTAAGTACAGAACAAGCCTGTTGTGGGGACAGTCATTCTGACATTTCTTTTCTTCAGGGTCTTTTGCTGCAATGAGGAGAAAGGGGAAAATGACAGGTTCAAAGAGAAGCTGCTTCAGGGCAGAACACAGGTGATACATGAGGAGAAAAATAATAAAGAAAGGAAAATAAGGTAGTGGTCAGATTCAGTAAAAAGGATAACAATACATTCCCAATTCCACTGGCATGGGGAAAGTACCCAATTCAAGTCACACAGAGGTTGAGTCTGCTGTTTCCTTGAAGTTCTGGAGCAGCATCTGACTTGGCTCCTATTAGTACAAGCTGGACAATTCCTTAAAAAAACAATAAAAAGCTTAGATTGGCCAACTGATCCCATCTTTCCTGTGATCACATCTTACACAATAGTCACTGTGTCCTATTGCTCCCTTTGCCATCCTTGTACTGAACCACACTATTGGACAACGTCTTTCTGCCCAATTACGGCCAGTAGATACAACCCACTCCCCTCAGGAATGCACAATGGCAATAATTCTCAACTGAAGGAGGGAACACACATTTGCCTGTAAAAAGATCCAAATCCTGGGGGGAGTATGTGTGCATATGTAATGAACCCCCTGCCAGTAATCTTGACAGCCCGGACACCCTCCACTTTGTCCCCCAGTTGGGAATTATGTCTATAGATTGTAGACGTATTTCCTCAGGAAGAAAAAAATGTTCTTTCTTAGAAAATGCAGAAGCATTTGCCCTTTAAGAAAATGAGAATGTTACTTATGCATGGAGTCCTGGATATATTCGATTTTCTTTAATAATCCAAATTCGTATTTAAGTATATTTTCAACTTAATGTAACCTGAATTATGACTGTTTAATTTGAATAGGTCAACATACACTGCTGGCTAATTGAAGGCAAATCTTTCTCAAGCTCTGGGCTAGAATAAATGTTCATGGTACTCCTTCCTTGGGAAAGTTAAGAGCTGCATTAGCCAAGCCCAAGGAAAACAAAAAAGTCCCCCCTCCTCCCCCGCCCAACTGCCCTGTTACCTGTGTGGATACCAGAAGAGGACAGGCTCAATTTGACAGTGAGAATCTAAGCGGGCATAAAATTAAACAGAATGAATTTGCCGGAAGGAGAAATTTATGTTTAAAAGCAGGACCAAAAGAATGAAACAATATCATTTGCAGTAACATGGTGGAACCTAGAGATTGCTATACTGAGTGAAAAAAGTCAGACAGAGAAGGACAAATATCATGTGATATCGCTTTTATGTGGAATCTTTTAAAAAAAAATGGTACAAATGAGCTTATTTACAAAACAGAAATAGAGTTACAGACGTAGAAAACAATCTCATAGTTACTGGGGGAAAGAAAGGGAGGAATAAGTTGGGAGACTTGGACTGACATATACACAATACTATACATAAGACTTTCTCACTCTCCTCTTTCTCGTTCATCAAGAGGCTCTTTAGTTCCTCTTCACTTTCTGCCATAAGGGTGGTGTCATCTGCATGTCTGAGGTTATTTATATTTCCCCCAGCAATCTTGATTCCAGCTTGTGCTTCTTCCAGCCCAGCGTTCCTCATGATGTACTCTGCATATAAGTTAAATAAGCAGGGTGACAATATACAGCCTTGACGTACTCCTTTTCCTATTTGGAACCAGTCTGTTGTTCCATGTCTGCTTCTAACTGTTGCTTCCTGACCTGCATATAGGTTTCTCAAGAGGCAGGTCAGGCGGAAAAAGTTGGCTTAAAGCTCAACATTCAGAAAGCTAAGATCATGGCATCTGGTCCCATCACTTCATGGGAAATAGATGGGGAAACAGTGGAAACAGTGTCAGATTTTATTTTGGGGGGCTCCAAAATCAATGCTGATTGCAGCCATGAAATTAAAAGACGCTTACTCCTTGGAAGGAAAGTTATGACCAACCTAGATAGCATATTAAAAAGCAGAGACATTACTTTGCCAACGAAGGTCCGTCTGGTCAAGGCTATGGTTTTTCCAGTGGTCATGTATGGATATGAGAGTTGGACTGTGAAGAAAGCTGATCGCCGAAGAATTGATGCTTTTGAACTGTGGTGTTGGAGAAGACTCTTGAGAGTCCCTTGGACTGCAAGGAGATCCAACCAGTCCATTATAAAGGAGATCAGTCCTGGGTGTTCATTGGAAGGACTGATGCTAAAGCTGAAACTCCAATACTTTGGCCACCTCATGCGACGAGTTGACTCACTGGAAAAGACTCTGATGCTGGGAAGGATTGGGGGCGGGAGGAGAAGGGGACAACAGAGGATGAGATGGCTGGATGGCATCACCGACTTGATGGACATGAGTTTGAGTGAACTCCGGGAATTGGTGATGGACAGGGAGACCTGGTGTGCTGTGATTCATGGGGTCGCAAAGAGTCAGACACAACTGAGCAACTGAACTTAACTGAACTGATACATAAAACAGATAAATTAATAAAGACCTACTATATAGCACAGGGAACTCTACTCAAAACTCTGCAATGACATACATGGAAAAAGAATCTAAAAAAGAGTGCGTGCGTGCGTGCTTAGTCACTTCAGTCGTATCCAACTCTCTGCGACCCCATGGACCGTGGCCCCCCAGGCTCCTCTGTCCATGGGATTCTCCAGGCAAGAATACAGGAGTGGGTTGCTGTTTCCTTCTCCCTAAAAAAGAATAAATATATGTATATGCATAAACTGATTAACTGCGCTATACAGAAAAATGTGACACAATATTGTAAATCAACTATAGTCCAATAAAATTTTTTTTCAAAAAATGAGACCAAAATATGTTTTAATCTGACAGCAATACTATCTACCTATTAAGGCGACTTAAAGCAATAAGAACTCAACGTCAAGAGCCAGCAAAAACACACAGGGACTGGAACCTTTGTACATGGCCGGGGGAGATGCAAAATGCTAGTCACCCTAGAGAACAGTTTGGCAATTTCTTGTAAAGTTAAGCAAATATTTACCATTCAAACTAGTGATCCCACCTTTAGATAGCTACCCAAATGAAATGAATGTTTTTGTACATTTGCACCAAAATGCCATACAAAAATGCTTAAAAGGGTTTAATCACAATTTGTCAAAAACTGGAGACAACCAACATGTCACTCAACTGGAGAATGGATCAAGAAATCGTGATACATCCACACAATGGAGTACCACTGAGCAATAGAAAGGAATGAACTATTGGCACATGCAATAACGTGGATGAAGCAGAAATGCGTTATTACAATAAAAGGTGCCAGATTTGAAACAAGCATTCATATATACATATTCCTTTATATATAAGGATTTATGTGGGAGATACAGATATATATGCTTTTGAATCTGGCACATTTCATTATATATATACAATTATTCAAATATATGACTTTAGGGATAAGGTATAAAGAGCAGGGATAAAGAGCTGATATATGGCTGTCAGGGGTTAAGAACTGGGGGAAAATGTTTGACTACACAAGGCAGGAGGAGGGGATTTGGGGACGGAGTGGTGGTTCTCTACTTGGACTGAGATAGTGCATTACTGTATGTTTGTCAAAACTCATAGACTTGTGTACCACAAAGAGTGAATTCTAGGACTTCCCTAGTGGCTCAGTGGTAAAGAATCCACCTGCCAATGCAGAAGACACAGGTTCCATCCATGATCTGGGAAGATCCCACATGCCACGGAGCAACTAAGCCCATGCACCACAACTGCTGAGCCTACACTCTAGAGACAGGGAGTGGCAACTACTGAGCCTGTGTGTCACAACTGCTGAAGCCCACACACCCTAGAGCCTGAGCTCCACAGGAGAAGCCACCGCAATGAGAAACCTGCACACTACAACTGAAGAGCAGCCTCCACTCACTGCGACTAGAGAAAGTCCTCGCTGGAACGAAGACCCAGCAGAGCCAAAAATAAATAAATAAAATTATTTTAAGAGTGAATTTTACTGTGTATAAATTTAAAAATAAAAACAAAACAAATTGAAAGTAGCCTCTTAATTGATTACATTATCCACCAACCCAGACTATCTTAGAACACTTCTCTGAGCCTCATCTGGAAAACAGGGCAACTTCATAGGCTGTTATAAGGATTAAATAGGACCAAGAATGCAAAGTGCCCTGCACATAATAAATCTTCAATAATTGGTTTTTTCATCATTCATTTAACAACCCTTACCCTGGGCAAGGCTCCAAGTATTAGATTTACTTGCCTGTCTTGTGCATTAAGTTGTAGGCTTCTACTGGGCAGGGAACATATACAGTGTTTATCTGTACAAACCACAGTGCCTATTCCCAAGTTCCACACAGGGGAAACAGTAAATTTTTGTCAAATTGTAATGTTGTGGGCAGAGACTACTAATTGCCCCTCAACATCCATTCTCTATTTAATAATATTCATGAGTTTTAGCTGGAAGATGACTGCCTAGCTAGAGACTACATTTCCCAGACTCCATTGAAGCTAGGAAGGGGCATGTGACTTGATATGGCCAATGGGATGTCAGCAAAAGTAAGGCCTATCCTTCCAATTTGTGGTGCTGTCTGGAGAGCCAAAGAGGCATTGCTTTGATCCCAGAGACAAAGGGACATATGAAGATGGCAGAGGTATCCAACTTCCTATATCGAGAGACTATTACATGAGCAACAAATAAACTTATAGCCTCTGTTAAAGCCTAAAGGCTCTGTTAAAGCAGGCCAATGAGACTTTAACCCACACAACTGGATGCCACTGTACAATACTGTTCCTTCATTCAGTCGTTCAAGCATTTTTTCTTTTGACCATCCCCTGCAGCACGTGAGATCTTAGTTCCCTGACCAGGGATCAAACCCATGCTCCCTGCAGTGGGATCGCAGAGCTTTAACCACTGGACCACCAGGGAAATTCCTTTGACTACCTTCTACGTGTCTGTCACTGTTTTAAATACCAGGAATAAAATAAGGAAGAAGAGTCAGAATTCTTACTCTCTGGGGGCTTACATTCAAGTGAGGAGGGGGCAGGAGAGAAGATAATAGACAAAAAAGCAATAAATCAACAACAGTAATTAGTGCCTAGATGAAAATAAAAACAATGTAGTCTGATAGAGAGGAACTTGGGGGTTAATCTATATGAAGTGGTCAGGGAAGGCTGCCCAAGGAAGTAAGACCTTTAAGTTGAGACCTTAATGATGAGAAGGAGCTAGTCATCTAAAGATCGGGAAAGGATGTTCCAGGTAGAAGGAACACAAAGTTCAAAGGCCCTAAGGAAGAGCAATTCAGATATGCTTTTGAAATTCAGAAGAAAGGTCAGAGTGGTAAAACAAACAAAAACCAAAAACATATTGAGAAGGGAGAGAGACAGTATTAAAATAATAAGTATTTATTTAAAAATACAAACACTAAGAATATGAGTTAGGAGGAAACAGTGTGAATTAGATTTCTCAGAGAAGGCTTACTGGAGGAGATGAAACTCAAGCTGGATAGAGAGGAAGGAAGGAGATTTGGATCAGCAGAAAAGGCAAGGGAAGTCATTTTAGAAAAAAGAGAAAAGTGGGCAAATTATAGAGGTAAAATGGACCTGCTTTACTCTAAATGGATATATGGATGACAGATATGCAGCACAGATTCCTTTATTTGCCATTTCTTCACCCATGACAGACATTGCTAATCAACCACAACACTTTTCCTACAGTGCCTGAGCATGGTCGTAAATCTTCACCCATCACGCCATCAATTCCGACCAGTCAAGTCGTATTAATATGAGTAGTATATGACGCAAAAACTCCGAGTCAGCACTGAAGGAATTTAAAGGGTCCCTTTAAAGTTCAAGAAAGTTGGAAGGGGAAAGCCCCATAGTTGAAAATGGCATTACAGATTTCTATAGTTTCTTGTCAACTGCTGAGGCAAGAGCCTCTTACTCAGCAATATGCAAATACAGCTCTCTCTCAAGTCCTGCACCGCGCAGAGACCTGGACCCCAAACAAAGACAAGGTTTTGCCTTTCCTGTTCTTGCGTTGGCACTCCGATGGTAATGACTGTGCAAGCTGAATTTGTCTAATTCCAGTGAACTTTAGCTCTGCTTCCCAAATCCTTCCCCATAACAGGAGTGGCTTCTCACATCTCCCTATAAGCACCAGCTCCTCACCTCATGGATTATGTTCTAAATAGTTTTCTTTGGCATTTAAGGCACTGCGTCAAGATGCACTGCAGTGACTACATGATCCCATTCCAGATGAAGAGGCCCTCCTGAATGACTGCTCTCAGGAGTCTGAGGTTCCACTGAGGTGGCTTGTGACCTCTCCAGCCATATGGGCCCCTCAGGGGTGGGCAGAATGAGACAGAATCATAATGTTGATGACATTTAATAGGGGCCAGAACCTGTGCCAAACACTTCACATAGCAACCTCCCTTAATTCTCTTATTAACCCCATCAGTTCAGTTCAGTTCAGTTCAGTCGCTCAGTCGTGACCGACTCTTTGCAACTTTGTGAATCACAGCACGTCAGGCCTCCCTGTCCATCACCAACTCCCGGAATTCACTCAAACTCATGTCCATCGAGTCGGTGATACCATCCAGCCATCTCATTCTCTGTCGTCCCCTTCTCCTTCCACCCCCAATCCTTCCCAGCTTCAGAGTCTTTTCCAGTGAGTCAACTCTTGGCATGAGGTGGCCAAAGTATTAACCCCATAAGACCCTCTTATTATCCCCATTTTGCACATAAAGAAACTGAGGCACACAGAGAAGCTAGGCAACTTGCCTGAGGTCACTAATAAATGCCAGGAACTGAATCTAGATCTCATCACGGAACCCAGCTTCCCTGCTTCACTAGTTCAATTCCTCTCTTATTTCTCACCCACACCTCCTACTCCAACATATCAGTTCAGTTCAGTTCAGTCGCTCACTCGTGTCCGATTCTCTGCGACCCCATGAATCACAGCACGCCAGGCCTCCCTGTCCATCACCAACTCCCAGAGTTCACCCAAACTCATGTCCACAGAGTCGGTGATGCCATCCAGCCATCTCATTCTCTGTCCTCCCCTTCTCCTCCCGCCCCCAACCTTTCCCAGCATCAGAGTCTTTTCCAGTGAGTCAACTCGTCGCATGAGGTGGCCAAAGTATTGCAGTTTCAGCTTTAGCATCAGTCCCTCCAATGAACACCCAGGATTGATCTCCTCTAGAATGGACTGGTTGGATCTCCTTGCAGTCCAAGGGACTCTCAAGAGTCTTCTCCAGCACCACAGTTCAAAAGCATCAATTCTTCGGCGATCAGCCTTCTTCATAGTCCAACTCTCACATCCATACATGACCATGGGAAAAACCATAGCCTTGACTAAATGTACCTTGACAGTTTTATTCAAAGCAAAGGAAAAAACTGATTTTAACTCAGAACTACCTTCTGCCATCACTTGAGTTCTCTCATTTAGGGTGCCTCTTCCCTTTAACTTGTTCTTGCAACAAATATTGATTGGACATCTACCATATGCTAGGCACTGCCAGCTGGTGGGACTCTTTTCTGACTTTGTACTAGAATATTCTTTTATTCTTGCAAAAGCATGATTCCCAAGATGGTGGCATACTTCTATTATTTAGTATTAAATTGTGTTTTTTGTCTTCAGCAAATCTCATGGAATCTTTCTCAATACAAATATTTTCAGAAAATAGAGACTGAAACAAGCTTGGGATGAAGGCTGGGGAAAAGATTGTAAAAATGAAATGTGTTTCTTTTTCCATGCACCATTGATTTTACTGCAAAGCCTTTCAGCTACTTGGTTTTTGAAAATAACATTAAGCTAGAGCTACACAGATAGACATGAATGAATTTCAACCATGACTTGAGTGAGGAAAGCAAGTTGCAAAAAGGACCCGTGTCCCTAGTTATCATTTAAATAAAGTAAGGTGCAAAACAATACAATGTTTTGCTTTGGATACACACTTAAGAGATAAAAATGTAGACACATGTATGGGAATGATAAGGACCAAATTCAATATGTAGGTTACCTTTGGTGGGGAAAGGACATGGGGAGGAGACTCCAACTGTTTTGGTTAGTGTATGATTTCTTAAACTGGATAGTGAGTACATGGGGGTCCATTGCATTATTCTTTATACCTCTTTGAATGTCTGAATGTTTTATACACTTGAAATAACTTTAGACATCTGGACTAGTTTATCATGGTTTCTATTGAACTATAAGAAATCACCACCATTCAACTGTTTTTGACATACAAAGGGTAATTTCATATTTTGGCATAGAATACAGGTCTGCAATGTATCAATTCATCTAAAATAAACCTTTCTATAATAAAACTCAGTTAAGAATAATTAAGAATAGAAAATGGTGATCTGGGCTGATTTATGTGTGTGTGTTCTTGAACTCCAATTAACTACAGTTTCCAGAGGACAGAACTAAAATTAATCTAAGAGCTAAGATGTGCAGAGAATAGGAAAAGAGATCTTACAGCGGAAAGTGGGAAAATGTAGCATTTGCCTCATCTATCAGTGTGGATTATCACTCCTCTTGTTTGTACTGGTCAATAGGGCCCACCCAGTGAAGTGCCTGGAATAACTGTCCTTTCTCAACAACCTGAAGTCCAGTGAGGCAAATTTTTGACCACTAAAACCATGAGGAAGGCTTTATTAGATATATAAAACAAGCCACTCATTTCTAAGGTGTCGAGTATATTTTCATTATCTTATAACCAAAAAAAAGAAAATCTGTTTATGTCAAGTAATGGAACTCATTCCAAGACAGAGGAATAATGAGGAAACTATTGCACTGTCATCATTTCACTCACTTCTCAATTCTTTTCAACTGAGCGTTGTCCCCAAAGAGATGTGCTTCTTTATTTTTCTCAAGGCTTTAAAGAAAAAAAAAAAAAGAAATTTTTAAAATAAAGAGTGAGAGGGAGGCTCAAGATTATAGCACTAATGATCGAAGCAAACAAACTATACTTATATAGGGCAGTTGGGGTTTTAAAACTTGAGTGTACACAAGAAACATTCTGGGGAGCTTATTAGAAGTGCAAATTCCTGCCCCTGCCCAGGTTCTGATTCAGCTGGGTCCAGCCACAAACCCAAGAATTGTACATTTTAAACAAACATCTAGGGTAATTCAGATGCAGGGCATTTACAACAGGAAATAAACATGGTGGGAGGATCTGGCCACCCTAAAACTGGTCTGAATTCTGCCAAACACTGTTCTTGATCAAAGAAAGGGTAATGCTGCTCCCTGTTTGGGATTCATTCTGAAGGAAAGAAAGCATTCTAAGCTGATTGACTCTAGCTACTGGCCTACAGAATTGTTCATTCACTTAATTTGTTCAACAAATATTTATTATGCTATGTGCCTGTGTTACAGTAAGAGATTCATGCTCTTCATAAAAGGAAGGAGGGAGGAAGGTAGGTAAAAGGATGCATTAAAAATAAAAATACAGAACCACCTTGGTGGTGCAGTGGATAGGAATCTGCCTGCCAATTCAGAGGGCAATGGGTTCAATCCCAGGTCCAGGAAGATCCCACGTGCCGTGGAGCAGCTAAGCCCATGTGTCACAACTACTGAACCCGCACGCTAGAGCCATCGAGCCGTAACTACTGAACCTGGGTGCTGCAACTACCGAAGCCCACAGGCCTAGAGCCTGTGCTCTACAAGAAGAGAAGCCACCACAATGCGAAGCCAGTGCACCACAATGAAGAGTAGCCCCTGCTCTCCGCAACTGGAGAAAGCCCGTGCAGCAGTCAAAGACCCAGTGCAGTCAAAATAAATAAGACTTTAAAAACAGAAAAATACAGATCAGTGAAAAGAAAAGGAAAGGAAGAACTTCTAAGAAATTAAAAAAAAAAAATCATCAGGCAGCTTTACTGTGGCACATAATTTATCATGACTACTATACATATCTTGCTGCTGAATGTACCTAAGTCCTTTTTATTTTCTCTTCTGGACAACAAGCTCTAGGCAAAACCATCTCTTTTGTTATCTACCACCAGAGACCATGCACACTAGGGAATTCTTGCTTCTAGCTTTGGGGGCCTTAAGGATATGTCACAGCACCGCAAACATGACTGGGCCTGAAAGGAAAAGCAGAGGCCAGGGCTGGTGTCTTGGAGTGTGTCATGACTGCCTGGGGACCTCACAGGGCACAGAAGCAGAATCCTCATTCCTCTTCTCCTATGAATGTAGAACCACCCCCTTTCTGTCTTGCTTTATCTCAGCCAACCTTCCATCCCAGAATGGCCTACCATTCCTGTTTGTCCAGGAATGACAGGGTTCCTGGGACTTGAAACTTAAAAAGCTAAAACCAAGGGAGTCCCAGGAAAACCAAAACAGGTTGGCCACCCTGCCTACTCCTCTCCCCCAAAGCATCAACTAAAGAACAAGAAAGAAAACTAACCATGAGCACAGGGCCTGGGATGCAGCAGGTGCTAGATAAATGTTTGTGGAACGAATGAACGGTACACATCCCGGGACCCAACACAGAGTAAAGCTACCAACTTTTACTATTATTATTAGAACTAATAATGATTAAGCATATGGGACTTCCCTGGCAGTCCAGTGGTTAGGACTTTTTGCCTTCCAGTTCAGGGGGTGCAAGTTTCAATCCCTGGTCAGGGAGTTAAGATCCCACATGTCTCATGGCCAAAATATCAGAATGTAAAACAACAGAAGCAGTATTGTAACAAGTTCAATAAAGACTTTAAAATGGTCCACATAAAAAAAACTTAAACAAATAATAAAAAATAACAACACACTTCTTAAACACCCCATGTAGCAGACATATTTCAGGGTCCATTTTTAAAACTCAAAATAAAATCTCTGATGTCACCTTTGCCATACATACCCATCTAGGTGGGCTGCAATTTAAAGAGTTAAGGGTTTGGTTATTTTGTTATTGTTTGGTTTGGCTTTTTTGAAGGTGGTTGCCATAAAATTAAAGGGAATTGTTTCACAAAAGCTTCATATAACTACTCTTTATTTTAATTCTCTGTATCAGGTATTCCTTCAAAGGATATAAAGGATAGTGAAAATCAACACTGTAGTAGAGTTTTTGTTTATTTTCTTATCTGTATGATTCTTCATTGGATCCAGGTCTGGGAGGGAAGAAAATAAGAAACAAAGGGAAACAAGCTTATTTCTGAGTCTTCCTCACTATTCCTGGCACTTCTAACCTTCAGGTAGTTCTGTTTTCACCGACAATCTTGGCCCCTGTGCTGCTTCATAACTCCTTGAAGTTGAAGATTAGATACTTGGAACTCATGCAAAGTTGCCCCTAAGCCCAAAAACGATGACCTTGCTCATCACCACCAGTGCTCTTCTTCCCTCCACCTCCCCACAACCCACTGGGCCTAACACAATACTGAGCACACCGTGGGCGCTCCACCAACATCTACAATGAGAAAGATCCCTTTCACCCCCGCTCTGGCATCTCACTAATGACCAGTCTGCCATCTTTGACTTCAATTCCAGTACTGGCCCCTTTTCTTTTCTCAGCAGCCTTACAGATGCAGTCATCCACCTGGACAACCTGGTGAGGTTATATGACCCATTTCTCCTCATAGCTCTGGGAGAACTGCACTATTAACACCTTGACTGCTCCCTGAGAGAAAAAAGGAAATGAAACTAAGATGAGCTATACTGCTGGGGTATATAAAATCTCTCTGCGATGTGAGGATCCCCAAAGACTCAGTCACTTTCTGAAACTGTAAATGCCCAATCATGTAACCAAGGTGAATATGATACTTGCTACAATTTATTCAATGCTGGCACAGAGCTAAGCAATACACAAATATTCTCATTTATCCTGACAACCACTCTATTAGTGGTTAAAACCACAAGCTTTGACACCAGATCTTGGTTTAAATTCCAGTTCTGTGGCCTTATTGGGTGGCGCTGTACAAGTGACACAAACCTCCTAGGCCCCAATTTCCAATATACTTGTAAAGTGGAGGCACAACTACCTGAAAGGATTGGTGTTGGGGTCAAGGGTGGAATGTGTCTAAATAAACTATCACAGTCCACGTTTAGGTAAATGGTGCTGAAGATGATCAAGAAGAAAGAAGAGGAGGAAGATAAACCAATTCAGAGAGGCTAGTTACCTTACTTAAGGTCTCACAGCTAATCTGTGACAAAAATGGAATTCAAAGCCAGGTTTAGCTCATTTTCAAATGATTTTTAGCATCAGAAGACACTCATCCAACATCTTACTGGGACTTTCCTGGTAGTCCAGTGGTTAAGAATCCACTTTGTCCATGCAGGGGACGCAGGTTCAGTCCCTGGTCAGGGAACTAAAATCCCACATGCTGCAGGGCTACTGAATCAGCGTGCCAGAACTAGAGTCTGTGTTCCATGACAAAAGATCCCGCATATCACAGTGAAGATCCCACGTGCTGCAACTAAGACCCGACACAGCCAAACAAACTTTTTGAAAAATCTTACAACTCTGAGCATTTATGTCCCACCCTCTATTCAGCACTACTCTGAAGGAAGCTAAAAAGATCACTTAGGGTGCTGAGGAGCAACATTTGAAAATGGAAAACTACTGCTTTTAATAATTAATTAATAATTAATTTAATGCAATATCACTTCCTATTCATCTGTTATCTACTGTTGCAATAATGCCAGGTATAACAAAACACCACAAATAATGAATGTTTATTGCTCCCACACCTGCAGTCAGCTGTGATTTGGCTGGTCGAGTTCGGGCTCATGTCCATCTACCATTTTTCTTGCACCAACAACAAGCCTGAACAGGTTCTCAAGGCAATGACAAAAGTACAAGAGAACATGTGGAAACACACAGGTCTCTTGAAGCACAGGCTCAGAACTGGTACCTTGCTCTGTTGCTTAAGTGAGTCACGCAGCCAAGTCCAGAGTCAGAGCAAAAAGACACTGCACAATTAGATGGAGAGGAAGTGGTACCTTGGAACTCATTGAGTCATTTCATATTCAAATCTCCAATGGATGACACATGCCAGAATGTTGTTGAAGCTCCTCGCAGAGTTTGGCAAAGACCCCCATGAGCAGCACACAGCTGTCCTTAGCTCACCTCTTCTCCCCTCTCTGCAGTCACCCTCTTTGTTCGACAGTTACGACTAGCTCTTTAATACACCCTAGCACCAGGGAAATAGCTCAAAGCCTGGAGACCTGTTCCCTACCAACTGTGTGATCTTGGGCAAGACACTTAGCCTCCCTGAGCCTCATTATCTTCATTATGAAACAGAGACGATTATACCTGCCTTCATCTCTCTGGGGATGATTAAAAACTATCTAGGCAAAAACTGTTTCCTGAGTGCTAGAATGATTCCTGAACTCCTGAGCAAACCTTTTGAGATGTTTCTCTCAGACCAGCTCCTAATACTGGGTTCTGCCCATAGCTAACTCAAAGAGAAGTTGTTGCAAGTATAAGCCTCTGGCCATTTCCTTTAACCTTGACATAGGACTGGAAGGGAAGACGTTTATCTCATTGTTTGCCCAAAGGCAAGTGGGAAGTGGGAAAATGGGAGAGGTTTCCTACAATACTCTGATACCTAAGAGAGCCTTAGTGTTGTTGTTGAGTCTCTAAGTTGTGTCCGACTCCATAGACTGTAGCCCACTAGGCTCCTCTGCCCATAGGATTTCTGAGGCAAGAATACTGGAGTGGATTGCCATTTGAGCCTTGGTGTGGCTTCTGCCTATAAAGTAGAAAGGGAAACAAACCCAAGAAATGCTGAAACTGAACCAATTCATCTGCATCCAATGGCAACTTTTGTCCTTCAAACTGTTCCAGACGCACAGGCATCTTAGTTGATATTCAGGTCAGGGCTGTCCTTGCTCAAGCCATCCAGCATTTATCCCAAGTGCAGTCCCCTAACTCCCTTCTGCTTTGTTCTTAATCCCGAAACTAGGGGATAGCAGGGGAGGGTTAGCTCACTTCTGAGGAACAGCATATATGCTCTTTCCAGGTAACATATTACTACTCAGAGCCCAGATTAGCTGACATCACAAATGCAGGAATGAGGCACCTGACCTAAGTTTCCGGGTGGACACTCTCAAAATAAGTTTAAGGATGGATTCTTGCATCCTGGTTGTCTTTTCTTCTACCACGTCTTTTCTTAGCTGTATTTCATTCTTGTCTCTTTGCCCTGTGCCTTTAAGCCACAGGTCAGTCAGTCCTTGGACTGGAACCATTATTAGAACTCACTTAGCTCAACCACAGCATATTAACCTCTCTTTCACTCCTCAGTCCAAAGTTGAAAACAATCACTAGATTTCCCCCAAACTCTGCTGAAATACCTCTGGTAAGAAAGAGCTCGTGCCTCCTGAGAAATTTGTTTGCAGGTCAAGAAGCAACAGTTAGAACTGGACATGGAACAATGGACTGGTTATTGGGGAAAGAGTACATTAATTCTATATATTGCACCCTGCTTATTTAACTTTTACACAGAATACATCATGGGAAATGCCAGGCTGGATGAAGTACCAGCTGGAATCAAGATGGCCGGGAGAAATATCAACAGCCTCAGATATGCAAATGACACCACCCTTATGGCAGAAAGTGAAGAGGAACTCAAAAGCCTCTTGATGAAAGTGAAAGAGGAGAGTGAAGAAGCTGGCTTAAAACTCAACATTCAAAAAACAAAGACCATGGCATTCAGTCCCATCACTTCATGGCAAATCAGTTCAGTTCAGTTCAGTTCAGTCGCTCAGTCGTGTCCGACTCTCCGCGACCCCATGAATCATAGCACGCCAGGCCTCCCTGTCCATCACCAACTCCCGGAGTTCACTTAAACTCATGTCCACAGAGTCAGTGATGCCATCCAGCCATCTCATTCTCTGTTGTCCCCATCTCCTCCCGCCCCCAACCTTTCCCAGCATCAGAGTCTTTTCCAGTGAGACAACTCGTTGCATGAGGTGGCCAAAGTATTGCAGTTTCAGCTTCAGCATCAGTCCTTCCAATGAACACCCAGAATTGATCTCCTTTAAAATGGACTGGTTGGATCTCCTTGCAGTCCAAGGGACTCTCAAGAGTCTTCTTCAACACCACAGTTCAAAAGCATCAATTCTTCGGTGATCAGCCTTCTTCACAGTCCAACTCTCACATCCATACATGACCACTGGAAAAACCATAGCCTTGACTAGACGGACCTTGGTTGGCAAAGTAATGTCTCTGCTTTTTAATATACTATCAAGGTTGGTCATAACCTATGGCAAATAGATGAGGAAAACATGGAAACAGTGTCAGATTTTATTTTCTTGGAAAATTTTATTTTCCAAAGTCACTGCAGATGGTGACTGAAGCCATGAAATTAAAAGACACTTGCTTCTTGGAAGAAAAGCTATGACCAACCTAGAAAACATATTAAAAAGGAGAGATTCCACTTTGCCAACAAAGGTCCATCTAGTCAAAGCTACGACTTTTCCAGTATTCATATACAGAAGTGAGAGTTGGACCATAAAGGTTGAGCACTGAAGGATTGATGCTTTTCAACTGTGGTGTTGGAGAAGACTCTTGAGAGTCCCTTGGACAGCAAGGATATCAAATCAGTCAATCCTAAAGGAAATCAACCCTGAATATTCACTGGAAAGACTGATGCTGAAGTTGAAGCACCAACACTTTGGCCACCTGATGCAAAGAGCTAACTCACTGGAAAAGACCCTGGTGCTGGGAAAGATTGAAGACAGGAGGAGAAGGGCACGACAAAGGATGAGATGGTTGGATGGCATCATGGACTCAATGGACAAGAGTTTGAGCAATCTCTGGGACGTGGTGAAGGACAGGGAAGCCTGGTGTGCTGCAGTCCATGGGGTTGCAAAGAGTCGGACATGGCTGAGCGAATGAACGATAACAGAGAGCTCACTAAATCTTGAAGCAGCAGCATCCATTATAGGAGAGGGTAGGTTAGACTTGATCAGGTTAGGCTTAGTTATGCCTCTCCGGTGACTCAGATGGTAAAGAGTCTGCAGGAGACCCAAATTCAATCTCTTGGTCAGGAAGTTACTCTGAAGAAGGGAATGGCAACCTAATCCAGTATTCTTGCCTGGAGAATTCCATGGTCAGAGGAGCCTGGTGGGATACAGTCCATGGGGTTGCAAAGAGTTGGACATGACTGAGTGACTAACACTTTGGTTAGGTTAAACCACAATTCATCTTTCCACAGCTCCTTTAGCCCTGATTCTATTCACTGAGGCTTCTCTCTCCTATAAATGTCCTTTGGTATATGAAAGCAACTGTCACATCTCCTCACGGAGAAATTTTAGGTTCGATCTTTTTCAGCTTCTTACCCTGTACCTGGTCCCCATCCTCATCCCCAACCATCACCATGCCCTTCCCTAACACCTGAAGAGTATAACTGCCTCTCTTTCTGTTTTCAGTCTAACCTTTCCACCTATGTTCTTGGCTCCATCTCCTCCTGCCCTCTTCATCAACTTGGTGCTTGAACTGGACTTGGGAATCAATAAAAAACAAGAAGGAAGGTCCATACCCAAGTTTATAGCTTGCATGGCTAAATGAATGGGGAAGCCATCAATTCAGTTCAGTTCAGTTCAGTTCAGTCGCTCAGTCGTGTCCGACTCTCCGCGACCCCATGAATCACAGCACGCCAGGCCTCCCTGTCCATCACCAACTCCCGGAGTTCACTCAAAGAGAAGCAGGTATGGAAGAAAGATAACAAGTTTGGGGGTCAGAGGTAGGTCGAGTTTGAGGTGTCTGGGGACATCCAAGTGAAAATGTCTAGCAAGTGGCTGGACATAAGTTTCTAAAGCTTGGTAGGTGGGAAGAATTGAAAGATTGGGACTGACACATATATACTATCGATACTATGTATAAAACAGACAACTAATGAGAATGTACCGGATAACACAGGGAACTCTACTCAATGCACAGTGGCGACTTGAATGTGAAAGAAGTCCAAAAGAGATGAGACACATGTATGTGTTTGCCTGATTCGTTCTGTGTTACAGTAGAAACACAACATTGTAAAGCAACTATAGCTAAAATAAAAAGTAATTGAAAAAATAAAATGAAGTTTGGGAAAGAGGCTTGGAATGGGGATAAAGATTAAGGAATCATCAGCATAGAGAAGGTGGTTGAACAAGAGAAGTGATAAGATTGCCCAAAAAGGATATACAAGGGAGACAAGTACACTATTTGGGGAGACCTCAACTTTTAAGGGCCTCCCCTGCTGGCTCAGTTGGTAAATAAATAATCCAGGCCTGCGGGAGACCTGGATTCAATCCCTGGGTTGGGAAGATCCCCTAGAGCAGGGAAAGGCTACTCACTGCAGTATTCTGGCCTGGTGAATTCCATGGACTGTATAGCCCATGGGGTCGCAAAGAGTTGGACACAACTGAACAACTTTCAGTTTTATTTTCACTTCAACTTTTAAGAGGTGAGAAGGATGATAATGCAGAGGTGGAAAAGGCAAGGAAAATCAAGAGAATTTACTGAAAGGAGAGCCAAAGGAGTAGAGAGAAGGGAAAGAGGGTGATCAGCCATGTCAAATGAGTCATGCAGTCCAGGTAAAGAATTAACGGAAAATATCCAGCAAATTTGACTGTTAAAAGATCAGGAATGAACTCAGAGAATGCAATTCTTATAGACAGGTGGAGGCAGAAACTGAACTGCAGTGGGTGAGGAAAGGTTGAAAGGAATCCCAACACAGATGTCCCTTTTGAGACAATTACATGAGAATAAGAGGAGTTTCTAAAGAAGTTTCTGATTTCAGAGTTGTATTAGTTTCCTAGCACTGTTGTATGAATTACCACAAACTTGGTGGCCTTAAACAACAGAAATTTATTCCTCACAGTTGTGGAGGCCAGACTTCTGCAACCAAGCTGTTGGCAAGAATGATTTCTTCTGGAGGCTCTGAAGAAGAATCCTTCTCATGCCCCTCTCCTAGCTTTGTTCACTGTAGGCAATCCTTAATGTTCCTTGGCTTATAGACATATCATTCCAACCCCAGCCTCTGTCTTTCCATGGTCATCCCCCTCTGTGTCTCTGTGTTTGTGATTTGAACCTTCCAGTCTTTTGGATTAAGGAATCACCCCAAATCCAGATCATACAAAATCCTAGGTTGGATGACTCACAAACTGGAGTCAAGATTGCCGGGAGAAATATCAACAACCTCAGATATGCAGATGATACCACCTTAATGGCAGAAAGTGAAGAGGAACAAAAGAGCCTCTTGATGAAGGTGAAAGAGGAGAGGTGGAAAAATTGGCTTAAAACCTAACATTCAAAAAACAAAGTGCAAGGCATCCAGTCCTATCACTTCATGGCAAATACACGAGGAAAAAGTGGAAACAGTGTCAGATTTTATTTTCTTGGGCTCCAAAATCAATGCAGATGGTTACTGAAGCCATGAAATTAAAAGATGCTTGCTCCTTGGAAGAAAAGCTATGACAAACCTAGACAGCATATTAGAAAACAGAGACATTACTTTGCCAACAAATGTCTGTCTAGTCAAAGCTCTCGTTTTTCCAGTAGTCATGTACAGATGTGAGAGTTGGATCATAAAGAAGGCTGACTGCTTAGGAAATGATGCTTTTGAGCTGTGGTGCTGGAGAAGACTCTTTACAGTCCCTTGGACAGCAAGGAAATGAAATCAGTCAGTTCTAAAGGAAATCAACCCTGAATATTTATTGGAAGGACTGGTGCTGAAACTGAAGCTC
Source organism: Moschus berezovskii (assembly GCF_049115385.1). NCBI lineage: Eukaryota > Metazoa > Chordata > Mammalia > Artiodactyla > Moschidae > Moschus > Moschus berezovskii. The sequence goes on from NC_142478.1 coordinate 64,893,482, forward strand.
CAATACTCTGGATACCTGATGGGAATAGCTGACTCACTGGAAAAGACCCTGATGCTGGGAAAGATTGAAGGCAAAAGAAGAAGGGAGTGGCAGAGAATGAGATGGTTGGATGGCGTCTCTGACTCAGTGAATATGAGTTTCAGCAAACAGTGAAGGACAGGGAAGCCTGGTGTGCTGCAGTCCATGGGGCTGCAAAGAGTCAGACACGACTTAGTGACTCAACAACCAAATTCAGAGTGATCTCATCTCAAGATCCTTAATTTAATTACATCTGCAAAGACCTTATTTACAAATAAGTTAACATTCACAGATACGAGGGGTCAGGGCTTGAACACATCTTTTGGAGCCATTATATTCAATCTACCACAAAGGTCCAAGTATAGAAAGAAAACAAGCTTTGACAAAAACTCTCTCCTCCCTCACCAATCTATGATGACCAAAAAGTAAATCATCTTATTAATATGTTATAAAGATGAATTCATTTAGGTAAATGGAAAATTTAAAAGCCTCAATAGGGGTAATATTCATTCAACAAAGATTTATTGAACTCTTTTGTGCCAAAGCATATTGCTAGGCACTGGGGATAATGAAATGGACCAGATAGAAAAGTAAAAACTTATTGTTAAATTAATTTCTGGAATTATTTATAACAAAAAGTCAGAAAACCCATCAACTCCGGAAAGTGTATATAGATTTTCTTTAATGGATACATGATTTTTATTTTTTATCAACTTTATTAAGATAATTTGCATACAGTAAAATGAACAGACTCTACGTGTAGCAGTTTGATGAGTTTTGACAAGTGTAACCACACCCCCAATCAAATAGAGAACATTTTCATTACCCCCTAAAAGTTCTCTTGTGTCTCTTTATAGTCACATCCATCCAGCAGTCACTAGTCTGCTTTCTGTCACTATAGCTTAGCATTGCCTTTTCATAAAAATGGAATTGTGTTCTTTTCTATATGGCTTCTTTTACAGAACACAATGTTTTTGAAATTTATCGAGGTGTTGTGTGCATAAGTAGCTTATTCTTTTTTATCTCTCAGTAGTATTCCATAGTATAAATGCACCCCAGTTTATTTATCCATCTACCTACTGACAGACTTTCAGTTTCTTTCTAGTTTGGGATAATTATTAATAAAGCTGATGTGTGAAAAAGTGAAAGCAAAAGTGTCAGTCACTCTATGGCATCCTAGTCTTTGTGACCCCATCGACTGTAGTCCACCAAGCTCCTCTGTCCATGGAATTCTCCAGACAAGAATACGGGAGTGAGTGGCTATTCCCTTTCTCCAGGGGATCTTCCCAACCTAGGGATAAAACTCGGATCTCCTATATTGCAGGTGGATTCTTTACCATCTGAGCCACCAGGGAAGACCCATATAGGGCTAGTTATTTAAATACAGATATATATATATAGTCCAATGAATATTCAGGACTGATTTCCTTTAAGATTGACTGGTTTGATCTCCTTGCTGTTCAAGGGACTCTCAAGAGTCTTCTCCAACACCACAGTTCAAAAGCATCAATTCTTGGGTGCTCAGCTTTCTTTATAGACCAACTCTCACATCCGTACATGCTGCTGCTGCTTCTGCTAAGTTGCTTCAGTCGTGTCCAACTCTGTGCAGCCCCACAGATGGCAACCTACCAAGCTCCTCTGTCCTTGGGATTCTCCAGGCAAAAGTACTGGAGTGGGTTGCCATTGCCTTCTCCGTACATGACTCCTGGAAAAACCATAGCTTTGACTATATGGGTTTCTCTTGGATAAAAAGCCTTTATGTCTGTGGTCATTGGTAACTCCAAAATCACTGCAGACGGTGACTGCAGCCTTGAAATAAGAAGACAATTGCTTCTTGACAAGAAAGACTAGACAAACTTAGACAAGTGTGTCGAAAAGCAGAGACATTACTCTTCTGACAAAGGTCCGTATAGTCAAGGCTGTGCTCTTCACAGTGGTCACGTACAGTTGTGAGAGCTGGACCGTAAAGGAGGCAGAATGCCAAAGAATTGATGCCTTTGAACCGTGGTGTTGGAGAAGATTCCTGAAAGTCCCATGGAGAGCAAGGAGATCAAACCAGACAATCTTAAGGGAGATCAACCCTGAATGTTCACTGGAAGGACTGATGCTGAAGCTGAAGTTTCAGTATTTTGGTCATCTGATGAGAACAGATGACTCATTGGAAAAGTCCCTGATGCTGGAAAAGATCAAGGGCAGAAGGAGAAGAGGGCATCAGAGGATGAGATGGCTGGATGGCATCACCAATGCAATGAACATCAACTTGGGCAAACTCCGGGAGATGTTGAGGGACAGGGAGACCTGGCGTGCTGCAGTCCATGGGGTCGCAAAGAGTCGGACACAAGTGGACGACTGAACAACAACATGGCAACTCCGTATTTTACTTTATAAGACACTGCTATGCCATTTTCTGAGGGGCTGTACCATTCCTATCAGTAACATATGAGTGTTCCAGTAGTTTCATATCATCACCAACTTAGTATTAATCATTTGTTTTAAAAAAGCCATTCTAGTAGTGTGTCGTAGTATCTTATTGTGGTTTTGATTTGCATTTCTCTAATTATTAGTGATGTTGAACATCTTTTCATATGTTTATGTGAGTTCCCTTCTTTGGAGAAGCATCCACTGAAATATTTTGTTCACTTTTAATTGGTTTGTTTGGTTACCTATTATTGTGTAATGGGATTATATAAATGTATATACATATTTATGTGTGTGTGTCTTGTGAAGTACAGAAGTTCTGCATTTTTATGAAGACAAATTTATCAGAGTTTCACGGTTCATGCTTTTTTTGTCCTTCCTAAGAAATCCTTACCCAACTGAAGGTCACAAAAATTTTTCTCCTATGTGTTTTGTAAGACGTTTTATAGTTTAGTGTTTTAAATTTAGATCTGTGATCTAAATTTGATCTAAATTGTGGTTCAAGTCAATATTTATATATGGTGTGATGCAAGGGTGGAGGTTCATTTATTTTCATATGGATATCCAATTGTCCTCGCACAATTTGTTGCAAAGATTATTCTTTCTGTATCGAATTGTCTTGGCACCTTCATTAAAAATTGACCGCACATGTATGGGTCTATTAATCAGCTCTCTGTTCTATTCCATTTGTATCTTTCTATTCTTCTGCCAATATCACATTGTATCAATTACTTTAGCATTTTAGTAAGTCTTAAATCAGGTAGTATGAGTCCCCTGAATCTGTTCTTTTCAAAATTCTTTTAGTTGTTCTGGATTCTTTACACTCCATATAATTTTTAGAATTAGGTTGTCAATTCCTAAAAATAGAAGCCTGCTTGGATTTTGAACAAGATTACTTTAAGTCTACAGATCAGTTTGAGGAGATTTAACATCTTAGCAATATTGAGTCTTCAAATCCATGATAAGGAATATTCTGCATTTATTTAGGTTTTCCTTCATTTCTCTCAGCAATGATTTCTCATCAGTATAGGTTTTATACATATTTCATTAAGTCTATCCTTAAGCATTTCACGGTTTTGTTATTATTATACACAGTATTGTTTTAAATTTTTTATCTTATAATTATGTATTGCTAGTATATAATAGTACGATTACATTTTTATATTAACCTTGTATCCTGCAACCTTGCTAAATTCTCTTACGTATTCTAATAGTTTTAAAATAGATTCCTTAGGATTTTCTACATACATGAGCATGTTGCCTGAGAATAAAGACAGTTTTGTTTCTTCCTTTCCAAACTATATGCCTTTTTCTTTGCCTTGCTGCCACAGCTAAGCCCTCATATGATGCTGAATAGAAGGGGTAAAAGGGAATATCCTTACATCCTCCCCATATTAAGGGAAAAGTTTTCAGTCATTCATTAATTATGATGCTAATGATAGGTTTTTCATGATAGATATAACATTTTTTTAAATCAAATAATATCACTGTTACTATTAACGTTATAAAGGATAAGTGTCTTTAAATGTAAAACAGGCAAACGGAACTGAAGAGTATGACATAAAATGTTGTGACCCAGTTCTACCAATCTCCCCGCAAAGGTAAATATCATAATTATTTGGATACTGAAAGAGATAGAGACAGGAAGACTGAGAAGGGGAAGGGGCAAAAAGAGAATATATGTTTATTTTAAAAGAAAAACAGTTAGCTGCTCTATAGCACAGGGAACTCAGCCTGGTGGTCTGTGACAACCTGAAAGTGTGGTTTGGGGTGGGAGGTTGGAGGAAGATTCAAGAGGGAGGGGACATGTGTATATCTATGGCTGATTCATGTTGATGAATCAAGAAACCAACAGAACCTTATAAAGCAATTATCCTCCAATCAAAAATACATCAATTTTAACAAAAGAAAAATAACTTCAGTTATCTAGAGTGCACCAATTATTTTCCATGAGGGAACTCTCCTCTTTTCCTGAAGTTTTGCCTGAGCCCAGATCATTCTAATTCAACTGTCTTCTCTGTATACAGAGGACAGGGAACATGCTCCTTGGGATCAGAAGAGCGGGGATGAGAAGAAGAGCAGCCTAGCAATTAAGAGCCTGACCTTCAGAGTCAGACCTATCTGAGGTTATATCCTCACTGCAATTCTTACTCATGTGTAAGCCCTGACCCTCTATTTGCACACCTGTAAAAGAAAACAAAAAGCCATGGTATTAGCACAGGTCTTACAGAGTTGCGATATAAAATGTGAGCTGTAATACGTGGATGTAATGTGCTCAGCACTTTGCCTGCACATAACAAATCCACCCTGGATGTGAGCAGTCACTGGGTGTCTTTGGCCCATTTATTAACCCCTAGGATCCCATCAAATGAGGCTCTGCCCATCTGCTTCCCAAGATTACATGGAAATGAAATGAGAGGATGAACATCAAAGAGCCACACGACCAAGTCTGATCAATGACTGGAGGTAAAAATCAAATTTGATTTAAGATCTATGTTCACGTTTTTCACTCAAAATTGCAAAGCTCCAGCACTTGCGCCTTTATTGACCAACTTCTTAGATGACCAGTATTATACTGGGTAGGCAGTAGCCTCAATTTTTAAATAAGAATGAATTTGTTTGCTCTGAAATGAGCACACTTCATTTTTTTCCTTCCCGAACTATTACCCTTTCTAATGAAGTGCCAAAAATAGAAGAGTGTCTGGCAAGCCTCCCAGTCCTATAGGTTTGGACAGAATATACATCAGAAACAACACCAATTATCTTAAGAACACACATCCTCAATCCTTGTCTATGGATTAGAATTGCTAAATTTGGTGAATAAAAACACAAGATGCCTAGTTAAAAGTGGACTTCAGATAAACAGTGAATAGGGGTGGGATTTTTCTTTCATAAGGATAACACTTATAAAATTTACAGTAAAAAATTATTCATTGTTTATCTGAAATTCAAATGTAACAAGAAGTCCTGTGTTTTATCAAACAACTCCATTATGGATTTCATCCCCAAACTGCGTCTCAAATTTTCAACAAGTTAGGGTGTGAGAATTCAGAAGGAAACAGCAGAGATGGAGTAACGAAAGGGAATTTCAAAGATGGTGCTAGGTATTTTAGATACTTTTCCTCATTTAATCTTCACTCACACATTCAACAAAAGGCATATGGGTTGGCAGTCTCTCCCATTTTATGAATGAGGGGATTGAGGCTGAGAAAGTTTGAATGGTTTATCTTAAATCTAAAGTAATTATCTAAGAGAGTTTCATGGCAGATGAGACCATTTCAAGCAAAAAGAATGCTTAGAAGGAGAGGATCCAGGAATAAGAACGGCTTGTCATGGGGATGCTGAATGTAGGACAGAGGACATTCCCCTGAACCTCACACAGGAATGGCTATGAACCTGAGAGCTCATCACAGCCCAGGATACCACCTGGGCCACTTACGAGTGAATTGCGTCACTGAGCTTCCCCAGGTCACTGACTCATGGTGTGCTGTATTCTCTCTCTCTCCCATCTCTTCCTCTCCCCTGCTTCTTCGGCATGGCCATCTCAGCTTGCTGGTCACCCCACAGTAACACTGTCACTTGGAGGAAAGAAGAGGTCCTACTCAGTCCTCGGCTTAAGTCACTGGCCGGAAAAACCTACACGGGGGTGGGGCACTTGCCAGCTAATAACCAAACGAAGCTTCTACTTCCCGTTTGTCGTTGTGCTTTGTATGCGTAAAGCTGCAGCTAGGAGATGGAGTGGCTGGGCCGAGCAGGATTCAAGCCGTCCCTGGGTCCTCCCACCAAATTCCAGCAAATGCTCAAGGCCCAGCAATAGTAAGTCTGGTCCACTTGGAGATGAGAGTTGGGGAGTTTGGGAGGAAAAGGACAAGAAGACATGGAAGAGAACTGCAGGCAAAGAAGAGCCACTTGAGGTGTCTGAACAAGGCAGCTGCCGTGCTAAGAGGGGCCAAGGTGTGAACAACAGCTTGTTGACCAGCTAATGAAACACCTTCAGTCTCAAGAGGAATTTTCCACTAAGAGTGTGCAGGGCAGACTGGATACCAGTTAGGAGGGCCATACAGGACTCCTGGTCTTCAATCAGCAAATATGCATCAGGCATCTTCTAACTGGAGAAGCCAGACAAGCACTGCATCTATTCTAGATGCTGGGGACTTAACATCTAACAAGAAAGACCTGGTTCCTACTCTCCTAGAACTTACATTCTGATGGGGAGACAATTAGCAAATAAGTTAGGGAATAAATAAGCACAATTTTCCAGTTGGCAGGAAGTGTTTTGAAAAAACTAGTTGATGGGATAGTGGGGAGCAGGGGGACATCATTAGAAAAGAGAGTTGGGAAAGGGAAGGCATCTCTGGCTTCAGTAGAGACTTAAAAGATCAGAAAGAGGCAACCATGCAAAGATCTGGAGAAGAGAACATTCCAGACAGAGGAAAGAGTGAGCAAAACAAACGGAAGCAAGAACAGATAGCCACGTGGCTGGAGCACAGTGAGTGAAGATAGAGGGGGAAAGGGTTGAGGGTGGATTGGCGGGGAAAGACCAAATGACACAGGGCCTTGCAGACCAAGTTGAGAAATGGGGACTTGCCCCAAGTGCAAGGACCAGTTTTTGGCTAACATGATAAATGATGGCAGCAGGGAGGAATGTTTCTGAAAGTCACTTCAAACCTGGAGAAGCCAGGACTTGAGAGGTGAGAGGTGAGGAACCCAAGAAGGATGCTGATCTCCTTGTGTTTGATTCCAGGACACGGATAAGCCCATGTTTGCTGGTGATGGGCAGGGTTTTCTAGTACCTGCAGCTAACCTGGATTCTAACTGGTATTGGGGACAGTCTATGCCCCAACCAGTAATGATGTAGAAGCTGAAGTTGAATGGTTCTATGAAGACCTACAAGACCTTCTAGAACTAACACCAAAAAAAAGATGTCCTCTTCATTATAGGGGACTAGAATGCAAAAGTAGGAAGTCAAAAGCTACCTGGAGTAACGGGAAAAGTTGGCCTTGGAGTACAAAACAAAGCAGGTCAAAGGCTAACAGAGTTTTGCCGAGAGAACGCACTGGTCATAGCAAACACCCTCTTCTGAAAACACAAGAGAAGACTCTACACATGGACATCACCAGGTGGTCAATACTGAAATCAGATTGATTATATTCTTTGCAGCCAAAGATGGAGAATCTGTATACAGTCAGTAAAAACAAGACTGGCAGCTGACTGTGGCTCAGATCATGAACTCCTTATTGCCAAATTCAGACTTAAATTGAACAAAGTAGGGAAAACCACTACACCATTCAAGTATGACCTAAAACAAATCCCTTACCATTATACAGTGGAAGTGACAAATAGATTCAAGGGATCAGATCTGATAGAGTGCCTGAAGAACTATGGGTGGAGGTTCGTGACATTGTACAGGAGGCAGTGATCAAGACCATCCCCAAGAAAAAGAAATGCAAAAAGGCAAAATGGTTGTCTGAGGAGACCTTACAAGTAGCTGAGAGAAGAAGAGAAGTGAAAAGCAAAGGAGAAAAGGAAATATAGAAGCATCTGAATGCAGAGTTTCAAAGAATAGCAAGGAGAGATAAGAAAGCCTTCCTCAGCGATCAGTGCAAAGAAATAGAGGGAAAACATAGAATGGGAAGGACTAGAGATCTCTTCAAGAAAATGAGATACCAAGGGAACATTTCATGCAAAGATGGGCTCAATAAAGGACAGAAATGATATGAACCTAACAGAAGCAGAAGACATTAAGAAGAGGTGACAAGAATACACAAAAGAGCTATACAAAAAAGATCTTCATGACCCAGATAACCACGATGGTGTGATAACTCACCTAGAGCCAGACATCCTGGAATGTGAAGTCAAGTGGGCCTTAGGAAGCATCACTAAGAACAAAACTAGTGGAGGTGATGAAATTCCAGCTGAGCTATTTCAAATCCTAAAAGATGATGCTGTGAAAGTGCTGCACTCAATATGCCAGCAAATTTGGAAAACAGCAATGGCCACAGAAATGGAAAATGTCAGTTTTCATTCCAATCCCAAAGAAAGGCAATGACAAAGAATGTTCAAACTACCTCACAATTGCACTTATCTCAAACGCTAGCAAAGGAAAGCTCAAAATTCTCCAAGCCAGGCTTCAACAGTACGTGAACAGTGAACTTCCAGATGTTCAAGTTGGTTTTAGAAAAGGCAGAGGAACCAGAGATCAAATTGCCAACTTCTGCTGGAACATAGAAAAGGCAAGAGAATTCCAAAACAAAAATCTACTTCTGCTTTATTGATTATGCCAAAGCCTTTGACTGTGTGGATCACAACAAACTGTGGGAAATTCTTCAAGAGATGGGAATACCAGACCACCTGACCTGCCTCCTGAGAAATCTGTATGCAGGTCAAGAAGCAACAGTTAGAACCAGACATGGAAAAACAGACTGGTTCCAAATTGGGAAAGGAGTACATTAAGGTTGTGTACTGTCACTCTGCTTATTTAACTTATATGCAGACTACATCATGCGAAATGCCAGGCTGGATGAAGCACAAGCTGGAATCAAGACTGATGGGAGAAATATCAATAACCTCAGGTGACACCACCTTTAAGGCAGAAAGCGAAGAACTAAAGAGCCTCTTGATGAAAGTGAAAGACGAGAGTGAAAAAGTTGGCTTAAAATTCAACATTCAGAAAACTAAGCTCATGGCATCCAGTCCTATCACTTCATGGCAAATGGATGGGGAAACAATGGAAACAGTGAAATACTTTATTTTGGGGGGCTCAAAAATCACTGCAGATGGTGACTGCAAACATGAAATTAAAAGACACTTGCTCCTTGGAAGAAAAGCTATGATCAACCTAGACAGCATATTAAAAAGCAGAGACATTACTTTGCCAACAAAGGTCCGTCTAGTCAAAGCTATGGTTTTTCCAGTGGTCATGTATGGATGTGACAGCTGAACTAGAAAGAAAGCTGAGTGCCAAAGAATTGATGTTTTTGAACTGTGATGTTGGAGAAGACTCTTGAGAGTCCCTTGGACTGCAAGGAGATCCAACCAGTCAATCCTAAAGGAAATCAGTCCTGAATGTTCATTGGAAGGACTGATGCTGAAACGGAAGCTCCAATACTTTGGCCATGTGATGAGAAGAACTGACTCATTGGAAAAGACCCTGATGCTGGGAAAGATTGAAGGTGGGAGGAGAAGAGGTCGACAGAGGATGAGATGGTTAGATGGCATCACCGACTCGATGGAGGATGAGATAGTTAGATGGCATCACCGACTTGATAGACATGAGTTTGAGGAGGCTCCGGGAATTGGTGATGGACAGGAAAGCCTGGTGTGCTGCAGTGCATGGGGTCCCAAAGAGTCTGACGCAACTGAGCGACTGAAGTGAGCTGAGCTGATTGGGGACCAGGTTATCCAGAGAAGTTCTATCCTCATAAGGGCCAGTGAGCCTCACAGCGTTCCCCTTGAGAGACAGGAGATGGGAACTCCCACATGCCACCTTCCTTTCTTCCCAGCAGTGGAAAAATAGGACAAGAGCAGCAGAGACTGGGGTTTACTAAGTAAGACTCTCACTCCCACTTCTGCTCCCGGAGGCTCACAGGCACAAGGGCACACGGTTAGTTAGAGACGGAGTGAAAAACTGAACACATGTTGACTGACTTGACTCAGCATGGACTGCAGGACGCGGAGCTCCTCTGTCCTCCATTACCTCCCAGAGCTTGCTCAAACTCATTGAATTGATGACGTTATCTAACCATTTTGTCTTCTGCCACCCTCTTCTCCTTTTGCCTTCAATCTTTCCCAGCAACAGTCTTTTCCAATGAGTCATCTCTTTGAATCAGGTGACTGAAGTATTAGAGCTTCAACTTCAGCATCAGACTTTCCAATGAATATTCAGGGTTAATTTTCTTTAGGACTGGCAGGTTTGAGCTCTTTGCAGTCCAAGGGACTCTCAAGAGTCTTCTCCAGCACCACAGCTTGAAAGCATCAGTTCTTCAGTACTCAGACTTATTTATGTCCAATTCTCACATCCATACATGACCACCGGAAAAACCATAGCTTTGACTATAATCTTTGTCAGTAAAATGATATCCCTGCTTTTTAATATGCCTTCTAGGTTTGTCATAACTTTCCTTCCAAGGAGCGTCTTTTAGTTTCATGGCTGCAGTTACTGTCTGCAATAATTTTTGAGCCCCAGAAAATAAAATCTGTCATTGCTTCCCCTTCATGGATCATAGCCTTGTCATGGTGAAGGGGCTTGCATAACTCAATGAAGCTATGAGCCATGCTGTGCAGGGCCACCCAAGACGGAGGGGTCATAGTGAAGAGTCCTGACAAAACATGGTCCACTGGAGGAGGAAATGTCAACCCACTCCAGTATTCTTGCCGAGAGACAGGACAGTATGAAAACGCTGGGCCTTAGGGCTACCTGATAAATCCCTTAGATCCTCAGAGGCAAGCCCAGTCTCTTGGCCCTGAGGCCAGTTGGAACCTGCCATCCTTCTCCTCCCAGCGAGGGCATCCTCCTGTCCCAGTGGAGACAGGTGGTTCTCATAGCCCTTCTCATGGTTAGAAGCTTTGTCTGCACTAGGACATCTAAAGGGTCCTCTTGTAAGTTTTGCATTTATAGGGAAGATCTCTTCCCTTTTATTTCCAACCAGAAGTCCCTTCTTGCTTCCTCATCCAAAGCACTGTCACTGCTCTCATTTGTCTGAGCAATGTGGCTTTGTGAGAGTAGATAAATGGGGTTCCAATGAGGGCTCTTCCGAGTATTTTTGCCAATCAGAAGAGTGCTGGAGTAGGATACTAAGGCCAGAAATTAGAAAGAAAAATATTTTCAGACTTGAACACATTATTTTTTTCTGTACAGCTTAAACACTGAAAACAAAAGTGGAAGACAAGTGACAAATCAGGAGAAAATATTTGCAATGTATATGATAGGAAATAGGTTAATATCTGTAATATAAAGTGAAAATCAGCAAGAAAAGAGGAGCAACACAACAGATAGAACTGACAAACTCAGGATCAGATGCTCAGCCTCCTTAATAACCAAATAAATAAGAATCGAAATCAGTTTTTTTTATCAGATTAGCACAAGATGGATCTTTTGCAGAACTGATGAGAGTAATTAGAAATGGACATTCATATTGTTGGTGCGAGTTTAAAATAGAACAATGTTTTGAGAGAGCAGCTTGGAATGTCTATCAAAATTTTAACATCAAGTTGTATAGATTAAATATCCACAGCTTTTTGCTTGTCAATCATACCTCAATAAAGCAATTAAATTTAGAAGGAAGGAAGGGAGGGATGAAGGGGGAGGGAAAGAAGGAAGAAAGGAAGGGAGATAAATACTGTGCCTACTTCTGAGGGCAGTCAGGACACAGTAAGTGTTCAAGGAGGAGTGAGTGAATGAACTGGGGCTGCCACTGCTGTTGATAACAGACTAACACTTTTTTCCAATCACCTAAACACTACAGAAAGAAAATTTCCACCATACAGCCACAGTGATATTTTGAGAATCAAAGCAAGTCATATTATTCAACCACCTAAAACTCTCCAATAACAATTAAGTCCAGGAAATTCCCCTGCGGTTCCGTGGTTAGGACTTACCACTTCCACTGCCATGGGCCTGGGTTCAACCTTTGGTTGGTGAACTAAGATCCCACAAGCCACAGTGTGGGGAAAGAAAAATAACAATAAGTCCAAAACTCCTACCTCAGCCTTTGAGGCCCTGCCTACTGCTCCAGCTTTACCTTGTCCAACTCCCCAATTCATGTCACTGAGCCCCAGAGGCACTTTTTTCCCATTCTGTGATTTCCCACCTCGGGTCTTTGCACACGCTGTACCCTCCACGTGGAACATACTTCCCACTGCTGTCCTCGTACCAGGTTTTCCCCTGTCCTGTACAGCTTGACTAAAATGTGGCATCCCAGGCTTTCCTGACAGCCCACTCCAAACCAGCCACCCAACATCAGTCTCTGTCAAACACCCTTTTTGTTCCCCTCCCAACACTTGGCACACTCGGCACTATGTGTATGTTTACTGCATGGATTTTTTCCATCTCTCTGCCCTCATAGGACTGTGGAGCTTCACAAAGGCACAATCATGCCCGTTTCGCCCCTGCCCTTGAATTCCAAGCACCTGGCACAGCAAGACCTCATTAACCATTTAATGAGCGAAGTGATGCCAGGCTCATTAAAGGACCCTCTCGCCTTAACCCCCTTGTGGCTTCCCCACGAAGCTCTATCTTCCAAGAGACAATGGTCCCTGTCACACCAGGACAAGAGTGTTATATATAGCCTGAAGGCGAGCCAGGCTTTTTGGTGGAGGTTAAATTGGCATTCTGATTGAAAGAAGAGAAGAAATGGCATGAAGTAGCCTGTAATCGAAGAATAGAGAAAGAAAACACAAAAAGCAACAGTAGAAGAATGTTAGAGTTCATGGGAACCCCACATGGGGCTCCCCAATGGAAACCCCTTCCCATGGGCTGCAGGGTCCTTTCGAATCTATCACACAGAACAGAGATTCTGTGTTTTCTGGTCTGCTTCCGAGTAGACTGTCAGCTATCAAAACGGAGACACAAAGATGTTACAGCGATACTGTGCCCCATCACATCTCTTCCATCTGAACACATGCCTGACTTAAAGTCAACACCCAATTATTTTCTCTTGAAAGGCTGTTAAATCCCTCATCTTGTTTCTTCCCTTCTTGCAGCCTGTTCTGCAAAACAGGTGAAAATAACTATATCCAGACCCTTATAGATTTGAACAGGAGATGAATCCAAACAGGAAGGCACAAAAGTGTTTTTCTTGATAGAAAATCCTCCATGGCATTGATTTTTGTTGTTGTTGATGATGACTGCATTTATTTTGTTATCTCAGCATTATAGGCTGAATGAGCAAAGATCTTAGACATCCAAAGCAGATCAAGTTGCAAATATCCTTTCCTCTTGCCTTCATATAGCTGCAATTGTATTTCAGATTTCTGGTTCTGGCTTCTGAATTTTAGGGGAAAAAAAAACAAGAATAGACTTTTTCACTTGGAGAGAAAAACCCATCCTTGGGTTTCTTTAATTAATAACAGCAAAAAAAAAAATTTTTAATTTTAAATAAATAAATAAAAATTAATAACAGCAACGATGGTTGCCTCGTATGGCTCATTTGCTATGTGCCAGGCACTGTAATATGTGCCTTGCAAGCATCACATATCATTGATGCCAGGACTCCCTGAGGTGGGGACTATTCCTGCTCCCATTTTACAGGAGAGAAAACTGAGTCTTATAGTAGGTATAGAGCCTGTGCAAGATCACACAGGGAGAAAAACAGCAGGCCCCCAGCCTGTGTAATGATGAAGCCCATGCTGTTGGTTTGCTTTTGCTTTCATTGTTCTCCTTTGACACGAGCCAGGTCCAATCCCCCTTCTCTTGTAAGCCAGGCTCATCCCAGCAAGGAGGCTCTGAAAGGTCAGCCTCCAGAAAACACAGAGTTACTTTCCTGGGTGTGATTCTTCTTTTTCCAGTTACCTGACTTCATGAGCTTTTCATCAGAGTGGAACTGCCTTTTTATGAGCCCATGAAGAGGTTCTATCACAGAAAACCAGATCTCACTGCAGCCTGCTGTAATTAATGAATTGAAGAGCCCCACAGAGAATCCACATGCAATGTGGGAGACTCAGGAGTTTGATCCCTGGATAAGGAAGATTCCCTGAAGAAGGAAACGGCAACCCACTCCAGTATCCTTGCCTGGGAAATTCCATGGTCAAAGGAACCTGGCAGGCTACAGTCCATGGGATCACAAAGAGCTGGACATGACTGACGCAGCACAGCATACGTAGGAGGAATCCCCAAATCCCAGACTGGCTGGGATGCACTCCCCTTTCAGCGGGACAGAGAGGTTCCTGCCACCTCCCCACCCATTCCTTCTCTTACTATTTCCCTAATTGTTGCTGTTCATTCGCTAAGCTGTGTCTGACTCTTTGTGACCCCATGACTACAGCATGCCAGGCTTCCCTGACCTTCACTATCTCCCAGGTTTGCTCAAACTCATGTCCACTGAGTCGGTGATGCCATCCAACCATCTCATCTCTGTCATTCCCTTCTCTTCCTACCCTCCGTCTTTCCCAGCATCAGGGTCTTTTCTAATGAGTAGACTCTTTGTGTCAAGTGGCCAAAGTATTGGAGCTTCAGCTTCAGCATCAGTCCTCCCAATGAATATTCAGGGTTGATTTCCTTTAGGATTGACTGGTTTGATCTCCTTGCAGTCCAAGGGACTCTCAAGAGTCTTTCCAACACCACAATTCCAAGGCATCAATTCTTCGGTCCTCAGCCTTCTTTATGGTCCAATTCCCACATCTGTACATGACTACTGGAAAAAACCATAGCTTTCCGTAATACTGTCATCTTATTTCCAGCTGCCCCTTTTCTGTCCACCCCAGCCTCTGAGAACAGCTCACAACAACACCACAATGTGTCTCCCAACTCTCGCACAGAGAAGTTCATTTATCCGAGCCATCACTAATACCTTGATGGTGTGCTCTAAGAGGAAGCCATGCCTTCTCCAAGCCACTTGAGCCCCTCAACACCGCTCCCAGGAAACGGGCCCTTCCCCTGCACAATTTCCTCCCACACCTTCAGATTTTCCCCCAGGAGCTTCTGTCAGTCCACAGGAGGGCACATAGCAGCATTTGAAAAGAAGACCCAGTCTTACTCTTCCTGGCAACTGAAGTTACTGTGGGCCCCAGAATCCAATTTTGAAATCAAATGAAGTCACACCAAAATTATGGTTTAGTTTGTGAGTTTAGCCCTGCTGGGGAGAGAAGCCACGAAGCAGCTTGGTGAGAGAATTTCAAAGCAGTTTTGATGGGTGGACAGCGGCCGAGAGCCCTTGTGCTACAGTGTTGGTGGGTATTAAGGGAAAACCAGAAAAAACACACAACCTAGATGAAGTGAGTCAGAGGGAAAACGAGTTTGGTTTATGAACATTCAGTGCCAGCCTTGGGCCCCTCTGCCCTCAGACCCATCCTCCCCAACTCTGCCCTGTGTCACACACTACATTTCCCAGGTTCCATTGCTCACTTGAGGAACACCTGAAACATTCAAGTGGAGATATTTAATAGGTTGTTGGTTACACAGGCTAGAGCTCAGGTATATAGGGGGGAAAGCGCATATAAATAATAGTTGAATCCCAGATTGAGCCCATGAGCAAGTGAAAAGAGTCCTGAGGAATTTTGCTTAGAGCAACGCGGATATTTAGAAGCAGGTGAAGTAAACGAGAAAAAGACTGGCAAAGAAGTCAGAGGAGAAATAGGTCTTGGAGTTTTAAGAGTCAAGGAAGGAGAGAATTTCAAAGACAAGAGAAGAATTGGTCAGAGGGAAGGCAGTAGCTTTAGAAACTGGATTTTTTTTTTTAATGTATTTAAACGCTTCTATGAGAAGAACTAGGAGACACAGTTTTGATCCCTCAGTCAGGAAGATCCCCTGGAGGAAGAAATGGCAACCCACTCCAGTATTCTTGCCTGGGAAATCCTATGGACAGAGGAGCCTAGCGGGTTACAGTCCATGGAGTTGCAAAGAGTCGGATACAGTGACTGAGCATGAGCACAAGCATTGCTCACTGGTGTCAGGTAGGTTCTGCCAAAGGGAAGCCCTTGTAGAAATCCAAGGGCAGGAGAAACAGGAAAGCAGGGGTGACTCCCCTTCCCTCTTTGCCTCGAGCAGCTTCTCTGGAAGGAGCTGCATCTCTTCTGTGAGTCCAGCACCAGCTGGGCACACCTCCCTGACTGTAGCTTCCACCAGGAAGACCTCAGCTCACACCCCCCTCCTCACAACCCCTTCTTTCTCTTCCCTTCCATCCTGGGGTAGCAGTGACCTCCAGCTACTGCTGGTCTCTGATTTCCTCACCACCACCTGTTTAACCAACTCCTGAGATCTCTCTCTTTTTAAACACTCAGAGTCATTTCTGTTCTCCTACCTTGATAGTATATTAAAAAGCAGAGACATTACTTAGCCAACAAAGGTCTGTCTAGTCAAGGCTATGGTTTTTCCTGTGGTCATGTATGGATGTGAGAGTTGGACTGTGAAGAAAACTGACGGCCAAAGAATTGATGCTTTTGAACTGTGGTGCTGGAGAAAACTCTTGAGAGTCCCTTGGACTGCAAGGAGATCCAACCAGTCCATTCTAAAGGAGATCAATCCCGGTGTTCATTGGAAGGACTGATGCTAAAGCTGAAACTCCAATACTTTGGCCACCTCATGCAACAAGTTGACTCACTGGAAAAGACTCTGATGCTAGGAAAGGTTGGGGGCGGGAGGAGACGGGGACAACAGAGAATGAGATGGCTGGATGGCATCACTGACTCAATGGACATGAGTTTGAGTGAACTCCAGGAGTTGGTGATGGACAGGGAGGCCTGGTGTGCTGTGATTCATGGGGTCGCAAAGAGTCGGACATGACTGAGTGACTGAACTGAACTGAACTGAACTGAAGAGGACACTGGCTGATACAGCCACCAACACTGATTAACACAACCCTGAAAATATAAGATTTATAGGAATGCAATTTTTCACAGAAAGCAATGAATACCTGAGCCAAGAATTCAACCCTACAGATATAGGCAGAGCTGATAATCAAGGCCTCCCAGAGATTAAGGTTTTTTTAAAAAAAACTAGAAAATGAGGGCCTAAGTCAGCGGTTCACTGCTTCTAAAGGAAACCCTAAAACCTCGTTATAAAAAGTCCGCCTTTCCGGAAATGGCTGTGTCCGAGATGGTGAAGCTGTTCATCGGAAACCTGCCCCGGGAGGCCACAGAGCAGGAGATCCGCTCACTCTTCGAGCAGTATGGGAAGGTGCTGGAATGTGACATCATTAAGAACTATGGCTTTGTGCACATAGAGGACAAGACGGCGGCCGAGGATGCCATCCGCAACCTGCACCACTACAAGCTGCACGGGGTGAACATCAACGTGGAAGCCAGCAAGAATAAGAGCAAAACCTCTACAAAGTTGCATGTAGGCAATATCAGCCCTACTTGTACCAAGAAAGAGCTCCGGGCCAAGTTCGAGGAGTACGGTCCAGTCATCGAATGTGACATCGTGAAAGATTATGCCTTTGTACACATGGAGCGGGCTGAGGATGCAGTGGAGGCCATCAGGGGCCTTGACAACACAGAGTTTCAAGGCAAAAGAATGCACGTGCGGTCGTCCACCAGCCGGCTTAGGACTGCGCCCGGGATGGGAGACCAGAGCGGCTGCTATCGGTGCGGGAAAGAGGGGCACTGGTCCAAAGAGTGTCCAGTAGATCGTTCGGGCCGCGTGGCAGACTTTACAGAGCAATATAATGAGCAATACGGAGCAGTGCGTACACCTTACACCATGGGCTACGGGGATTCATTGTATTACAACAACGCGTACTGAGCGCTGGATGCCTACTACAAGCGCCGCCGTGCTGCCCGGTCCTATGAGGCGGTGGCTGCTGCAGCTGCCTCTGCGTATAATTACGCAGAGCAGACCTTGTCCCAGCTGCCACAAGTCCAGAACACAGCCATGGCCAGTCGCCTCACCTCCACTTCTCTGGATCCCTACGATAGACACCTGTTGCCGACCTCGGGAGCTGCTGCTGTTACTGCAGCTTCCTCTTCATATTACGGGCCGGATCGGAGCCCCCTGCGTCGCGCTACAGGCCCAGTCCCTACTGTTGGAGAGGGCTACGGTTACGGGCATGAGAGTGAGTTGTCCCAAGGTTCGTCGGCTGCGCGGAATTCCCTGTACGACATGGCCGGGTATGAGCGGGAGCAGTATGCGGATCGATCCGGTGCGGTATTCAGCCTTTTAAAGCTTGAGGTGGGGTGTGTGTGGGCTGAAATTCCGAGCTGCGGTTGTGCATGAGAATACACCCTTCGTGGTACCCCATCTCCGGAACGGCTCTGTGCGTTCAGTCCCTCAGGAAACGTGGACCTTAAAATTTATCTTGTGAAGTTCAGACCACCTCTTCCTTTCCTCTCTCCTGCCTATTTCCCATTTCCTTCTGTGGCTTCCCATTATGTCCTTTTCTCCCAGCAGGCCTCATTGTGTGCAGAGACAGGTGGGGGTTGTGCTGTCGCCCCACCTCCTGCTTCCCGTGGGTGTTGTGAGAGTGTTACTGCTCCGGAGTCTTTGACCCAAAGGCTTGTGGTGGGCAGACACATAGAGTTGAATCACTTTTTTCTTTCTGGTGAAATAAATGGTTTTTCAACTTAGAAAAAAAAAAAAAACTAGAAAATGAAAACAGAAACAGAAAAACACCATTCCGATCAAATATGAGAGGGTTTTCAAATCAAGCCAACCTGGGTTTGAACCCTAGCTCTGCCTTTACCAGCTGAAGGACTCTGAACAGGTCACTTAAGCTTCTTGAGCCTCAGTTTTTTCATCTGTAATATGGGGAGAATCGTACCTGTACTTTATATGGTTGTCTTGAACATAAAGAGGGCATAGGTCCTGGCATGGAGATAACTCTTATGTAAATGCTGGTTCTTGGACCTGAAAAAAATTTATAGTCACCACAAACATACTCTGGAGGTGACAGATCTACCTATGACACTTGCTCTAACATTTTGGTCTGTTGTGAACCTTAAAGAAACATGGAAAAATGCCCTCAGCCTTTCAGAGAAACCCTAGTGTCTCTTGAGAAAATTCCAGAGATAAATCATCAGGAGGGGGAAAAAAACGTTATTTCCTTTAACAGCGAAGTAGCAAGTTCTGGTGAGGAATACTAAAACTTTTGACACATGAAACCTGTTTTATGTAGTTTTAGCTCTGACAGAGATGAAAGAAAGATTCAGCTAAGACACTTCTGCAAATGCCATCTCTTTGGAGCCAGAGAGAGATTGCTACTGTTTTACAGGTTTGGAAGCTGCCCCGTGGGACCTTACTGCTCAGAATTCTTTAGTCTGCAGTTGCTGTGATAAAATTGAAAAGCCAGCTCTGACTTTCACTTGTGATGTTTAAAATAAACCAAGGAAGGAAAGCCCCTAAGGAAGAATGTCCATTGGGTCTTTTTTGCTTTTTTGTTTCAAATAAACCCCTGCTTATAACTTTCTATTGCCCATCAGATGAGGGGCTGTCCTGCTGCTTCTGTATCTCTTTTGCAGGGGCATCTGAAATAAAAGCTCAGCTGATCCTCAGGAATGTTGAGATGAAAACTCCCATTCTGGTATCTTGATGGATTCCTGGATGGGGTCAGAGATAGCAAATCTCTACACTCTCTACCTCCAGATGCTCCCGGGGAGGTAGCCTAGGAGGGCTGGCATAGCTCAAAGAGATTTGAAGCAGTCCCTCGCTCAGCTGTATCAGGGATCCTGTTGGGTAGAAATAAAGTCATTAGATGGCAAAGCCCAAACCACTGCCATTCAGTGGTGTTCTGTTGCAAATCCAACAAAAGAGACTTCCTATGTCACATATGTGTCACATGCCTGTATGGCACATGCCTATGTATGCCAAGTAAGGCCCACATGAGCAAAACTCACTAAGTGTGCAAGAGGGAAGAAGTGAGAGGAGGGGGTAGTGACACGGGGTGCTGGGAGACCTTGACTGACATCTCAGCTGCTCCTCTTCCTCACGCTTCGGCCATCAGCAAGCGACCTGCCTCTCTGTCTCTGAGCTTTGGTTTTCTCAACTGTCACACAAAAACGATAATACATCTAACAATAATAAGCTGTGGCCCTCACACCATTACTGGGAGGGTCTAAGGAGAGAATGAAGGGAAAGTGTTGGATAACAATAATTGTTCAAATGTATTGTCTGAGACTGTTTCCTCCAGAAGCCGACATGACTGCAGAGCTTTATCTGGAGAGGTGGCAAAGTGAAACAGGGAAGGAAGGGAGCCAGGAAATGGTGCAGGTCAAGAGCTGTGGGCACTCCTGCTGGGTAAATCTGAGACATGGGATAGGATACACCTCAAAGAAAAACCAGCTGAGGGGAACATCAGCTGGGTATTTCCTCATGAACTCCCCATCATTGCTGCAGGCTGATTTGGGGGATGTTGGTTTCATCACACTTCTGGCTGGCCGGCTGCAAAGTCTACTTGGGGAAATCTAGGGGCCTGTGGAGAATGTGCACCCAGGTTACAATGTTTGGGACAGAAATGTTTCTTAGGATGCAGGACTTTCAGTGCTAAAACAGGGACAGTCCTGAATGTGGAGAGGGCTGGTCACCCTGGAGCTAATCCACCTGAGAACTGCCTCCAGGGATATTAACTCTCTGGCACTTCCAGCCTGCCCTGAGGATGGACGTGCACAGCCCAAGGTCAGAGGAAAGTCCAGAGGGTGAGTCCGGGGTGTTTGCAGTAAGCCCGCTTCAGGGTGTCAAGGGGAGCAATAGCACCGGCCACGAGTCGTGGGCTGAGCCCAGCACTGAGCTCCCATGGCATCTCATTGCATCTCACCACAGCCCTGTGAGCTTGCATAAGAGGAGCCAAGGTGCAGAGAACCACATGGGAAGGCAACGGCAGAGCTGGTCTCAAAACCTGGGATGGTTCCTTCTCTGTGTGCATTTGGCGAGGCTGTTGTGCCCATCTGTGTCATCAAACTCCAGGCGAGACATCGCTGTGAAGGCATTCTTCGGATGTGACTAACATTTTCTAATTTAATTTTATTTATTTTGGCTGCACCGCAGGGCACAAGGGATTCTAATTCCCCAGCCAGGGATCGAACCTACACCCCATGCAGAGGAAGCATGGAGTCTTAATCACTGGACAACCAGGAGCGTCCCGAACTGTGATTGACATTGAGATCAGTGGATTTCTGGGTGGAGCTCGTCGCCCTCCACCGTGTGAGCCTCATCCAGCCTCCCTCTTCATCTCAGTCTGTCTCTGCCCCAGTCTCTGCCTCTCTTCTCTAACCTGGTCTGACACCCCTTTAGTCTTCCTGCTGCTCTTCCCTCCCATCCTATATGTGTTCGAGCATTCGTGCTTCTAACAGACTTTATTCCTGGAATGAGGCTAGGTACTATCCCTGGTTTGGACTGTTTCTTGAAAGTCTTTTAACAAGATGCTAAAATAAGACTGTGATTCATTTTCTCTCCCTCAGCCCCCCTATTCCCCATTCTGGGTCTTTCAATGAGTGATTTCTTTCCCCCGATCCTTCCCAATGGGCAGCTCCCATTAACCTCCTACCCCCTCTACCTTTGGTTTTTCTTATTGCCATGTGAATTTTTAAAAAGAAAATGTTACACAACCATGAGTAAGACTACCTTAGTTAATTTGGTTGATCCCGCGTCTCAGTTCCTAATAGTCTCAGACACTTGTGCTGTGTTTTACTTAATCTTAAATATATTTTAATTTTTCGTATTGAAAAACTAACATTAAAAAAATCTCGAGAGAGAAACAGAGAGAGATGGATTCATATTGGGTCTACTTTTTTGGAAAACCTTGACTAGGACAAAGCCTAGTCTAAGTTCAGTTCAGTTCAGTTGCTCAGTTATGTGTGACTCTTTGCGACCCCCTGGACTGCAGCATGCCAGGCCCCCCTGTCCATCACCAACTCCCGGAGCTTGCTCAAACTCATGTCTGTCAGCCTCCACGGACTGCTCTTATACTCTCTGCCACTCTATCATTTGTGAACTGTAAAGTGCCTCTAACTCCCATGCGCCAGTTCTGCTCTTTAGTTCATCAACTAACAGTTCTTCATAAAGCTCTGCTCTGCCTGTTGAAAATGCAAAAGAGAACACAAACCATGTCCCTTAATATCCATTCATCCATTCTTCTTTTAGTAATAGATTCCTTGAATGGGGTAGGGGGGAGGTGCACTGCATGGCTCGCAGGATCCAGTTGAACCCAGATCACTATAGTGGGAATTCTAACCACTGGACTGCCTTCAGTTCAGTTCAGTCACTCAGTCGTGTCCAACTCTTTGCGACCCCATGAATCACAGCACACCAGGCCTCCTTGTCCATCACCAATTCCCGGAGTTCACTCAAACTCATGTCCACAGAGTCGGTGATGCCATCCAGCCATCTCATTCTCTGTCATCCCCTTCTCCTTCCGCCCCCAATCCTTCCCCAGCATCAGAGTCTTTTCCAGTGAGTCAGCTCATCGCATGAGGTGGCCAAAGTATTGGAGTTTCAGCTTTAGCATCAGTCCTTCCAATGAATACCCAGGATTGATCTCCTTTAGAATGGACTGGTTGGATCTCCTTGCAGTCCAAGGGACTCTCAAGAGTCTTCTCCAGCACCACAGTTCAAAAGCATCAATTCTTCGGCGATAAGCTTTCTTCACAGTCCAACTCTCACATCCATACATGACCACGGGAAAAACCATAGCCTTGACTAGACGGACCTTGGTTGGCAAAGTAATGTCTCTGCTTTTTAATATACTATCTAGGTTGGTCATAACTTTCCTTCCAAGGAGTAAGTATCTTTTAATTTCATGGCTACAATCAGCATCCGCAGTGATTTTGGAGCCCAAAAAAATAAAGTCTGACACTGTTCCCACTGTTTCCCCATCTATTTCCCATGAAGTGATGGGACCAGATGCCATGATCTTTGTTTTCTGAATGTTGAGCTTCAAGCCAAACTTTTCACGCTCCTCTTTCACTTTCATCAAGAGGCTTTTGAGTTCCTCTTCACTTTCTGCCATAAGGGTGGTGTCATCTGAATATCTGAGGTTATTGATATTTCTCCCAGCAATCTTGATTCCGGCTTGTGCTTCTTCCAGGCCAGCGTTCCTCATGATGTACTCTGCATATAAGTTAAATAAGCAGGGTGACAATATACAACCTTGACGTACTCCTTTTCCTATTTGGAACCAGTCTGTTGTTCCATGTACAGTTCTGACTGTTGCTTCCCTTGGAATCTCTAATTTTCTTGAAGAGATCTCTTGTTTTTCCTATTCTGTTGTTTTCCTCTATTTCTTTGCATTGATCACTGAGGAAGGCTTTCTTATCTCTCCTTGCTATTCTTTGGAACTCTGCATTCAGATGCTTATTCAGACTGCCTTGGAATTCCCTAAATTCCTTGAATTTTAACTGGGCACATAGTTACCCAAACTAAAGACTATTCTACCCTTGCAACTAGCTGTGGCCATGAGAATAAATCCTGGCCAATGAGACATGAGCAGAAGTGATTCGTGCAACTTCTGAGCAGTTCCTTTAAAGAGAAGAGGCATGCCCCTGTTCTCTGCTTATTGATGGAATGTAGACATGATGGCTGGACCTGGAACAGCCATTTTAGGATATGAAATGATAACCATGAGTTTGAGGATAGCAAAGCAACAAAGCAGAAAGTGCCTGCTGAGGACTCTATGACTGGGAAACAACCACATCAGTCCTAGACTGTATTCTCAGACTTTGAAATAATAAAACACTTATTATCTCATTTCAGGTCCCCTTATTACAGTAGCAAAATCTACATTCTAATCAATATAAAGACTCAGAGTAGGAATTGACTCCAGCCGATTGCTTCCATGTCTACTTTTCAAAGTCAGACACAGCCACCCACTTCCTTTTAAATCTACCAATCATAAAAATAAATGACTCATGGCTGGTGGCTCAGAAATCAGAGCAGTGTCTTAATGCCAAAAGTTTTTTTAACAGTCAAACTTGGACGTCTCCCCTATAGTTGATTAATTGGTTCATGATCTCAGTTAATACCCTCCCAACATCCATGTCTTTGCCACATGACTTTGCAGCTCCTCCCATCAAGAGGTTGGATCTGCCTCCCCAGCTCTTAAATTGAGCTGGCCTTGTGATATGTTTTGGCCAATAAAATGTAACTGAAGTGATGGTATGCCAATTCCAAGTCTTTGCCTCCAGAGACTTTGTGTTCTTCTGTTCTTCCTTGGGACATGTCTTCGTGAGAACAAGATAGAGTTAGACACTAGATAAAGCAAACATAATTCATCCCAGCCAAGTCCATCTCAAATCATCTACTACCCATGTGACCACAGACAGATGAGAACCCAGCCTAGATCAGCTGAGCAGAGCCCAGACCAAAATAATCACCCATCCAATCCATTTTAAATTGTCAACACAAAATCACTTACTAAAAAACAGCTGTTGTTTTAAGCCACTAAATTTTGGGGTGGCTTGCCTCAGTGTAATAGCTAACCAGTAAACCCTCTTATTGGAGAAGGAAATGGCAACCCACTCCAGTATCCTCACCTGTGAAATCCCATAGACAGAGGACCCTGGTGGGTTATAGTCCATGGAATTGCAAAAGAGTTGGACACGACTTATCAACTAAACAACAACAAACAATACTTCTTATTCCCCGTGCCATTCAAGAGCTCAGAAGCAGAGACTTCCCTGGTGGTCCAGTGGTTAAGAATCTGCCTTCCAATGAAGGGGACTCGGCCTCCACCCTTGGTGATGGAACTGAAAGCCCACATGCTGAGGGGAAAGTGAGCCTGCACACCACAACCAAAGAGCAGCCCACGCACCACAGTGAAGAGCCCGTGTGCCACAACTGAGACCCAGCACAGCCAAAAATAATAACTAAATTTTTTAAAGAGCTGCAAGTTTTTGGTTACCTGCAGGTGGATAAGTAAACAGATATCAGCTCTTGAGAAGGTTATTGGCAATATCTAACATTTTAAATGCATGCACCGTTTGATCCAGTAATCCCATTCCTGGAAACAGATCTATGGAAACAGTTGTGCATATTCAGAAATCTAAATACAGTCATCCCTCTGTTTTCACAGGGGATGAGTTCCAGGAACCCTGAGGATACCAAAATCCACAGATGCTCAAGTCGCTTATATAAAATGGCATAATATTTGCATATTACCTACACACATTCTCCCATATACTTTAAATCGTCTCTAAATTACTTGTAATACCTAATACAATGTAAATGCTATGGAAATAGTTGTAAATACAATGTAAATGCTATGGAAATTGTTGCTGGCATGCAGCAAATTCAAGTTTTTCTTTTTGCAAGTTTCTGTAATTTTTTTCTGAATATTTTTGATCCAAAGTTGCTTGAATCTGTAGAAGCATAACTTGCAGATACAGAAGGCCAACTGTGTAAAAGATGAACATAACAGCATTATTTATAATAACTAGACATTAGAAACAATCCAACTATCTGCCAATTGGAGACATTAATAAATTATGATATAGAATGCAATGGAATACTACACAGCCATGGAAAGGATGAGATAGGTGTGTATGTGCTGACACATAAAAGTGCACAAGATATATTAAAAGAAAATAAGAAGAGAAAATAAATATATTAAAAGAAAATAAGAAAATATATTAAAAGAAAATAAAAAAGAAAATTAGTATTATCTCACTTAAATTATTAGTGTCAAATTTATGTGTGTACACTCCAGAAAAATATGTGTACAGAAACATTTTGAAAATCTGGAAGTAGAACAAGCTAACACATTAGTAATGGGTTTTATAGAGTTTAAGGGGAATTGGGGGGTTCACTTTTTCCTCTACTTTGTGATTTGGATTTGTTTATAAAAATGGGTCTTATTTCTGTAATTTAAAAAATCTCAGGGAGGAACTACCATGGTGATCCAGTGGTTAAGACTGTGCTCCCAATGCCAAGGGCACGAGTTTGATCCCTGGTCAGGGAACTAAGATACCACATGCAACACAGTACAATCAAAAAAAAAAAAAATCACAGAGAAAACTTTTAAGCAGCAATGTCTACCATGAGCTGGTGGCAATGCATTTAACAGTATCTTTTGCCAACTTTTTTTTTTTTCCCCACAAGCTTGCTTTGTTCTTAACTGTTATTTTTCAGGGCAACTGCTTGTTCATATAGCCTTTGAGGCAAATTAAGAAAAAGGCCCCTCTTTCCAAGTCCATTCAGGTGATAAACAGATTACGGGCTGGACATCAACTCCCACTCACTTCTCACCCTTGAGCAGTGAGCAACTTGCACAACCATACCCAGCAACTCTGGTTATCAATGATAGATATCGCTGTCTTTAGTGGATTTAGATGGAGTCGGGATTTGAAATAGAAAAAAGGAGGAAGAATCTTCATTTTTCATTGCTCATGAAGCTACTTGGAAGACAAATGTCTGCACATATATCCACATTGTTATTCTGCTCTGAATCCAAAAGAATAAAATCCATAAGGAGTTCTGAGAGGGTGAAATCAGGGCAGCCCTGAGAATGTTGCTCTACTAATTCATTCTCTACCCAAGTGTACCTACAATAAAAAAGGAACCAGTGGGAAATTCAAGTTTACAGAGCAGTCAAATTTGGAAGTGCTTTTTCCAAAAGTATCATTGGTCACCCTAAGAGATATTTATAGAAAATTAACTACCTGTTAGAGAGGGTCGGTCTTAGAGAAAGCTCATTTATTATTTATTAATTTCACAAAGATTTTGTGTCTGCGGGGGTGGGGAGCACCTGTATGCCAGGCATTGTGCTGAGTGCAGGGGATAGATTATGAGTAAGACAAATAGGACCACTGCCATTCCAGATCTTAAAACTTGGTCTATGAATTGAGATACTAACAACATAATCACACAGATACATAATTACAATATGTGGTGGGGCTGTGAAGGAAACCAAGGAAGTATGTGAGGTGAATGATCTACTCTGAGGGAGTCAGGGAAGGCTTCCTGGAGGAAGGGACATTTGAGCTGAGGTCTGAAGAAAGTGTAGGACTTAACTAGGCAAAAGGAGCAGGAGAAGACTTACCATCCATTCATTCAACAACACTGTTTTAGTTCCTACTCAGGCCAAGCACCGTCCCAGTAGGGAGCAAGGGATCAGATGAAACAAGGGAGTATTTATTCTTCACCTTTTCCTTGCAAAGTTTCCTTAGGATAGTTATGTCCTCCGATCTTAGTGGTCACCCAAGGTGGCCTGTTCCACACAGTTCCTCCTTCTGAGTTTGAATACCCTTTCTCCCTTTTCATTCACCTCAGGCTAAGACTAACAGATCTTCTGCGTCAAGGCCTGGGTTCCAGCACTACGCCTAGAAGTTCTTTCATTCATATCTTTCTAATTGGTCCCTTTATAAATAACTCCTCCTTAAATTATCCTGATTTGAATAAGACATGTTTTCTGCAGGAGCCCTGACTGATATGGAAAGAAATCACAAATTACACTTGAATTCACTGCCTGAGCAAATTCTTTTTCAGAGACTAAGATTTGGAGAAGAGAGAGTGCAAGGTGGGAGAGGGAATCCAAAGCTATCTTTGACATATTACGTGAGCTTCCTAATAGACATGCAAGTGAAGATTTAGGCTTATATACAGTTCTCTGGTATGTGTGTGTGTATGTATATATATATATATACACATACAAGTCTGTATTGCAAGGTAGAGGTTGGGACTAGAGATTCATACCTGGAAGATGCCCTACACGTCAACAGCATTTAAAAACTTAAGACTGAATAAGATAATCAAGAAGGGAAGAGCAATAAAGCGAGCTGAAACAGCATATGCAAATGCCCTGAGGCAGAAGAGAGTGAGGCACTCTGCTTTCAAAGAACTGGGAAATGGCTCATGTGACTAGAGTAGAGAACCAGAGCAGAGTGACTCTGGGATGAGGCTGCAAGGGTCCGTGGAGAGGTTTCAGGTCTTCATCTTAAGAGCTTTGAAAGTCATTGAAATGTTTTAGGTAGACAGAATCAGGT
Organism: Moschus berezovskii; assembly: GCF_049115385.1. Classification (NCBI taxonomy): domain Eukaryota; kingdom Metazoa; phylum Chordata; class Mammalia; order Artiodactyla; family Moschidae; genus Moschus; species Moschus berezovskii. The sequence continues at coordinate 64,921,478 of NC_142478.1, forward strand.
CAGCAATTTTTTTTTCTTTTTTAAGATTTTTTTTTTGATGTGGGCCATTTTAAAAGACTGTATTAAATTTATTACAATATTTCACCTGTTTTTTACGTATTGTTTATTTATTTGGCTGTACCAGATCTTAGTTGCTGCATGCAGGATCTTTGATCTTCCTTGTATCATGCAGGATCTTTAGTTGCAGCATGTGAACTCTTAGTTGTGGCATATGGTATCTAGTTTGATGACCAGGGATCAGACTTGGGCCCCCTGCATTAGAATCATGGAGTCTTAGCCACTGGACCACCAGGGAAGTCCCTGATTCTGTTTTATGTTTTGATTTTTTGGCCGCAAGGCATGTGGGATCTTCGCTCTGCAACCAGGAATCGAATCTGCACACCCTGCATTGTAAGGTGAAGTCTTGAACACTAGAATGCCAGGGAAGTCCCAAATCAGCATTTCTTAATGATGATGCCAATTAAGGTGTGGAGGATGAATTCAGCTTAAGTCTCTGCTGACTAGAGATGAATCATAAATGAAGATATTGGTGATGGTTTAGTCGCTAAATTGTGTCTGACTCTTCGCAAGCCCATGGACTGCAACCCACTAGGCTCTTCTGCTCATGGGATTTCCCAGGCAAGAACACTGGAGTGGGTTGCCATTTCCTTCTCGAGAGGATCTTCCCAACCCAGGGATCACACCTACGTCTTCTGCTTCGCAAGTGGATTCTTTACCTTGAGCCACCTGGGAAGTCCCTCAGTCAGTTCAGTCACTCAGTCGTGTCCAATTCTGCAACCCCGTGGACAGCAGCACGCCAGGCTTCCCTGTCCATCACCAACCCCTGGAGCTTGCTCAAACTCATGTCCATCAAGTCAGTGATGCCATCCAACCATCTCATCCTCTGTCATCCCCTTCTCCTCCTGCCTTCAATCTTTCCCAGCATCAGGGTCTTTTCCGAGTCAGTTCTTCACATCAGGTGGCCAAAGTATTGGAGCTTCAGGTTCAGCATCAGCCCTTCCAAAGAACATTCAGGACTGCTTTCCTATAGGACTGACCGGTTTGATCTCCTTGCAGTCCAAGGGAAGCCCTTAAATAAAGATAAAACTCAGCTAAACATACTATGACAATGACACTAAGATTTGGGCTCCAGAAATGCGGTTTATACAGTTTCTCAGGACCTTTGCTTTGGGTCAAAATACATGTGTGAGGGGTCAGCATTAGAAAATTTAGGAGCAGAGACTCCTCCCCTTCCCAATGTACCTTCTGGAGCCTACCACGTGGGAGCCAGCATCATCTCTTTCCCCATAAAACCCCATGATTCAGGCATCTTTGCCACTCTAGCCGCTGTTCTCTCACTCAATTCACTTTGACCAGGATTTTACATTGGAGGGAAAAAAAAAGGCCCCCCTGCCTCTTATTCTCCCAAGTCCCAAGGTGGGGAACTAGAGTAGCCCAATGTTCACACCTTCGACTGCCCAGCTGGACTGTAGCAGTAAAACAGGAGAGGTTTCAGAGGAGGCCCATACCAACTGTAGATGTCAGAACTGGGAGGCCCAGGCTATCCCAAAGGCAGAGAGAACTGATGGCAGTGAGGGTTAAAGACTGGCCAAGGAGGGAAACTCAGAATACGGTCACTGATCTAGCGGCCAGGACAGGATCCTAAAAGGCAAGGCTTTCAGACATAACCCCAAAACCCCACCTTTCCCCAAGCCATTAAAATGCCCCTGGCACCACACAGCAGAGAAGAAAGACATAAGCTATTAAGTTCTGTTTCCATCTGAACAGCAGCAAGATAATTTCCCGTCAGTGACCTACATTGTGTGATGGCAGCCATGGCTGAATCGGCAGAACCTGACTCCCAGTTCAGGTAAATGCAAGAAATTGGAGTCATCTGCTACATCAGTGCTTGTTCCAAGTGAGTAGCAAGGGGACTGCACTGCTGGTCTTGAACCTGATGCTTCTGACTCTCAATTCACGTAGATTCACCTGACCAGGCAGTGGCTTCTGTGCTTTTGCAGTCACTGTGCCCCTTACAAGTGAAAAGCCACACTCGGCTCAGGAAGCCTTTGCAGTAGTGAAGAAGCTTTCAGGAGACAGATTTTTAAAATCTGAGTTTATAAAAAAAGTGAAGGGTGATTATTTGCATTGCAAGAAAATGTTTCTTCTTTTTCAAACGGATTCACAACTGTGTTCCAATAAATAAGTGTAATCCCCGGGTGCAAGTAAGCTTTGTTTATAGACCATAAACTCTGAGGCTAAAAGAATTTTGAAGAAAGACTGCTGATAGCCAAAATCAAGCAAACATTCAAATTTGAATAAAAATAACTAAAACTTTATAGCATATCTAACCTTGTGCCAGGCACTAAGCCCTTTATCTATATTTACTCACTTAACCTTTGTAAAGTTTTACCTCTGAGATAGAAAAAATTAATGTCCCCATTTTACAGATGAGGAAACTTTCATCATCAATTTATCAGTCCCAGAGAAGACTTTGATGGGCTTGGGTTGGTCACGTGTCCATCCTTGTAGCTGGGGGTACAGGTAGTATCAGTTCAGTTCAGTTCAGTCACTCAGTCGTGTCCAACTCTTTGCGACCCCATGAATCACAGCACGCCAGGCCTCCCTGTCCATTGCCAACCCCATAATTCACAACCCTCAGGACCACAGAGCAGAAGCTGGTTGACTGCAGCCCATAGGACAAATGTGGCCTGTCTCCTGTTTTTCTAAGCAAACATTTACTGGAACAGTCAATGCATTCCTTTGCCTACTGTCTTTGGTTGCTTTCATGCTATGGCAGAGTTCAGTAGCTGGAAGAGAAACTGTATGGGCTGCAAAGCCTAAAATAATTACTATCAGGACCTGCCACAGACAATAAGACAGGAATGAGCCCTACTTAATGCTTATAGCAATACCCAGTACTTCTTCTTATTGGATGTATAACCTTAGGCATAGCACAACCTCTCTGACCTTTTGGTTCTTATCTGTAAGATAAAAATAACAATACTTTCTTTTTTCTTTTCTTGCTTTGCTCTTTTTTTTAATTTGGCTATGCTGAGTCTTCATTGCAGCATGCGGGATCTAGTTCCTTGACCGGAGATCAAACCCAGGTCCCCTGCATTGGGAGCATGGAGTATTAGGCACTGGGCCACCAGGAAAGTCTAAACAATACTTTCTTCACAGGATGAATGAGTAGATGGACGAAAGGACGGATGGATGAATGGATGCATCCATGCATGCACAGAGGAGCTCATACTAAAACTTCTTTGTCTAACACTGCTTTCCTTTAGAGTTAGATTTAATTATGGAAATGGCTAATCTGGAATGAGTTAAATGGGAGACATGCCAGGGAAATGCTCCTGTACAAAAAATAAAGAGCTTAATATACAGTTATGCACACAGTAAGCAGTTAATACATAGTAGACCAAAAAAAAAAAAAAAGTTAATGGAAACCCAAAGAAAGTGAATCTGCCCCATGAAGGATCGCAGCATTAATAACTCTGTAAAGGTACAGAATGACTTAGGGCCTTTTATCCTACCTCCTTCCTACTGAGATCATGACGTAATTATGCCTCAGTCAAGAGGAAAGCAATTTTGTCCCTATTATTCGGAGACGAGAGAATGGTCCCTACCTTGATGTTTGAACACCTCATAATGCTGAGGCACAGCTGCAAGTGGATGCTGACCCAGAATGCACTGGATTGCTTGTTTTGATGGGGAAAGGTAGGGAGGCAGACGGGTGTTTGTATAAAGCTGCTGTGGAAACAACTGTTTTCATTCTAATCAGAAGAAATGCTCCAAGAATAACTCTTCCTTAATTGCTCACAGAAAGTAGCAAACTCATTTTTTAATGGAGCATTAAAAACTGAACAGCACTTACAGACAAAACTACAAGTGCTACAGTGCTACATCTGCTTCCTTTCAAGAGCTTCTTACTCTTTTCAGTTGCCTCATCTGTAAAATGGGAAGATAGCACTTTATTTCCATGAAGATCTTCCAGGGGACTAGACCAAACTGTGCCTCTAATTACTCTTGCCCTGTTTTGAATGAAACACTGTTTTCAGGGACCTAAACAAGAATCCCAGAAGCTCATTTACCAACCACTTACCATTAAGCCAGACTCTCTCCTAGGTAATTTACACATATTGTCCCACGGAATCCACATACCCCCATCTGAAAAAGCAGGTGTTGGAATTATCTCCTCTTTCAGATAAAGAAATTGAGGCTTAGAGAGCTACCATGCCCTGCCCAAGCCCACCCATAAAGTCGGTGGTAGATCCAAGATCTCAACTTAGGCCTGTCTGATTTAAAATTCCACACTCCAGGCTTTTTACACTAAAGGAAATGGAAGCTTCAAAAGGCAACTTATGATTCAGCAGGGAAAAAAAAAATTCAGTACTGTCCTCCCAACTTTTCTATAACTTTGTGATTATCTCAAATTAGTTTTCTAAATATAAATCAAAGAATATCTATCTACTGTATGAGATTTGAGTGTTAAGAAGAGTGCCAGGCATAAAGAAAGTTTTCAATCAATATTAGCAGTTATCATTATCAGCATCTTCTTCTTCCTCTGAACCTGAGAAGACAGACCATAAGGCACCAGCCGGCGAAGGTCAGTTAATCTGACCATCTGGGCACCAGCCCCAAAAGCAACCATCTTCTATCAATAAATGGATCTTGCCCCAATATATCAAACCCTTAGCAGCCATTCCCACAGATGCAGCAAAATATTTGGTTTCTTTAGAGCATTTTATTGACAAATAAGTCACACAATCCACCCACAAGTTCTTTTGGCTCAGCCTGCAGCACATCTCCTGAATCCAAACATTTTGCATCACCTCCACTGCTAACAGTCTGGAACATGTCCTCATCTTCTCTCCCCTGGATCATCGTAACTGCTTTCTACGTGGTCTCCCAGCATTTTCCCTGGTCCCCCTTGCAGATTGTGTATGTGTGTGTTAAGTTGCTTCAGTCATGTCCGACTCTGCGACCCCAAAGACTATAGCCCACGGGGCTCCTCTGTCCATGGGATTCTCCAGGCAAGAACACAGGATTGAGGTGCCTTGCCCTCCTCCAGGGGATCTTCCCTTGCAGACTACTCTCAACATAGTAGGTGGCATAAACCCGCTTTAAAAAGGAAAGGAAAGGAGGGACTTCCCTGGTGGTCCAGTGGTTAAGAATCCGCCTTCCAGTGCAGGGGCATGGGTTTGATCCCTGGTGGGGAACTAAGATCCCGCATGCCACAGGGCAACTAAGCCCATGTTTCACAGCTACTGAGCCCATGCACTCCAGAGTTGGTGTGTCACAGGTAGAGAGACTCCCACTGTCACAACAAAGATACCGAGAGTGACAGCTAAACTCAATGCAGCCAGATGAATACCTAAATAAGCACGAAATAATAATAATAAAACGGGAAATACTTGAAAAAAAAAAAAAAGGAAAGAAATCAGATCCCACTATTCCTCCAGTCGAAATTTTCCAGAGATGCCCTCCTTCACTCACAAAGGAAGCCAATGACCTTACAGGAGTCTCCAGGAGGTCATTCTGCCCTCATGATTCCCCCAGCCTCATCTCCTCCTGTTCTCCCTGTTGCTCACTGTCCCCAGGCACGCTCTTCCACAGCATGGAGGCTCCTACCTCAGGCTTCCGCACTGGCTGTTCCCTCTGTCTGAAATGATCTTCCCTTTATCCACACCTCCACCCCCCTCCTCCCCACTTCAGGTCTTTGCTCAAAGGCCACCTTCTGAGTGAGTCTTTCTCTGACCCTCTATTTAAAATAGCAACATCCCTCTCCCCAGCACTCCCTGCCCCATTCCCCTATATTTTTTTCCTCCATAACTATCTTCCCCCTTCTACATTTGCCAGTTATCTATTTATGTTGCTTATTTATAATATCATCATATTAGCTCCTTGAGGGCAGAAGTAGTATTTTCACCAGAATATTCCAGCACCTAATCCTATGCCTGAAACATGGCAAATCAATCAATATACATGTGTTGAAACATGAATGAATGAAAGGAGGAAAGGGTGTTTCACGGGGCAGAGGAAAGAAAGGAGAGCACACGTGCGCAGGGGCCACACATGATGATGGGGGCTCTCCCAGGACAGAGTTTTATGTCTTCTCTTGGGTCATTCGCCAGCCACTCACCCACTCTGGCCCTGTGGTTACACACACAAATACAGGAAGGGACTGGTTTTTCAAATGAAGGTTCCAGATTGGTGGTTGCCCAAAACAAGCCGCTATATGATCCAGTAATTCCACTTCTCAGTACATATCCCGAAAATTGAAAGCAGGAACTCAAACAGATATTCGTACACTCGTGCTCACGGCATCAATAATCACAATAGCCAAATGGTGGAAACAACCCAGATGTTCATCGATGGATTAACGGATAAACAAAATAAGTTCCAACCACGAAATGAAATACTATTCAGCTTTTAAAGAGGAATAAATTCTGATATATGCTGCAACATGGATGAACCTCAAAAACATTTTGTTTACATAAAATAAGCCAGGGACTTCCCTGGTGGTCCAGTGGTTAAGTCTGCCTGCCAGTGCAGGCAGACTATCTATCCCTCCCTCCTCAGGGAAGATCCCCCATGCCTTGGAGCAACTGAGCCCATGTGCCACAACTACTAAGCCCACTTGTGTAGAGCCTGAGCTCTGAAACAAGAGAAGCCCGAGCACCACAGTGAAGAGTAGCCCCCACTCATCACACCTAGAGAAAGCCTGAGGACAGCAACAAGGACCCAGCGCAGCCAGAAATAAAATAAATACATAATGAAATACATAAGACAAGCCAGACACAAAGGGACAAATATTGTATGACTCAGCTTCCACGAGGTCCCTAGAAAAGGCAGGTTCGTAGAGGCAGAAAGCAGAGGAGTGGTTACTAGAGGTAGGGTGGGGGAGGAAATGGGAGCTATTCTTTGAGGGCATAGAGTTTTCTATCTCAGATGGTGGATGCACAATGTTGTGAATGTACTTAACACAATGCAATTATACACTTAAAAATGTTTGGAATGGGAAATTTTATGTTATGTATATCTTACCATAATAAAAAATGAAAGTTCACGATTCCATTACACTGGATGCTTCTGGTATCAAGAGTGACATGGATCTATAGTACTGATATGCAAAAACACCAAGATATAATTAAGTTTAAAAAAAGTCAGATGGCATTTATGATATGAACTCATTTTTATTTTTAAAAACTAGGAATTTGGGATTAACATGCACACTGCTATATATAAAACAAATAATTGACAAGGGCCTACTGTATAGCACAGGGGTCTATACTCAATATCTTGTAATAACCTACAATGGAAATGAATCTGAAAAAGAATACATATATATATAAAACTGCATCATTTTGCTTAGACCTGAAGCTAATATCCACTGTAAAACAATTATACTTCAATAAAAAAAAAATTTTAATTTATAGTGCACATATATTCATTGATTCATTCAATTAGTTATTGAATGTCTTCGATATTACACATATTAAAGGCTTTCAGATAATTATTGGGCCCTCATGTGTACCAGATCTTGCTGCTGGCACTAGGATATACCTTGGGAAACCAAGATAAAGCTCCTAGCTGTCACAGTTCTGGCGTTCTTGTCAACAGGACCTCTGAGAGTGGGCCTGGAGATAAGTAGGGAGAGGGTTTTTTTCTTTTTTGCCTCTCTGTACTGTTTGAATTATTTTACCATGTGTGTGTTACTGTTCTAGTTTAAAAGCTACTTTTTATTAAAACAATATATAAAAGGGGATGAGAAAGATTCCACTTTCGGACTCCCTTATCATACAAGAATCTCTTCTTGGCTTCCTCTTTGATGTTGTTCAGCCGCTAAGTCTGTCCAACTCTTTGCCACCCCATGGACTGCAGCATGGCAGACTTCCCTGTTCTTCACTATCTCCCAGAGTTTGCTCGAATTCATGTTCATTGAGTCGGTGATGCTACCTAACCATCTCATCCTCTACCATCCCCTTTTCCTCCAGCCTTCAATCTTTCCCAGCATCAGGGTCTTTTCCAATCAGTCAGTTCTTCGGATCAGGTGGCCAAAGTATTGGAGCTTCAGCTTCAATTTCCTTTAGGATTGACTGATTTGATCTCCTTGCAGTCCCAGGGACTCTCAAGAGTCTTCTCCAGCACCACAATTCAAAAGCAATCAACACTCAGACTTCTCATATCTGTACATGACTACTGGAAAACTCATAGCTTTAACTATACTTTGTCAGCAAATTGATGTCTCTGCTTTGTAATACGCTGTCTAGGTTTGTCATAACTTTCCTTCCAAGGAGCCAGTCTGATAAGGAAGGCTTCGTTGAATGAAGAAGGGAAGATTTCTAGAAAAAGTGAGGGAGGGACTTCCCTGGCTGTCCAGTGGTTAAGACTTCCACTTCCAAAACAAGGGGCACGGATCCCTGGTCAGGGAGCTAAGACCCCACATGCCTCGCAGCCAGAAAACCAAAACATAAAACAGGAGCAACGCTGCAACAAATTCAATAAAGCCTTTTTAAATGGTCCACATCAAAAGATATTTAAATAAAGTAAGGGAGCTTGGCAATGATCGAGCCAAGCTTGTTAGTGTGGCAGGAAGGTTAGAAGTTCTGATTCTGACATCAGGGAGACCTGGACTTGAGTCTCAGCTGCTTTAGCTTAACATCCTCAACTCCAGAACAGGGGTAATATTAGAGATGAGGTTATACCAAATGGGACTGCCTTGGCTGCCTGGACCGAACTGGAAATGTCAGCTTTCCCAAACTTCATTTGGGAGCTGATGCTCCCTTCATTCATTCAACAGAATTTTCTTGAGGGTATATGTGCCAGGAATTAAAGTGATGTGGATCTATGTGTGTGTGCATGTCAGTCGCTTAGTCATGTCCAACTCCTTGTGATCCCATGGACTGTAGCCTACCAGGCTCTTCTCTCCACGGAGTTCTCCAAGCAAGAATATTGGAGTGGATTAGCCATTCCCTTCTCCAGGAGACCTTCCCAACCCAGGGATCGAACCCGGGTCTCCTGAATTGCAGGCAGATTCTTTACCATCTGATCCACCAGGGAAGCCCCAGTGTGGATCTATTTTCAGTGCTAAATATATGATGACAATGTTGATTCTAAAAGCTGCATATACAATGGCTGAATTTTGTATCCCCTCCCTTGACCCTGTCAAATTCTTATGCTGAAGCCCCATCACCCAGGCAGAATGTAACTGTATTTGGAGAGAAGACCTTTAAAGAGGTGATCAAGTTAAAATGAAGACAATAGCACGGGACCCTAACCCAATATGAAGATGTCCTTATGAGAAAAGAGAGAGAGACGGGGATGGACCAGCACAGAGGAAGGGCCACTTGAGGACACAGTGAGAAGACAACCATTCATGCCGAAGAGAGAGAGATCTTGAGAAACCAACCTACTGACACTCTGATCTTGAACTTGCAGCCTCCGGAGCTGTGAGAAAATTAATTCCTTTTGTTCGAGTTCTGCAGTCTCCAGTACTTTGTAACCTGAGCAGACTGATACAGTTGTAAATAAAGCAGACAGGATATCTGACCTTAGTGAAGTGAAAGCTGCTCAGTCGTGTCCGACTTTGTGACCCCATGGACTATACAGTCCGTGGAGTTCTCCAGGCCAGAATACTGGAATGGGTAGCCTTTCCCTTCTCCAGGGGATCTTCGCAACCCAGGGATTGAACCCAGGTCTCCCACATTGCAGGCGGATTCTTTACCAGCTGAGCCACAAGGGAAGCCCATCTGACCTTAAGGAGCTTATTATAGTCTAACGCAGTATTCTTGAAAGGCAGGCACCCAATTGCTCCAAGAATGTGGGGTCATTAATGCAAATAGCACAAGTGCTCAGAATACAGGAGTCCTGCAGTCTTTTCTAAAGGGGGGGACACTGTGACCCAAAGAGAAGGTAGGACTTGTCTTGGGTCACAGATCTTAGTTAGCAGTTTCATCTTTTACCCCATTGCTTTAACTGACTGCATCATCTGAGTTCTGGGCTAACCAAGAGTCATAAAGTCTCCACAAGGCACTGGAAAGAGATCTTTTTTTAAGCAATTTAAAATGAAAAGTGCTAAGGGCACCAAACAGCAAATCTCCCTACTCTCAGAGATGAATGGACATGAACTTTTCCAACTTGAAAAGGGAATAAAACGCAATGTAGCACTATCTGAAGTCTACCAAGAGATCTGGTTCACTTCACATCAACGAACCTCCCCCCACAAATAAACCCTGTAGGTTTTCCACTTTTGTAAGTGAAGAATCAATCATCTTGAATTTTGAATCAGCAATTTCATATTTGAAAATGTCAACTAAGGAAATAACCCTAAATATAAAGGAGGAAAAATGCAATGCACATTATGCATGTAGAGAAAAATGAAAATCAGCCTAAATGCCTTTTAGCTGGTGACTTGGGTTAACATGTTAGTCAGCAGAGCATTGTTCAGCCCTAACAAATCATGTCTGTGGCACATTTGTACCATGGAAAATATTTACATCATCAAGTTAAGTTAAAACATAGAACTGTATACAGTATATGTAGTGATTTGTAATTGTGATAGACGAAAATCTAAGCATATAAAAATACCAGTGGAAAACACACTAAAACATTAACAGTGGTTGTTCCCATATGTTCTCTCAACTGTATTTTGCAAATTACTTACAATGATTATATAAATATACATATAGATAAAATATATAAAGGAACATATATTCCTTTCAACACAGAAGAAAACTAAATTTATTTTTAATATATTTTGTAATGTCAGGAAACTATATAACCTAGATTTTCCCCCAGAAAATGAGTTTTCTCTTCTGAAGACTCAATGACAATAATAATAATAGTGACAATAATTAGCATTAATGCATTTGCTACTGTGCCCGGCACTGTTCCAAGCACTTGACTTGTGTTAACTCACCATTTGCTCACTCACTCTCTTCTACCTGCACTGCCCTCCTTTTGATGCCTTGTGCTGTGCTCAGTCATGTCCAACCTCTGTGGTCCGATGGACTCTAGCCCGCCAGGCTCCTCTGTGCATGGGGTTCTCGAGGCGAGAATACTGGAGTGGGTTGCCATTCCTCCTCCAGGGGATTTTCCCCACCCAGGGATCAAACCTGGGTCTCCTACATCACAGGCAGATTCTTGACCCGCCGAGCACTACCCTCCTTGCTGTTTCTCAAACTCTTTGCTGCCTCGGGGCCTTTGCACTTGCCATTCCCTCTGCCTGAAACCTGCTCTTCCCTCACGTACACATTCACATGGCTCACTTCGTCCAGGTCTCTACTCCAAGTCACCTCCCTGGAGAAGCCTTCCCTGACTGCATGACCTAGTCAGTGCACACCCTTCCTCCCCAGCCCCATTACTCTGGTTATTTTTCTTCATGGTACTTACCCACCTGACATATTGTGGTGTTTACTTTTTTTTTAAATGACTTTTTTTGTTTTTGCCATGTCGGGTCTTAGTTGCAGCATGTGGGATCTCTGGTCTTCGCTGTAGCACATGGAATCGTTTAACTGTGGCATGTCAACTAGTTGCAGCATGTGCGATCTAGTTCCCTGACCAGGGACTGAACCCAGGCTCCCTGCATTGGGAGCACTGATCCTTAGCCACTGGACCACAAGAGAAGTTTCTTGCCATTGACTATGTTTATTGCCTATTACCCCCATTAGAGAATCTGCCTGTTTTATCCACTGCTGTCTCCAGGACAGAGAATAAGACATACTAGACAAAACATAGTAAGACAAGAATAAGACATACCTATCACGTAGTAGGTGTTCAATACAAAGTGAATAAATGCAACAATCCTATGAAGTAGTTACCTTCAATATCCCCATTTTACAGATGGCAAACTGAAGCACAGAGGAACTAAGCTACTTGTTCCCAAGGCTGTACGGTCAGTAAGTGGCAGAGGAAGGGTTCAAAATAAACAGTCTTGCACCAGAACTCATGTTCTTGACCAAAAAACGACCTGAAGTGGTGCAATAACAGGGTATTGGTGAAATGGAACAGATTTTCAGGAAAGACAAGTCAAGGACAGTATAACTTCCATTCACTAAGGATGAAATGTGGGTCTCTGAGCTGGGGAGAGGGGGAGAAAAACTGATTTGTGCAAATGTAACACACTCAGACTCCTTGATTTTTGGTGTATTCTGGGCTCTGAAAGAACCAAAGCTAATCTGTGGCTAAATGCATACTTCAGAGTGGCCTGTGGCCCAAAAGAAGTAGTATTTTCCCAAATGATAAGATGTGAACCCTCCAGTGTTAGCAAAAGGGATCATGCAGTGAAGACATGCCCATTTACCAAATGATCTCCATATCCCTCATCAGGACAACCCTGCAAGTCGGGACTCTCACCAGCCATCAGCAATGTGAGGACAGACACCATGCCTATCCTGTTCCTGCCCAGTCCCAGGCCCCTCAAGTGACATTTGGCAGACAATCAGTGAACAATGAATATCGAAAGTGGAATGAATATTAGGAATGAGAAAATGGAGGCTCAGAGAGGGAACGCCATCTTTTCAAAGTCACACAACTAGTAGGCAGGTGTTTCATTTGACTCTTCAGTTCTCCAAGGAGTATCATTTCTTCTACCAGGACAAGGATAATTCTGTCAGACCTCACTGTGCACTTGATGGTTTTAAAGCAGAAAAGAGGGAAGCTCCCCTAACCTGCCTTCACTTGCTGCTACTGCTAAGTCACTTCAGTCATGTCCGACTCTGTGTGACCCCATAGACGGAAGCCCACCAGGCTCCCCCGTCCCTGGGATTCTCCAGGCAAGAACACTGGAGTGGGTTGCCATTTCCTTCTCCAATGTGTGAAAGTGAAAAGTGAAAGTGAAGTCACTCAGTCATGTCCGACCCTTAGCGACCCCACGGACTGCAGCCTACAAGGCTGCTCCATCCATGGGATTTTCTAGGCAAGAGTACTGGAGTGGCTTGCCATTGCCTTCTCCGTGCCTTCACTTACAGAAGTTTAAAACCTACAGTGTTTATCTGGAGGGGTCTTTGATGCGGAGTGAACCAGATCTCTTGGTAGACCTTAGGTAGCGTGTGGTGGCCACAAGAAAGCAGAGCTCAGATCTCAGAGAGCAAAGCTGCAGAGTGTGATTGGCTGACTGCCTCCAGAGAACCCAAAGACCCACCTTCCCAGGGTTGCTCCCAACCTCTGAGTGAGCACAACAAAGGTAGGACAGCTGGGCCACTCAGGATAGACAGAGGACTCTTGGAGGGTGCATCTCTATTCTGGGGCTCCCCAGAAGCCTAGCTGAGATTTTCTCAGGGTCGCACTGGGGTCTCAGACTCTTCCGAGGCAACCCTCCTTCCTGCCCCTCCCTTTTCACAAGTGGCAGACCCACCTCACACTCTAATCCTGCTCCCTCTCCTCTTCATCCTTCACAGACCCTCACTCCCATAACTCTCCTAACATCTGTCTCCTGCAGGACCTGAACAGGCACAGATGGAAACCTGATCCATCCAACAGGCTTTTGGGATTCTGGGTAATTGAGGTGGGGTAGATAATGACACTGCTCCCCCCAAGATGTCCACATCCTAATCTGTGGAACCTATGGATATGCTACCTTATTAGGCAAAAGGACTTCGCAGAGATGATTAAGGATCTCGAGATGGAAAAATAAATCTATTAAGATCTGGACTTTTCAGGTGAACCCAATGTAATTACGAAGGCCTTCATAAGAGGGAGGAGGGAGGTGGAGGCCCAGTGGTTGGGAATCTACCTGCCAATGCAGAAGATGCAGGTTCAGTCCCTGGCCCCAGAAGATCCCACATGCCATGGAGCAAATAAGCCCATGCACCACAACTACCAAGCCTGTGCTCTAGAGCCTGCAAACGACAAATACTGAGCCCCCACACTGCAACAGATGGGGCCTGGGCACTCTAGGGCCTGTGTTCTGAACCAAGAGAAGTCACTGCAATGAGAAGCCAGCGCACTGCAACAGAGTAGCCCCCGCTCACCGTACCTAGAGAAAGCCCACACGCAGCAATGAAGACCCAGCACAACCAAAAACAAGTCAATAAATAAAAGTTCAAATCTAAAAAGAGGGAGGCAGGAAGTCACACAGAACAGAAGATGCTGCATTGCTGGCTTTGAAGATGGGGGGAGAAGGCAGGAGCAGCCTCTAGCAGCAGGCAGAGGCAAGGAAAGGATTCTTCCCTGAATCCGACAGAAAGAACTGGCCCTGCTGACACCTTGATTTCAGTCTTCAGCATGAAGTCTTTGATTTCATCCTTCTGACCCCCAGAATTTAGGAGAACAAATTTGGGTTGTTTTAAGTGACTAAACTCATGGTCATTTGTTACTGCAGCCATAGGAAAGTCATACAGTGATGAAGTTCAAGGGAGTAGCTGGATTTTACAAAATGTTAAACCCAAGTTTTTAGATTACACGAGGCTTTGGCATTCTTAAGGCATCCTTAACTAGGCCATATTTCAATGGTCCTGTTGTTGACCAAAACACATGATACTGTGATTAAAGCATTCGATCTGTGTCTGACAGATTAACAAATACTCTCTGCAGGATGGATGACACTGTTCATAATTTATTTTGCCTCAGATTCTTTGAAGCAGCTCAGCTCCATGAGAGTGAATGTATCTGTTGACATTTCCAATGTCAAGGTCATGAGACAGTCCTGGCATCAAATTCCAGTTCTGCCCATTTATTAACTGTGGAAACCTGGGCAAGTCATCTCAAAAGTCATATGGTTTCACTCTATCATAGTCACAAGCTTGCCCAGATTCAAAGGGAAAGAACATAGACATTGCCACTCAAGGGAAAAGATATCAAAGCCACACTATAAGAAGAATATGTGGGCTTTTCTGGTGATCCAATAGTTAAGACTCCCGGCTCTCAGTGCAGGGGGCCCAGGTTCAATTCCTGGTCAAGGAACTAGATCCCACATGACACTCAGTGCAGCCAAAAAAGAAAGAATAAGATGTGAGATGGAAGATACTGTTGTGAAACTGGGAAAACACAGTCTGCCACAAGATTCTTGGATAAAGACCATTCTGGTTCCATGCCCTTTGCCTGGCTTAGGCATGTGATATGGTTCTAGCCAGGGAGTTGTGGGGAGAAGCCTGCTGTGGTCTTCAGAGAAAGGTATTTTTTTACTTTTAAAAAGAGACACACAAATGAAAAATGGAACTTCTTCCATGACTGGACATTAAATTGCATCTGAAAATGACATCTAGAACTGGGAGAGCCATCTGGTGACCATTAGAGCTGCCGACATAAAGACATTAAGATGTCAGAGGAGACATATGAAAAGAACATCGGTCCTCAGTGAAGTTAACCAGGTACTGAATTAATCCTGGAGTCACTGTTACTTGAGATAATAAAATTTTCTTACTGTTTAAGTCAGTTGAATCAGGAATTTTTTTTGTCCCAATAAAAGCATCCTGAATGATAAAAAATAGCTACCTTTTCATTGAGCATTTACTGTGGACCCACAGCACACAGAACCATAATCTCTTCCACTGGGCTAACTAGTCTACATTTGTTATCAAATTTAATTTTCACAGCAACCCATGAGGCAGGCACTGTTATCAACTGCATTTTACAGAGAGGAAGCTGAAGCTCAGAGATAATATGAAAACTGTCTGGTGTCTCCCAGCTAGTGGTAGAGCTAGAATTCAAACCTAGGATGGATTCTCTTGTATTTTACCAATCTTCTATAAAACTGCCTCCCTTAACTGTCCACAGAATGTCTGCTTCTTCCATTCAAAACCCCACTCCTATTTACAAACTGATTGAGAGAGCAGCTGTTGCAGCCACAAACTTATGAATCAGATCTACTGGAAGCAATTGCAATCTTCGAACAATTCCTCAAAGATACTGAAGAGCCATACTATGAAATCCAAACCAGATGTGATTTACCCCGAAGGATGGCAATTCAAGCTCCAGCTGGAGGGGAAAGATGAAATTTGCAGAGCAGAGCTCTCTCTGCTTTGAAACATCCTACACCTGCCTCATCAAAAGTGAGATCCCAATTTAGTTCAAGCACTGCTTGCAGAATTTGTTTTCAGTTGTGGTAACAGTCTTAAAACATAGTTCAAGTGCTTTGCTCAAGTGTTTAAAGGCACACCTTTCAGAGAACAACAAGGCTCTCTGACAATAAACAGAGGAGACCCATGATGTGCTTGGATGATCTACATCCAGAGAATCAGGAAAAGCTGCACAGATAAGAATGTCATTTGGCAAAACCAAAAAAGGTGCAGACATTTAATGAAACCAAGTGAACTAACTTCAAACGAGGCAGAAACATACATAATAATACTAGACAATATGACCCTTTGTTACGGCACCAAAACAATCAAATTTTGTGTGTGTGCTCAGTCGTGTCTGACTCTTTGCAAGCTCACCAGGCTCCTCTGTCCATCTGATTTCCCGGGCAAGAATACTGGAGTGGGTTGCCATTTCCTTCTCCAGGGGATCTTCCCAATCCAGGAATCAAATCTGGGTCTCCTGCATTGCAGGTGGATTTTTTTTACCACTGAGCCACTGTCAAGGGTGACATTAAAATTAGTGATGCCTCGCGGTTTAATTCAGTAACAGTCATTTCAAACTCTGAGCCTTGTAAGCCTCACTTCTGTAACTCTCACAATATCTCCATGTTTGACTTATGGGTCAGAACACTTTAGGTTAAATCTGAACGAACCTCTCACCCTCCCCCCCCCAAAAAAATGGAAATTTATTGTTTCTGGAAAATAAAATGACCAGGAGTATTTTCCTGCAAGTAAAGCTGGATCCAGGCACTCAAATGAGATGGCCAAGACTTGCTTTCTCCCCAGACCATGATTCTGCTTTTCTCTGTGTTGACTTTCTTTTCAACCAGGGTCCCTCTTTGAGGTAAGTCCCCCCAGTTACTTAGGGTAGCATCAGGTACCTATCTATTCTAGAGAAGAGTGAGTCTCTTCCCCACTCATGCAAGCTTTTTGTGGATATTCACTTCACCTACACAGCAACTAAAGCTAAAGATGAGTAAGGACTGAGAAAAAGCTGTTGGAGATGGTGATTTGAGGATCTTTGATGGAGTTCAGAAGACTGAGCTAATGTTGGAAAGTCCCTGGTATGTAGGAGATGCTCAATCAATGTCTGTTGCCCACTGTATACAGTAGGTGCTCAATCAATGTCTGTTGTCCCTACTGCAAACAGTAAGTGCTCAATCAATGTCTATTGCCCACTGTAGCAAAGACTGTCAGTGCTCATCCGTATCCCCTAGAGACTCATCAGATGGTGTGCCCTTGTGACTTTGCACCAGAGGGCTTCTCTTGGTCCACTTACAGGACAAGTCAGAAGTGAAAGGGAGTTAAATGTATCAAGAGTAGCCCAGTCAGTCAATAAGAGACTGTGTTTGGAGGATAAATACCACAACTTCCTTGTCCCCTCAGATGGAACAACTCTGAGGCTTGCGTTCTACGCTATTTCCCAGAGTTCCCCAGCCAAACTGAGCTCTAAGCTCCAATCACCTACAGTGGTATCAGGTTTAATACTGAATGTGTAGGACTGCCAAACAAAATATAGGACACCAGTTAAATTAGATTTTAGATAAACAACAAATAATTCCTTAGTATAAATATACCTCAAAATATTTCATGCAATATACCTAATACTTAAAAATGATCTATTGTTAGAAATTCAAGTTTAGGGACTTTCCTGGTGGTCCAGTGGCTAAGACTCTGGGATCCCAGTGCAAGGGCCTGGGTTCAATCCCTGGTCAGGGAACTAGATCCTACATGCCACAACTGAGACCCTGGTGCAGCCAATAAATAAATAAAAATATCTTTTAAAAAAAGAAATTCAAGTTTAACCGAGTAGCCTGTGTTTTTATTTGCTAAAGCTGGCGCATCTCTAAATGTATGACTTTGGACAATTTAATCTAACCTCTCTGAGCTTCAGTTTCCTCATCTTTTGGATAGAGATAAAAATTCTGACCTTATCAGGTTATTATAAGAAACAGAAAAACGTACTAAATGCATGCTGTGCTGTGCTTAGTTGCTCAGTCATGTTTGACTCTTAGTGATCCCATGGACTGTAGCCCACGAGACTCCTCTGTCCATGGGGATTGTCCAGGCAAGAATACTGTAGTGGGTTGCCATACCCTTTCTCCAGGGGTCTTCTCAACCCAGGGATTGAACCGGGGTCTCCTGCATTGCAGGTGAATTCTTTACCAGCTGAGCTACCAGGGAAGCCCAGGAAATATGTAGTACCTATCATACAGTAGGCACAAAACAAATGATATTATATAAATAGCTATATATTATAAATATATGCATAAGTGTAAGGAGAAGGCAATGGCACCCCACGCCAGTACTCTTGCCTGGAAAATCCCATGGACGGAGGAGCCTGGTAGGCTGCAGTCCATGGGGTCACGAAGAGTCGGACACGACTGAAGCAACTTAGCAGCAGCAGCATAAATGTAAATATATTATAACTAGTTACTGGAATTATATATTCAGGGATTTAAATGCTGTGTTTGTTATTTATGCAAAGAAACTGAGATCCTTAAGAGCAAATGCTGTCTGTCTCATTCATTACTTCCTCTCCTACATTAAGCAACCAGCAGGGAAGGGCGTGTGCTTGCAAGCCAAACACCCTGGGTTTGAGACTCAGCTCCATCATCTACTGGCTGTGCAACCTTGAGCAAGGCACTTAATCTCTCTTTCCCTCTATTTCCTCACCTGGAAAATACTAATAATATCAGAACCTATGTGTAGGTTCTGTAGTCATGTATGGATATGAGAGTTGGACGATAAAGAAAGCTGAGTGCCAAAGAAACTGATGCTTTTGAACCATGGTGCTGGAGAAGACTTTTGAGAGTCCCTTGGTCTGCAAGGAAATCCAACCAGTCAATCCTAAAGGAAATCAGCCCTGAATATTCATTGGAAGGACTGATGTTGAAGGTGAAGCTCCAATACTTTAGCCACCTGACACGAAGAACTGATTCTTTGGCAAAGACCCTGATGCTGGGAAAGATTGAAGGCAGGAGAAGAAGGGGACGACAGAGGATGAGATGGTTGGATTAATCACCGACTCAATGGTCATGAGTTTGAGCAGACTCCAGGGGCTGGTGATGGACAGGGAAGCCTGGCGTGCTGCAGTCCATGGGGTCACAGAGTCAGACACGACTGAATGAGTGAACTGAACTTATGTGTAGGGTTATTGCAAAGGTTAACTGAGTTAATAATAAAAGTGGACTGCTTAGAGCCTGGCTGTGTTATGTGCTCACCTAATCCTGGCGGCCCCGGCGGCGCGGACACTTTGGCTCTCTGCAACCGACCAGGCAAAGAGGCACGGCCGAGAGGAGCTACCCCACGCCTGAGGCCAGGGCCGGCGGCCGAGAGGAGCTACCCCATGTCCAATAGGCGGTGGCTGCGCGGGCGCAGGAGGGCTGAGAGGAGCTACTCCACGTTCGAGGTCAGGAGGGGCGGCCTTGAGGAGATAGCCCTCATCCAAGGTAAGGTGCAGCAGCTGCGCTTTCTTGGAGCAGCTGTGAAGAGATATCCCACGCCCAAGGTAAGAGAAACCCAAATAAGACGGTAGGTATTGCGAGGGGGCATCAGAGGGCAGACACACTGAAATCATAATCACAGGAAACTAGTCGATCTGATCACATGGACCACAGCCGAATGTGGTCCACTGGAGAAGGGAATGGCAAACCACTTCAGTATACTTGCCTTGAGAACCCCATGAACAGTATCAAAGGGCAAAATGATAGGATACTGAATGAGGAATTCCCCAGGTCGGTAGGTGCCCAGTATGCTACTGGAGATCAGTGGAGAAGTAACTCTAGAAGGAATGAAGGGATGGAGCAAAAGCAAAACCAATACCTAGTTGTGGATGTGACCGGTGATAGAAGCAAGATCCGGTGCTATAAAGAGCAATATTGCATAGGAACCTGGAATGTTAGGTCCATGAATCAAGGCAAATTGGAAGTGGTCAAACAGGAGATGACAAGAGTGAACATAGACATTCTAGGAATCAGTGAATTAAAATGGACTGGAATGGGTGAATTTAACTCAGATGACCATTATATCTACTACTGTGGGCAGGAATCCCTTAGAAGAAATGGAGTAGCCATCATGGTCAACAAAAGAGTCCGAAATGCAGCACTTGGATGCAATCTTAAAAACGACAGAATGATTTCTGTTCGTTTCCAAGGCAAACCATTCAATATTACAGTTATCCAGGCCTATGCCCCAACCAGTAACGCTGAAGAAGCCGAAGTTGAACAGTTCTATGAAGACCTACAAGACCTTTTAGAACTAACACCCAAAAAAGATGTACTTTTCATTATAGGGGACTGGAATGCAAAAGTAGGAAGTCAAGAAACTCCTGGAGTAACATGCAAATTTGGCCTTGGAGCACGGAATGAAGCAGGGCAAAGGCTAATAGAGTTTTGCCAAGAGAACACACTGGTCATAGCAAACACCCTCTTCCAACAACACAAGAGAAGACTCTACACATGGACATCACCAGATGGTCAACACCGAAATCAGATTGATTATATTCTTTGCAACCAAAGATGGAGAAGCTGTATACAGTTAGCAAAATCAAGACTAGAGCTGAGTGTGGCTCAGATCATGAACTCCTTATTGCCAAATTCAGACTTAAATTGAAGAAAGTAGGGAAAACCACTAGACCATTCAGATATGACCTAAATCAAATCCCTTATGATTATACAGTGGAAGTGAGAAATAGATTTAAGGGACTAGATCTGATAGATAGAGTGCCTGATGAACTCCGGACGGAGGTTCGTGACATTGTACAGGAGACAGGGACCAAGACCATCCCCATGGAAAAGAAATTCAAAAAAGCAAAATGGCTGTCTGAGGAGGCCTTACAAATAGCTGTGAAAAGAAGAGAAGCGAAAAGCAAAGGAGAAAAGGAAAGATATAAGCATCTGAATGCAGAGTTCCAAAGAATAGCAAGGAGAGATAAGAAAGCCTTCCTCAGTAATCAGTGCAAAGAAATAGAGGAAAACAACAGAATAGGAAAAACAAGAGATCTCTTCAAGAAAATTAGAGATTCCAAGGGAACATTTCATGCAAAGATGGGCTCGATAAAGGACAGAAATGGTATGGACCTAACAGAAACAGAAGATATTAAGAAGAGGTGGCAAGAATACACAGAAGAACTGTACAAAAAAGATCTTCACGACCAAGATAGTCACGATAATGTGATCACTGACCTAGAGCCAGACATCTTGGGATGTGAAGTCAAGTGGGCCTTAGAAAGCATCACTGCGAACAAAGCTAGTGGAGGTGATGGAATTCCAGTTGAGCTATTTCAAATCTTGAAAGATGACACTGTGAAAGTGCTGCACTCAATATGCCAGCAAATTTGGAAAACTCAGCAGTGGCCACAGGACTGGAAAAGGTCAGTCTTCATTCCAATCCCAAAGAAAGGCAATGCCAAAGAATGCTCAAACTACAGCACAATTGCACTCATCTCACACGCTAGTAAAGTCATGCTCAAAATTCTCCAAGCCAGGCTTCAGCAATATGTGAACCGTGAACTCCCAGATGTTCAAGCAGGTTTTAGAAAAGGCAGAGGCACCAGAGATCAAATTGCCAACATCCGCTGGATCATGGAGAAAGCAAGAGAGTTCCAGAAAAACATCTATTTCTGCTTCATTGACTAGGCCAAAGCCTTTGACTGTGTGGATCACAATAAACTGTGGAACATTCTGAAAGAGATGGGAATACCAGACCACCTGACCTGTCTCTTGAGAAAGCTGTATGCAGGTCAGGAAACAACAGTCAGAACTGTACATGGAACAACAGACTGGTTCCAAATAGGAAAAGGAGTGCGTCAAGGCTGTATATTGTCACCTTGCTTATTTAACTTATATGCAGAGTACATCATGAGGAACGCTGGGCTGGAAGAAGCACAAGTTGGAATCAAGATTGCTGGGAGAAATATCAGTAACCTCAGATATGCAGATGACACCACCCTTATGGCAGAAAGTGAAGAGGAACTCAAAAGCCTCTTGATGAAAGTGAAAGAGGAGAGTGAAAAGGTTGACTTGAAGCTCAACATTCAGAAAACAAAGATCATGGCATCTGGTCCCATCACTTCATGGGAAATAGATGAGGAGACAGTGGAAACAGTGTCAGACTTTATTTTTTTGGGCTCCAAAATCACTGCAGATGCTGATTGCAGCCATGAAATTAAAAGACGCTTACTCCTTGGAAGGAAAGTTATGACCAACCTTGATAGTATATTAAAAAGCAGAGACATTACTTTGCCAACAAAGGTCCATCTAGTCAAGGCTATGGTTTTTCCCATGGTCATGTATGGATGTGAGAGTTGGACTGTGAAGAAAGCTGATCGCCGAAGAATTGATGCTTTTGAACTGTGGTGCTGGAGAAGACTCTTGAGAGTCCCTTGTACTGCAAGGAGATCCAACCAGTCCGTTCTAAAGAAGATCAATCCTGGGTATTCATTGGAAGGACTGATGCTAAAGCTGAAACTGCAATACTTTGGCCACCTCATGTGACGAGTTGACTCACTGGAAAAGACTCTGATGCTAGGAAAGGTTGGGGGCGGGAGGAGAAGGGGAGGACAGAGAATGAGATGGCTGGATGGCATCACCGACTCTGTGGACATGAGTTTGAGTGAACTCCGGGAGTTGGTGATGGACAGGGAGGCCTGGCGTGCTGTGATTCATGGGGTCGCGGAGAGTCGGACACAACTGAGCGACTGAACTGAACTGAACTGAATCCTGGTTGAAAAAATGAGTGAATTAAGTAAGGCAGCTGTACTTTATCACATCTCAGTCCACACAACAATCCACTTATCTGTCTCAACAGTATAATCACAGAGCTCCACAATCTCTAGCCTTTCTCTGGTGTTAAGGGTCTAAACTCCACACTCAAACGCATCTAACACACCCCTCTGTGATCCAGATCACTTAAAGCTTGCTGTTTCAAGCAGCAGCTAGAATCCTGAAAGAGGTTCACCAGAGTAAACAAGCAAGCAGTAAATTTACTGTGTAGCTTTGAATTTAATAGAGCTGAGATGCAGGCTGGCTGCAAGAGGCAAAAATTAAATGGTGACCTTTTCAAAATTTGCTTTCTCTGATGCAAATGCTAGCCCATGGCTGCAACCAGACATTTATCATGTCTGGTTAGTAGATTTATAATCAGACAATTCTAAAAGTACAAAAAACAGAAACGTGCTCTAATTTAACTGTACGCAGACCTCTTTCTTAACCAAGTTTCGCAATGTTTGACTGTTTGATATGAGTCAGCCACTTTCCATGCCCCAGACACACAAATACCCCATTAAGAATGACTGCATTTATACTACTTTTTTCCACCACCTCTGCTGGAAAGCTAGGGGGGAGGAGGATGCTAAAAAGAAGGAGAAACTGGCAAAGAAAAGTAGAGAAAATCCAGAGCACTCAGAAGGAGACATCGGCGACTAAAGGGTTCCCACTTGTCCTATTCATCATTCTTCATGCTCCCGCACTCCACACCCGTTAAGAGTATTTTAGGAGGTTATTGAGATTTGCAAATGGTATTAAATTCCACGGCCACAACCCCCTTTTTCTGCAGAACTTGCACGCACTCAGATTTCTGTGACAGTTGATTCAATCAAAATTTAGTGAACTAAGCATCTATTACTCCAAACTGGGATGCTATTCAATTCAAATAATATGTATCAGGCATTGAGTGTCCCAGGATAACTATCATGAGAAGAGAGAGGGAAGAGTGGAAGGGAGGGGAGGTGAGAGAGGAGGGAAGAAGGTGAAAAAGAGCAAAGGGATAGAAAGAGGGACAGTTAATGAGCATCTGTGTTGTGTGTCATGTGTAATGAGGCTGTGTGGTGCAGTGGTTAAAGTCACAGCCTTCAGCCAGAGTCTGACTTTGAGCCCCTGCTCCACTGTTCCCCAGCTGTGTGACCCCTGATGTATTACCAAATCTCTCTGAGCTTCCATTTCCTCAGACGTAAAGTGGAGGAAATTGCCCAGAGTTGTTTGAGCCGTTGTGAGGACTTACAAGTCAGTACCCAACCACCGGCAGATGTTATCACTGTCAGCAGCTGTCATGCTAAGTGCTTCCGGGTTCTGTCCTCACCTAACCCTGCAGTACAGGGTCAGCACAATGTGTGTGGATCTGGTTATGGAGCTGATCCTCAGGACTTAGCTCTTCCGTGTCCTCCAGCCATTTCCAGCTGCCAACATCTGCATCTTTGTGGGGCTTTTGACAGAACCACCGAAGCCTCTCTGGCCAGCAAGCAGAGTGGATGTACCCAGGTGTCAGTCCCACCCCCACCTGGAAGGTAGCCTTCTGGAAACCAGCTTAATGCTGCGCCCGTATTGGCTACCTTCTCTACCCAGTATCACTCCTGTACTCTTCTGGCACCACTTGCACAGAAATTCTTGCCTTGGGATCAGTTTCTTAACAGAGGCTCAGAGAGGTTAGGGCAATTGCCCGAGGACACACAGCTATTAATAAGGGTGGGGGTGGGAGGAGGGGAAGGTGGTTAAACCAGAAGAGTCTCATTCCCTAAAGGCTGTGATCATTTACCATCTGGTCTTCTTAAAACTAACAATATGCCAGTGCTTAGGGATGGTGGCACCCATTAAGAGGAGTTTTCCTGCAATGAACAGAAAAGGCTGCCAGCTCCACCCATATTCTCCTTGATCCACTGATGACAGGTGGCACTTTCTCTAACATCCAAGTCTCCTTATCTCAACTTGATAGGGCAATATGGCAATGTGTGGCATTCTCTCTCTGGGATATTTGAATAGAGGATTCAGGGAGCATTTCCAGATACCCAGCCCCCAAAACAGTGAGATGTGGTGTTTAAAAGAAAAGTCCTGGGGATAAAATTAGGTAGGGCAATTCTGGATTTGCTAACCTCATCCTGGAGCCTCACAACACCATTAATCCATTAAACATTATGAGAAATTCTGCAGTAAACCAGCTTGCTTAACCCATTGTTTTCCAGGCTTATTTTGACTATGAAATCTTTTGGGAGTTATCAGTTATCAAGATCTCAGTAGAGTCTCTTCAGCAAGTGGTGCTGGGAAAACTAGACAGCAACATATAAATCAATGAATTTAGAACATTCTGTAACACCATATACAAAAATAAATTGAAAATGGATTAAAGAGCTAAATATAAGACCATATACCATAAAACTCCTAGAGGAAAACATAGGCAGAACTTTCTTTGACACAATTCATAGCAATATTTTTTTGCTATATCTCCTGAAGCAAAGAACATAAAAGCAAAAATAAACAAATGGGACCTAATTAAACTTAAAACTTTTGCACAGCAAAGGAAACCATTGACAAAATAAAAAAACAACCTACTGAATGGGAGAAGATATTTACAAATAATATGACCCATAAGTGATTAATATCCAGCATATAAAAACAGTTCATGCAACTCAACACCAAAAACCAAACAACCCAACTAAAAAATGGGTGAAAGAACTGAATAGACATTTGTCCAAAGAGGAAGTGTAGATACTCAACACTGCTATTCACCAGGGAAATGCAAATCAAAACCACAATGAGATATCACCTCACACCTCAAAATAGCAATCATCAAAAAGAACACAAATAGCAAATATTAGTGAGGGTGTGGAGAAGAGAACCCTCATACACTGCTGGTGTGACCATAAATTGATGCAGCCACTGTGGAAAACAGTACAGAGTTTTCTAAAAAATACTGAAAACAGAACTACCATATGACCCAGCATGTCCACTCCTGGGTATATATTTTAAAAAACACTAATTTGAAAAGATACATGCACCCCAATGTTCATAGCACCATTATTTGCAATTACCAGATGTGGAAGTAACCTAAGTGCCTATCAACATATATTGGAGTACTACTCAGCCATTAAAAAGAAGGGAACTTTGCCATTCACAGCAACATGAATGGATTTGAAGGGCATTATACTCGGTGAAATAAGTCAGATAGAGAAAGACAAATATTGTATGATATCACTTACGTGTGGAATCTGAAAAATACAACAAACTAGTGAATATAATAAGAAAGAAGCAGATTCACAGATACAGGGAACAAACAAAAGTAGTTTCCAGTGGGGAGAGGAGGAGGGGAAGGGCAATATAAGGGTACGGGAGCAAGAAGTGCTATTAGGTATAAAACAAGCTACAAGGATATATTGTACAACATGGGGATACAGTCAGTATTTTATAATAATTGTGAATGGAGTGCAACTTTCAAAAACCATGAGTCACTATATATGCACTTGTAACATGCAAAATTGTTTACCAGCTATACCTCCATTTAAAAAGATGAGAGGAAAAAATAAAATAAATACATAAAAATAAAAATTTTTAAAGATTCCTATAGAAACTAGTGTTCCACAGAACATATTTTGGCAAATAGTAGATTAGGGATTGATCAGAAATAAATAGAAGCCTTCATCTTGCTTGTTAAGTACGATCTAATTAACATGAAAAGTGAAAGTGAAAGTCGCTCAGTGTGTCCAACTCTTTGAGACCCAATGGACTATACAGTCCATGGAATTCTCCAGGCCAGAATACTGGAGTGGGTAGCCTTTCCTTTCTCCAGGGGATCGTCCCCTGTCTCCCTGTCTCCAGGGATCGAACCCCAGTCTCTTCAATTACGTGGATGGCTATTAATCAGCATGTGTAGATCTGACCACTGAGATAAGATGTGGATAGGCTTATGGTGCCAATAGGCCGATGCCAACTAGACCCATCAAGGATTATCATGGTGCCAGTTAGCAGAAACTTACTGTCTATATCATAAGATGTCAAGAATTTGAAAGGCTGTAAGAGAACCAAGTAAACCCCTGGAAAGGATCATCAACAACTGTCTTCAGGCCCATTTCATCCCACCCTTGCTATTTATTATGGTTGTGTGATAATGGTGAGGTGGTTGAATAGAAAGGAAAATGGAATTTATTTACAGGGCAACGATGGAAAAGGAGACATAGAGAATAGACTTATGGACACGGGGAGAGGGGAGGAGAGGGTGAGATGTATGGAAAGAATAACATGGAAACTTACATTACCATATGTAAAATAGATAGCCAGTGGGAATTTGCTATATGGCTCAGGAAACTCAAACAGGGGCTCTGTATCAACCTAGAGGAGTTGGATGGGGAGGGACATAGGAGGGAGCTTCAAAAGGGAGGGGGTATATGCATACCTATGGCTGATGCATGTTAAGGTTTGACAGAAAACAGCAAAATTCTGTAAAGCAATTATCGTTCAATAAAAAATAAATTAATTTTAAAAAAAGAAAGGAAAATGGAAAAACTAATGTAAAATGAAAGAGGTCTGGCTAGACCCTATGGCCCTTAATAGAAAACGTCTGCTGATCCCTGATCTATTCTGTCATATATTTTTTCTCCAACTCATTGCACTCAAGTAAAGTTATCATAAGGAAGGATTTCCACTATCACCCCCTCCACCACAAAGAAAGATGGTATATCATGTCTGTAAGTGGAAAATCAACACTCACCAAAAGGCAAGGAAGAAAAAAATGTAAAAACAATGGAAGCAACATGGTATTAAGTTCTAGCCAAACTCTGTTACCTGCCCAGGCTCCAAGTCCAAGGCCCACTGCCTATTTGCTAAAGAGAAGGATCAGAGCCAGTGTTGGGAGCCAAGGGCACCCAATGAGATTTTCTCCATGACCAGAGGACTGAAAGTGATTTGGAAAGAGAGCATACATTTCTCTATGTGAGTCAAGAAGTTATGCAACACGATGCCCCAGATCATCTCACACCCCATCAGAAATCATCTCATATACCAGGGAGCACATGTGACATATGGGGAGATACTCAACCAATTCATCATGTGAATCTCAAAGCAAACAACGGCTGACATGGATGCCATCCATTCAAACTGGTGACACTTTTATTTTTTTAATTGGTCTCAAGTATGTACATCACTGCTACTCTGAGAAGTATGTGCTTTGGGCAAATCACGGTTACTTCCTGTTTTGACTTGAACGCCATCTCACAGACAGAAAATCAGAGAACATAGGAACACATGCAGTGTGAGCCTTGAGGGAGAAGACAATTAGATCTCAAACAACTTGCCGAGGGCCACCTGGCTGAACCAAGATGTGGACCAAGGTGCCCACTCTGGATCTTGAGATATTCATAAATTCTGAATGTTGAGAAATACTGTCTCCAAGCTCAAAATCATAAGGAAAGATCTGCTTTCAACAAAAACATGACTCCTTATGAAACAGTAAACACAACTAACAATCACTGTTTTGAAGGTAATTCATATAGATTGTTTCTTTTTTTTTTTTAATTTATTTACTTGCTTGGCTGCTCTGCATGGCATGTGGGAGCTAGTTCCCCAACCAGGGATGGAACCCGTGCCCCTACCTGCAGTGGAAGGGCGGAGTTTTAACCACTGGACCACCAGGGAAGTCCCTGCTGCTGCTGCTGCTGCTAAGTCACTTCAGTCGTGTCCGACTCTGTGTGACCCCAGAGACGGAAGCCCACCAGGCTCCCCCATCCCTGGGATTCTCCAGGCAAGAACACTGGAGTGGGTTGCCATTTCCTTCTCCAATGTGTGAAAGTGAAGTCGCTCAGTTGTGTCCGACCCTTAGCGACCCCACGGACTGCAGCCCACCAGGCTGCTCCATCCATGGGATTTTCTAGGCAAGAGTACTGGAGTGGCTTGCCATTGCCTTCTCCAAGGGAAGTCCCTAGATCACATTTTTTTAAACATCAGCTCCTTACTATGGCCTACAAGGTCCCACATGATCTGGCCCTGCCTCCCTCTCAGACTTCAGCTCTCCCCTCTCCCCTGGTCCAAATGTTCTAGCTGCACTGGCTGATAGTTATAGGGGGCTGTCCTGTGTATTGTAGGGTCCCTAGCAGCATCTCTAGCCTCTACCTACTAGACACCAATAGCACCAGCCTCCTCAGTTATGACATTCAAAAATGTCCCCAGGGACTTCCCTGGTGGTCCAGTGGTTAAGACTTCACCTTCCAATGCCAGGGGTGCAGGTTTGATACCTGGTCAGGGAACTTAGATTCCACATGTCCTGCAGCCAAAAAAAACAAAACATAAAACAGAAGCAATACTTTACCAGATTCAACAAAGACTTTAAAATGGTCCACATGAAAAAAAAACTTTAAAAAAAAAATATCTCCAGCTATTGCCACATGTCCCCCAGAGCAGAGGGACACCGACAGACCCAGTGTTGTATCTTTTTTGGTTTGGATATGTAAGTGGCACTAGCAGTAAAGAACCCACCTGCCAGTGCAGGAGACACAAGAGGTTTGATCCCTGGTTTGGGAAGATCCCCTAGAGTATTCTTGCCTGGAGAATTCCATGGA
Source organism: Moschus berezovskii (assembly GCF_049115385.1). Taxonomy (NCBI): domain Eukaryota; kingdom Metazoa; phylum Chordata; class Mammalia; order Artiodactyla; family Moschidae; genus Moschus; species Moschus berezovskii. Next base: position 64,950,800 of record NC_142478.1, read on the forward strand.
CAGAGGAGCCTGACAGGCTACAGTCCATGGGGTCGCAAAGAGTCAGTCATGACTAAAGCAACTTAGCATACACATGTAAGTTTCTAAGCCACCCTGGGAGTGGAATTCTAAACACATCCTTCCGTCCAAGGAGGGTAGGCTCTACCACTTGGAAGATTCCATGTGGTTTATTCACTGTGATGGATTCTGGGCATGCAAGCTTGAGCCTGGGCTGAGGCAGAATGAAACTGCTTGCCACAAAAAAGGGTAAGGAGATTTTGAGAAAGAGCTGGAAGAGTCAAAAGCCTGAATCCCTCAACCCACTGAAAAAAAGATAAAATGAACACAGCTAGTCCCAGGGAGGGCATCCATTCCTCATTCTGAGGAGGAGAACAGAAATATCCAGCGGCAATCTTCCGAGTTGTCCGGTAATGTTTTGCATGATGCAGGCTCCATCTGCATCTCACTATGAAATCTCCAGCAAAGCCCACAGTGCTCAATGCTTTCGTGTGACTTTGGGGCTTCCCTGGGGGACCCTGAAGAGGTGTGGAGTTTTGTGTCCAGGTTGCCACAAGGTTAAAACAGAAACAACATGAGCGGAGGCAGAAGTCAGATTACAAGGGACCGCAGTCATCTGAGTTACCCACTAAACACCTGTAAAAACTAAACAGACAGAGGCAGGCTGGGGATGAGGCAGCCCCCACATCACCCCGTCTCCTCCCCTACTTCACACCTGCTCACCCTGCCACTTCATCAGGCTAGTCTGGTGTCAGCTCAGCCACCACCTTCCACCCAGGGACTGAAAAGTGAAAGTCACTCAGTCATGTTCGACTCTGTGACCCCATGGACTATACAGTCCATGGAATTCTCTAGGCCAGAATACTGGATATTCTGAAGGGAAAGAATACTTTCCCTTCTCCAGGAGATCTTCCCAACCTAGGAATCGAACCCCGGTCTCCTGCATTGCAGGCGGATTCTTTACCAGCTGAGCCACAAGGGAGGGACTGAACCCACTATATTATAATCACCTACTGAATGTCTGTCTCCTCCACCCACCTCCCAGACTGAGAACTAATGATGGCAGGGACTGTATCTGTCCTACCCCAACATAGTTGGTGCCTGGAATAGTGCCTGGCTGCCCAGAAGGAGTCACCAACAATCGTTTACAGAGTAAATGCTTGCAAAACTGACCTGCACAGCAGGAAATAAAGGACAGTGGATGCGTTGGCCACTTGATGTGAAGAGCCAACTCATTGGAAAAGACCCTGATGCTGGGAAAGATAGAAGGCAGAAGGAAAAGAGGGCAACAAAAGATGAGATGGTTGGATGACACCACCGCTGCACTGAACATGAACTTGGGCAAACTCTGGGAGATGGTGAGAGACAGGGAAGCCTGGTGTGCTGCAGTTCACGGGGTCACGAAGAGTCGGACATAACTTGGTGACTAAACAACAAACAAAATGCTATTGGTGCCTTGCCCAGAAGCTCTTTACCAAGTGGGGGTACACATTCTCATCTCCTGTGGGTGTTGGTTGCTTAGGGCTCACAGCTGTATCCTTCTCCAAAGAATGTCCTTCAGATAGGGACCACCTTGCCCAGGAGGCTATACCCCAGTCCACCCCTGGGCAGCCCAAAGCCAATAACTGGCTAGCACTGTAGTACAGAAAGCCAGTGCCTTTGTCTCAATATGGCACCAACTCCATAGTGTGATGTAGGTTCCAGAGTTCCCTGCAGGATCGGGCTGAAGTTGTCTCCACCTTAAGACCATGTCCCTGCTGAGCTTTTTCCCTGCCCTCTCTGGTTTTTCTCATACCCCTTCTTCTGAGAACTCTCCTTTAATAATCACTTGAATAAGAATCCCCATCTCAGAGAATCCTAAAATAGGACTAAATCATTGAAAGCATTAGGGAGGAGATGAAATCTGGGCAAAGCAGAATGGTATCACTAACACTCTAGCATATATAGAACTCAATAAATATTCATGAAATGATTGGATGGATGAATAGACAGACAGAAGGGTCCATTAACCTATGAGAGCAAAAAATAAAACATAGTGACATCATATCTCAAAGAAATGGTCAAAGATCATCAGATGGAACTGAGTCTGAATCTTGCTCTGCCTCTTGCTAGCTGTGTGACCTCGGGCAAACTACAACACATCTCTAGCCTCAGTTTGCTCATCTGTAATATGGCAGAAAGTCACAGAATCTACTTCATAGGGTTGTTGAAATGTGCCCAGGATTTCAGAGAGAGAGAGCTCTTAGCAAAGTGCCTGATATATAAGTGCTTATAAACAACATCTATTATTATTATCAAGATCTTTATGATTACTATTGACTCAATTAAAAGTCAAGTACAAAGGGCATTCCCCTATTGTGTCACAATATAGATAAACAAGTAAAGCTGGTTTAAAAAAATTTTTTAAAGCAATTGCCAGGAGCTAATTGTTCAAAAGGGAGAGATTAGGTTCAGGGAAGTGAGCTTTTCCTTGTTGCAATAAAATTAAACCCAACACAGCAAACAGGTTAATTTCTTAGGGAAAGAAAGTAATGACCTCACATAGGAAGATGCCCTACATGAGTCCCGTGAGTCTGAGTCCTCCAGAGAAGCATTTATCAATGAGTATTTTAACAGCCTGGCCTTCTCATCTAGAGCAAAACGATAAGCATCTCCAGGTCCCTCTCCAGTTTTTGATTAGTTGTTTTCATTATTTATATTTGGCTACATGCAGATGGGAAAATGTTTTCACATTATCCCTGAACACCAGGAATTAATATCATAGGAAGTTCTGAAAGTATGAGGCATCGGGCCACGGCTGGTGGGTCAAGGAGGAATAAATAATATACTGTTTATCTCTTTGACCTCAACACCCCACCACCACCCCAGCACTGTCGCCTTCCTGGTTCAAGGCACCATCAGGAGTACCCTCCTGGGTCTCCCTGTCTCCTTACTCACCCCACTGCTGTGGATTCCCCTCACAGCATCTCCAGCAATCCTGTTAAAATGTAAGTCAGGCCTGCTCTAAAGCCTTCTTGGGTTCCCCATGTTAATCAGTGTTAGTTGCTCAGTTGTGTGACCCCATGGACTGTAGCCCACCAGGCTCCTCTGTCCACGGAGTTCTCCAGGCAAGAATATTGGAGTGGGTAGCCATTCCCTTCTCCAGGGGATCTTCCCGACCCAGGGGATCTCCTGCATTGCAGGCAGATTCTTTACTGTGTAAGCCACCAGGAAAGCCCCATGTTAATGAGAGTGACAGTCAACATCCTACAGTGGTCCCAAGGCTCTGCCCAATCCACACCCCCCGCCATTACCTCACTGGATTTGCTTCTTCTGACTCTCCCCCTTGATTTCTCCACCTCCAGCAAGACCAGCCTCCTTGTTTTTGCATACACATTCCAGGCACGCTTCAACCTCAGAGCTTTTGCATGTGCTGTCCTCTCTGCCTGGGATACTCTTTCTCAGTTATTAACAGGCCTCACCCTCCCACTTCCTTCAGGTCTCGTCTCAAACATCACTTTGTCAGTGAAGGTCCCCTGACTTCCCTATCTCAAGTGGAAGAGACTCCCACCCCACGTCCCCACTCAATTTCTCCATCAGAACAGGCTGGTGGAGGGCAAGAGAGGACTGGCAGTGGGTTGGCCCCAGGTGACAGCAGTGAAGATATAAGAGGTGCTCGGTTCTGGAAATGGCTTAAAGGTGGAGCGGACAGGATTGCTTGATGGACTAGGTGCAGGACTAGGAGAGGAGGAGAGGAATCCAAGAAGATGCCAGGTTAGGGACCTGTGCCAGAGGAAGGATGGAGTTGCCAGTTAGTGGCACTGGGAAGATTATGGAAGGAGTACAGTTTTGTTTGGAGACTGACTTTGATTTTGAACATGTTAAGTTTGACGTTCTTATGAGACATCCTAAGACATCCTAGAGGAAGCATTGCATAGGTAATTTGGCCATGCAAGTCTAATAATCAGGGGAAGCACCGAGCTGGAGACAATAAATTTAGAAGTCATACACACTGAGATGGTACTTAAAATCAAATTTAGATGGAGAATAGAAGATGTCCAAATAAAGACCAAGTCCTGGAATACTAGTATTGTTTAAAGGTGGAGGAACCAGCAAAGAAGACTGATAAGAAGCAGCCAGGGAGGAAGAAGGAAAACAAGGAGAATGTGGTGTCCTGGAAATGACAACTCGTTAAGTGTAATGGGGATTTGTAATCTGCTTCCTTGGCATCTGTCCCCCTTCTAGCTGCTGCTGCTGCTGCTAAGTCACTTCAGTCGTGTCCGACTCTGTGTGACCCCAGAGACGGAAGCCCACCAGGCTCCCCCGTCCCTGGGATTCTCCAGGCAGGAACACTGGAGTGGGTTGCCATTTCCTTTCCCAATGTGTGAAAGTAAAAAGTGAAAGTGAAGTCGCTCAGTCGTATCCGACCCTTAGCGACCCCGTGGACTGCAGCCTACCAGGCTCCTCCATCCATGGGATTTTCTAGGCAAGAGTACTGGAGTGGCTTGCCATTGCCTTCTCCACCCCCTTCTAGCAGTTGCCCTCAATTTTCACTGAGCAATATACTTCTTCTGTTCTAAGACCACATGATCTGGGTGGGGCTTTACTCCCAGCTCCAAGCATAGAGCATCATGACCTTGCTGTTGTTCAGTTGCTAAGCTGTGTCCAACCCTTTGCAACCCACTGGACTGTAGCATGCCAGGCTTCCTTATCCTTCACCGTCTCTCAGAGTTTGTTCAAACTCATGTTCATTGAGTTGGCACTGCCATCCAACCGTCTCATCCTCTGCGGTGCTGGAGAAGACTCTAGAGAGTCCCAAGGACAGCAAGGAGACAAAACCAGTCAATCCTAAAGGAAATCAACCCTGAATATTCACTGGAAGGACTGATGATGAAGTTGAAGCTCCAATGCTTTGACCACCTACCTGATGCAAAGAGTCAATTCATTGAAAAAGACCCTGATGCTGGGAAAGATTGAAGGCATAAGGAGAAGGGGATGATAGAGCATCATGACCCAGAGCTAATCAATAAAAACGTGCTTCACAACACTGGCTTAGGGGTGAGCACGTGGCTTTCGCCAAGCCAACTGGAGTGAATATCAGGACTCCTGCAGAAGCTACTGGGAAATGATTTTCAGCAGGATTTTTAACTTTGCAGGAAAGCAGCCACCCCGAGGGCAGTTTATCTGGAAAGAAGCCCACAAAGTATGGTGGTGGAGAAAGTGGATCCTAGTGACTTCATTTGTCACCTGGATCAAGCCACACCTGAAGTCTTAAGTGCTCGACTTTTCAGTTATGTGAGTCTTTGTGAATGCCACTTTGGGTTGGATTGTTTTGTAACTTGGAAAAAATGATGGGAATGGATAAAATCATTAGAGGGTATCCATCCTATAGAATATCATTATGTTGATAAAAGCAAGGTAGAACTCTACCTGTTGACCTGGAAACATGCCCATAATCATTAATAAATGGAAAAAAGCGTACTGTACTTCATATCCACTAAGATGGCTTAATCCAAAAGACAGTAAGTATTGACAAGGATGTGGAGAAACTGAAACTTTCTTACATTTCTGGTGGGTGGGTTTATAAAATGGTATAGCCACTTTGCAAAACAATCCAGCAGTTCCTCAAAATGTTAAACACAGGATTACCATAAGACCAAGCAATTAAAAAATTATTCCACTCCTAGGTGTGTGTATACATTTATATATGTATATATATTTGGGGCTTCCTAGGCGGCTCAGTGGTAAAGAATCCTCCTGCCAAGCAGGAGATGGTGTGATCCCTGTGTCAGGAAGATCCCCTGGAGAAGGAAATGGCAACCTACTCCAGTATTCTTGCCTGGGAAATCCCATGGACAGAGGAGCCTGGCAGGCTATATAGTCCATGGAGTCACAAAGAGTCAGACACAACTTAGTGACTAAACCACTAACACCACACACCACATATATGTGTGTGTGAATGTGTGTGTATTCATTCCCAGGAGAGTTGAAAACATATGCCCACACAAAAATTTGGACACAAGTGTTCCTAGCAGTATTATTCATAATACCCCAAAGATATAAAAATCCCAAATGGCCACCAACTGACAAATGGATAAGTAAATTGTGGTCTATCCATATAATGCAATATTATTCAACCATAAAAAAAGAATAAGTACTGATTCATGCTTCAGCACAAATGAACCCTAAAAATGTTATGGTAAGTGAAGCCAGACACAGAGGACAGATTTTGTATGTGAAGGGGAGCAGAATATACAATCTCAAAATCTGCCTCTTAGACATAAGGATTATTTCAGGCTGATTGTTAAAAAAAAAACAAAAAACGAAAAGCTCTGAAAATGGAGTAGAAGTTACCCTTTCGTTAAGAGACATTCATCTTGTTTAAGAGAAATCTGCATTTGTAAGGGTGTCTCCCTTGCTGTACCAGGAAGAGAAGGATGACTCTAAATCCCTAAAAAGCTTTATCACTGGAGAATGGAATGACTTACAGCTGTATAACAACCTTACTCTTCTTTACTGTGCTTTTCTTAGTAATCTCACTGACTCACCGCTTTCCTCACCAACAGCTTCTTTGGTTGTTAGATGGAGAAATTTAAATTTATTAACTTTTCTGGGTCTCTCCCACATATAGTCAAGCTATGATTTTTCCAGGAGTCATCTACAGATGTGAGAGTTGGACCATAAAGAAGGCTGAGAACCGTAGAACCGATGCTTTCAAACTTTGATGCAAGAGAAGACCCTTGAGAGTCCCTTGAACTGCAAGGAGACCAAACCAGTCAATCCTAAAGGAAATTAACCCTGAATATTCATTGGAAGGACTGATGCTAAAGCTGAAGCTTTAAGACTTTGGCCACCTAATGCAAAGAGCCGAGTCAATGGAAAAGATCCTGATACTAGGAAAGATTGAAGGCAGGGGGAGAAGGGGGTGACAGAGGATGAGATGTTGGACAGCATCACTGACTCAATGGACATGAGTTTCAACAAACTCCTAAGTGGAGTTTTCAGCAAATTTCCAGTGGAGCCTGGCATGCTGCAGTCCATGGGGTCACAAAGAGTCGGAAATGACTTAATGACTGGACAACAACTCCCACGTATACAGGAGGCATTCATGTTATTAAACTTTCGTTGGCCTTTCTCCTGTTAATCTGTTTTCTATTACAGGAGGTATCTCAACCTAGAAGTGTAGAGTGAAAATTCTTTTTCCTCCCCCATATATGATTCCATTTATATGAACTGCCTGAGATAGGCAAACCCATAAAAACAGAAAATAAATTAGGGGTTAAAGGGACTGAGGAAGGGTGAGGGAAAAATGGGGAGTTACTGCTAGGGGTTATGAGTTTCTTTTAGAAGGGATGAAAATATTCTAAATTTAAACTGTGATGATCTAGATTAAGATTGTAGGACTCTGTGAATACACAAGAAACATTGAACTGTACACTTTAAATCGGTAAAATGTATGGTATGTGACATATCTCAATAAAGCTGTTTTTAAAAACAAACAACTCAGGTTGTTTCCCCAGGGTAAAATGGGCTAACATATCCCCAGGTCGTGGCCAGAGAATCATACACCAGAGACAAGGTGACTCCTGAAGCTGTAATTAAGAAATAGAAACATCAGAAGATGATGATTAACCCCAGTCTCTGTGTTCTTCCCCTTAAAAAAAGAAAATCCTACCTCAAAGACCACTTTGGGAGTGGACCTGAGACTTGTCTCCCACTCTCTTCCTTGGCACCTGCAATAAATGCTGTACTTTCCATCACCACAAGTTGTTGTCAGCTGGGTGGCTTCGCTGTGCATTCAGCAAGCAGACCCCAGTTTGGTTCAGTAACTGTGACACCTGATATCAGTACTGATACAGGTACACAAGTACAGGCTTCCTTGGTGGCTCAGACGGTAAAGAATCTGCCTGCAATGCAGGAGACCCAAGTTTGATTCTTGGGTCGAGAAGATCCCCTGAAGTAGAGAATGGCAAGCCACTCAAGTATTCTTGCCTGGAGAATTCCATGGACAGAGGACCCTGGTGGGCTACAGTCCAGGGGGTCGCAAAGAGTCGGCCATGACTGAGTGATTTTCACATTCACATATGCAAGTACAGGAAGACCTTGAAAAGGATAAATGCCACACCAGTAACAATGGTTCCTCTGGAGATGGGATTGAGAGCAAGGAACAAGAAAACTTCTGAATGCTTCTTTTATGTAGTTCTGGTTTGTTTGAATTTGTCATGATGAGCATGAACGAATTTGTCATTCTGAAAAAGTGGAAAAAAAAAAAAAGCCAACTCAAGTTCCGCTTCCTCCAGGAAGCCTCGGGGGCTGATGTAAGGAAGGATCCCCTCCTTAACACTGCATGTAAATGTTGTTCCTTCTGCTACTTCAGCACTTGCCATTTGAGGAGAATTAACCGTTCTGGTGAGACAGGAGGGAAGTGGGCATAGCCATTGAGGATATGACAAAAACTGGCTAGAATCAACTAGACCCAAGACGGCAGATGATTCGACTTCCGGCGGACTTCCAGCCTCGTCATTTGTTCATTGTAGTACATTGCTGCTGCTTCCCACAGGCACCATGACGGTTCTGAGCGGGTGTGTGCTCAGTCTGTCTGACTCTTAGTGACCCAGTGGACTGTACCCCACCAGACCCCTCTGTCCATGGAACTTTCTAGGCAATAACACTGGAATGGGTTGCCATTTCCTACTCTAGGGGACCTTCCCCACCAGGGGATGGAGCCTGTATCTCTTGCTTCTCATGCATTGGCAGGCAGATTCTTTACCACTGCACCACATGGGAAGCCCGACAATACTGAGACTGACCATAAAAGTAAAAAAGCGGGCACTAGCACAATTCCAGGAAATCTCAGCCCTTCCCAAAAATAGTTGAAATATTCCTCTCATTGGTTAGTCTATGAAATTATCCAGCCCATAAAAACTAACCACCCCGTTTTTCAGGGTGCTCTCACCTTTTGAGAGGGACCACATTCTGTCTATGGAAGGTGTGTCTGTTTCAGCAAACATGCTTTCACTTTACTGTGGCTTGCTCTTGAATTCTTTCCTGCACAAAGCCAAGGAACTTCACTAGGTGGCCCGTCCCAAGAACTTGAGTAAGACCTGCAACATTACCATGTTCTCACAACTTGCTGTCTGGCAACTATTTCCAAAGGATATTAATAAATCTATTTCTTGCCTATCACTTTGCCTCTCACTGAGTTCCTTCTGCACCGAGATATGAAGAACCTGAGTTTCACTGAATCCTGAGACGAGCTGTACAGTTTTGTTGCAGGAAAGGGAACCCCTTTCAGGGCCCAAAACTGGGCTCACTCAGAAAAGAATTGTCCTAGGAGACACGTGCTGACAAAGCAAGAGACTTTATTGGGAAGGGCACCCGGGTGGAGAGCAGTAGGGTAAGGGAACCCAGGAGAACTGCTCTGCCGCGTGGCTCGCAGTCTCGGGTTTTATGGTGATGGGATTAGTTTCCGGGTGGTCTTTGGCCAATCAGTTTAATTCAGAGTCTTTCCTGGAGGAGCACGCATCGCTCAGCCGAGATGGATGCTAGCAAGGGGGATTCTGGGAAGTGGACGGACACCCGGTGTCTCCTTTCCACCTTTCCCGAACTCTTCTGGTTGGTTGGTGGTGGCTTATTAGATCCTTATTCCTTATCAGGATCCTTTGTCATAAAACAACTCATGCGAATGATTACTATGGTGCCTGGCCGGAGTGGGCGGTTTCAATCAGTGTGCTTCCTCTAACAGTTTCAGTCCGAAGATTGTGGGTTCAAGTCCCATTCCAAAAAGGGCAGCTTGCTCTCGAGGGCAGAGGTTGTTCATTTTGTCTCTCTGATAGTGATCTACAAAAGGAACTTAGTAGTAACTGTTGGGGAATGAATGGACAGAGTGAGTGAGTTAATGAATGAGTTCACCATGGCCACAAGCGTCTCTGAACCCCACCTGCCCATGCCCAAGCACACCCTATGGAGACTGGCTAAATGACAAGAGCAGCCATTTGGGGATGCTGGGTGCCCCAAGGTGCCTGGGATTGATGCCGCCAACACCTGAGCAACACAGATTTGCAAGTCTTAATTACACGCAGGGACCAGCAGGAACAGCTCATTCTATAACTCCGAGCCCAGAGACTCAGTGCTTCTCTTTGTCCCTTCTCTCTTGTTTTCCTGGCACCTCCAGCTCCTCAGAGAAATCAGGGAGTAGGGGAGGCAAAGATGGAAAAGAGATGATGCTGTTCGAACAGGGAGGGAGAGAGGGCTCAGGCTGCGGGATCTCTTCAACTTCAGCTTTAGACCTCAGGGCCTGAGAGGGAGAAAAACATCTTCCTGTAATTTAAGGAAATGGCTCAGTCAGAGGTGATGGTGGGAAGCTGGGTCCTTGCCCAGAGTCAGATCTGCATTACAAATGCCTCTCAAATCCCCCCTCAGGGAAGCTGGGAAGTTGTTGATAAGATCTGTTCTCCCAGCTGAGCTGAGACGCAGGGACGCTACCACATTTGTCTCAGCCAGCCTCCCAAATTTCAGTTACTGGATCAGCATTCTACCTCTGGTTTCAGAGCATCTGACAGATCATCTCTTCTGTGCATCTCTGTGGGTGAACAAGTAAGAAACCAACTGAGGAAAAACAGGTGGGGGCTACATGAGCTCAACTGAAAAGCAGCCAGAGGTTCAAATCCCAGCTTCACCACTGAGCAGCTGTGAGGCCCAGAGAGAGTTCATTTTCTCTGAGCTTCAGTGATATCATCTCTCTCTTATTTTTAAAACCTCTCACTGCCTGATGCTGGGCAACTTTTACCCTCTCAAGATTTTGCCTTCAAATTAAAGCGTTATCATCACTGTGTGTTAGTCGCTCAGTCATGTCCAACTCTTTGCAACCCAGTAGACTGTAGCCTGCCAGGCTCCTCTGTCCATGGAATTCTCCAGGCAAGATATTGGAGTGGGTTGTCATTCCCTTCTCCGGTGGATCTTCCTGACCCAGGGATCAAACCCAGATCTCCTGCGTTGCAGGCATCATCACTGAGGATACTCTTTTTAAATATATATACTCACACACACACACTCACATATTTGGCTGCCCTGGGTCTTAGTTGTGGCATGCAGGGTCTTTAGTTGCAGCACGCAAACTCTTAATTGCAGCATGTGGGATCTAGTTCCCTGACTAGGGATCAAACCCAGGCCCACTGCATTGGGAGCAGAGTCTTAATCACTGGACCACCAGGGAAGGCTCAGGAATACTCTTCTAAAATGCAAAAAACCGAGAGACGCCCGGCTCCCGGCGGCGCAGACGCGAGAGACGCCCGGCTCCCGGCGGCGCAGACGCGAGAGACGCCCGGCTCCCGGCGGCGCAGACGCGAGAGACGCCCGGCTCCCGGCGGCGCAGACGCGAGAGACGCCCGGCTCCCGGCGCAACCGACCACGTGCAGAATCGTGGCTGAGAGGAGCTGCCCCGCACCCAGGGTTAGGGCGGTGGCCGAGAGGAGCTGTACCACGTCCAGGAGGCGGTGGCTGCTTGGGCACCGGAGGGCCGAGAGGAGCTGATCCACATTCAAAGCAGGAGGGGCAGCCTTGAGGAGATACCCCTCGTCCGAGGTAAGGTACAGCGGCTACGCCTTGCTGGAGCAGCTGGGAAGAGGTACTCCACGATCAAGTGGAATATAAGAATCCAGTGTTCTGGGGAGGAAGGAACAAGATGGCGGAGGGATAAGACGGCGAGACCACTTTCTTCCCCACAAATTCATCAAAAGAACATTTGAATGCGGAGTAAAGTCCACAAAACAACTTCTGAATACTGGCAGAGGACATCAGGCTCCCAGAAAAGCAGCCATTGTCTTCTAAAGGAAAGAGAAGAAATCAAGCTCCACCCACCAGAACACTGACACATGCCTCCCTAACCAGGGAACCCGGACAAGTCACCCGTCCAACCCCACACACAGCGAAGAAACTACATAATAAAGAGAACTCCACAAACTGCAAGAAGAGGGAAAGGCCACCCCAAGCAAAGCAATATAAGCAAGATGAAGAGGCAGAGAAATACCCAGCAAGTAAAGGAACAAGATAATTGCCCACCAACACAAACAAAAGAAGAAGATATAGGGAATCTACCTGATAAAGAATTTCAAATTTTGATGGTGAAAATGATTCAAAATCTTGAAAGCAAAATGGAGTTACAGATAAATAACCTGGAGAAAAGGATTGAGAAGATGGAAGAAAGATTTAATAAGGACTTAGAAGAAATAAAAAAGAGTCAATATACAATGAATAATGCAATAGATGAGATCAGAAACACTCTGGAGGGAACAAACAATAGAATAACAGAGGCAGAAGACAGGATTAGCGAACTAGAAGATAAAATTGTAGAAATAAATGAAACAGAGAGGAATAAAGAAAAACGAATTAAAAGAAATAAGGACAATATTAGAGACCTCTGGGACAATGTTAAACGCTCCAACATTCGAATCATAGGAGTCCCAGAAGAAGAAGACAAAAAGAAAGACCATGAGAGAATACTTGAGGAGATAATAGTTGAAAACTTCCCTAAAATAGGGAAAGAAATAATCACCCAAGTCCAAGAAACCCAGAGAGTCCCCAACAGGATAAACCCAAGGCGAAATACTCCAAGACACATATTAATCAAATTAACAAAGATCAAACACAAAGAACAAATATTAAAAGCAGCAAGGGAAAAGCAGCAAATAACACATAAGGGGATTCCCATAAGGATAACAGCTGATCTTTCAACAGAAACTCTTCAGGCCAGAAGGGAGTGGCAAGACATACTTAAAGTGATGAAAGAAAATACCCTACAGCCCAGATTACTATACCCAGCAAGGATCTCATTCAAATATGAAGGAGAAATCAAAAGCTTTACAGACAAGCAAAAGCTGAGGGAATTCAGCATCACCAAACCAGCTCTCCAACAAATGCTAAAGGATCTTCTCTAGACAGGATACACAGAAAGAGTGTATAAACTTGAACCCAAAGTAATAAAGAAAATGGCTACGGGATCATACTTATCAATAATTACCTTAAACGTAAATGGGTTGAAATTTTCAAAAAGGCTAGGAAACAATTCTCATAGCCATCAATAGTTCAGTGTTGAGTTCATGAATAGTTTTTAAAGTTTGGGACAAACTGTAGTATTTGCTATTTGAAGTACTATTTGTAATTGGCATATTACGATGTAACATTGGTCTTCATTTCCAACTTAAAACGCCTAAAAATGCCTAACAGATTTTTAGATTTGTGAATTTTAGTTGAAATGTATTTTACGATTTACTAAACCTGCAGAAATATTGAAATATTTCAGAGAACTTATTCACTGTACATTTAATTTATTTTATTTATAAAAGTTATGAACTGTAGAAAGTTTTACTTGTTGGGTCAAATTCTTGTTGCTTCAAATGCTTGTTGCATTTGAAGTGCTAGTTACAAGAAAATCAAATACCTTCAATGTATAAATGCTATTAAGTTTTTAAAGGACTCTGGAGTATAAGTAAGTTTGTTTAAAGAAATTTAGTCTATTCAACCTGAATCAGCTCTGTCAAACATTAATTAAAAGCCTCATTTTAAAAAAATAAATAAATAAATAATGGTGGTGGGAGGGAGGGTTGGGAAGCTGGCTGGAGGTGGAGGTGGTGAAGTTTATAAATCTAATTAAAAATGAAGTTGCATTTCCATTTTCCAAATCCACCCATCCACCAGCGTACTGTGTCACTAGACATTATGTACGATTTTACTTTGCGACAGAAACCATTACATTTAAAAATTCATTACAGCAAGGTGAGTTAGACACATGATGGATGCAGCTTTAATTCTGCCATATATTATTACAGTTAAAATGTAAATGATGAAAAATATTTTGTGCTTATCAGCATTTATGTGGAAATGTGTTTTACAGTGATATATGATGTTATATTTCTATTATTGTGATAAAAAAAAAAAAGCAATACAAAAAGACGAAGTGTTTATTAAAACATGAAAAAAAAAAGAAATAAATGGTTTTGCAGCACTGAAGAGATTATAGAAAGTAAATAAGCTAGATCAGACCTGTTTTATGTAGTAATTTTATAGTTTATTTTAATTATTTCAGTTGTAAAATATTGTTATACTGTTAATTAGTTCTGATTGTTCATATTAAGCTATTGTAATGCAAAAAAATAAATAAATAAATAAAATTAAAACAAGAAAAAAAAAAAATTTCACGGCTGCAGTCACCATCCATGGTGATTTTGGAGCCCAAGAAAATAAAATGCAAAAAACCCTTTAAAAGTCTCCAGCTCAGCCTTGAACATTTGAGAATGGATCTATTCGTCAGAGGCTAACAACCTGATATTTAGGAGGGCCCTGATGACAGAAGACAACAGACAGGGAAGATTTAATTGGGAGAAAGAAAGAGAAGTTACTCCCAGAGAAAGAGAAAATAGGATTGCTGACCATGAGGATTCTAGGGAACAGGACCCAGGCCTCAGTTTCCCCATTTCAAGCAGATATTATAGAGGAAATTTTACTAAATATTTACTAGCTTTCAGGCATCATGCTAGGGGCACCACAGATTCTCTATTCATGTTTACAAAAATCCCATTTTACAGATGATGAAACCAAGGCCCAGGAAGTTTAGGTAGCTTGCTCAAGGTCACACTACCAGTACATGAGGGAGCCAACTTGAAATCCCAGAGATTTTACTTGACAACAGTGGGTAACTTCAGATTCTTTGGAAGCACTGGGATCCTTATACAAGGTTGGGGAAAGGACATGACCAAAGGAGGGCGTAAGGAAAGGAAAGAAGTCACTGAAAGATAAGCCCCAGCCACTCAATTGCTGTAGGATCTGCCACCCTCTACAGCTAAGATCTCCACTGGAGACAAAGCAAACTGGCTTAAGCGTGTCCCCAGGAAGCACTGGCTGGCATGGGCACCCGTCCCTCCTTCATTTCCTCTGGCTTCGGTTGGCCCACTGCCCCTGCAACTGTTACCATGGAGACTTCCTCTTCAGGGGCCAGGGCAGGGAAGGACTGGCGCTGAGTCGGGAGAGTGAGTGCTGGCGGCCCTGGGGAGGCGGCGCCGGGGTTTACCAGATGGCTGAGGGCAGCAGGCAAGCCCATCTCCATAAGGCAGGTCCCCAGTTACGCTAGGGTCTGCCAGACTCCTCAAAGCTGCTAGGGAAAAAAAGACAACAAAAGCAAAGAAACACCGATTTCTAGCTGTCATTAATTATGCCTTAAATATTTGTGCAGTAGCTGCTGTGTGCCAGGTACTATGCAGGCTCCTGGGATATGATTATAGGAAAGCCACAGATCCTCTGAAGCTCATCCACGAGTCCCCTAATATAGAATGAGTCCCCCAATATAAAATAGTGCAATATTTTATCCAATAGGATATCCAGTATGTAATATCCAATAGACAGGATATGAATTAGCCCAACACAAAGTTGCTCCTGAGCTGACTTTTATTTTCAGGTTCTTTGATTGGCATGCTTATCTTCATATTAGCATTAATAATAATAATATTAGTGGTAATAGTAGTCATCGTGGTCGTTGCTCATTCACTCTGTCATGTCCAACTCATTGCGACCCCTTGGACTGCAGAACCCAGGGCTCCCCTGTCCTTCACTATCTCCCAGAGTTTGCGCAAATTCATTTCCATTGAGTCAGTGAAGCCATCCAACCATTTCATCCTCTGTCACCCCCTTCTCCTCTTGCCCTCAATCTTTCCCAGTATTGGGGTCTTAGCTAACATTTAATCAACATGTACTATGTGCCAACCATAAAGGAACTTCCATGCATCAACTCCTTTCATTTTCAGCATCAGGCTATGATGTAGGCAGTGTTACTATTATGCCCATTTCACAGATAATGAAATTGAGGCTCAGAGAGGATCATTCATAAGCCCAAAGGAAAACATCCTGGTGTATTAGTTCTCCATTGCCACTATACCATAAATTTAGGTGCTTAGAACAACACAGATTTATTCTCTTGCAGTTCTGGAAGTCAGAAGCCAGAAATCAGGCTCCCAGGGCTAAAATCAAGGTGTCAGGAGAACTGGTTCCCTCTAGAGGCTTTGAGGGGAGGATCTATTTCCCTGCCTTTTCCAGCTTCTAGTAGCTGCCTGCATTCCATCCTTGGCTTATGGCTCCTTCCTCCATCTCTTAAGGACATCACTCCAATCTCTGCTCCCTGTTGCTATAGACGGGATGTTTGTGCCCCTCCAAACTCATATGTTGACAACTGATTCCCAGTGTGGTGGTTATTGAAGATGGAACGTTTAGGAGGTGACTAGGTTATGAGGGTAGAGCAGTCATGAATGGGATTAGTGCCCTTATAAAAGAGACCCCAATGAGTCCCTCATCCCTTTTACCCTGTGAGAAGGGAGCGAGAAGACAGCTACTGATGAGCCAGGAATTGGGCTCTCACTACACACCAAATCTTCCAGCATCCTGATTGTGGACTTGCAGCCTCCAGAATTGTGAGAAATAAATGTGGTTGATAAGCCTCCCAGTCTGTGGTATTTTGTTGTAGTGGCCCAAACAGATGAAAACAGTTATATTCCTTAACTCTGACCCTCCTGCCTCTCTCTCTTATATGGATCTTCATAATTACATTGGGTCCCCAGATAATCCAGGATAATCTCCCCATCTTAATCACATCTACAAAGTCCTTTTTGCCATGTGTGGTAACAGTCACAGGGATTAAGACATGAACATATTTGGAGGCCATTATTAAGCCTACCATAACAAGAAGTGCCGAAGCCAGGATTCAAACCCCTAGATCTGCCTGACAGAAAAGACTATCCTGTGAATCACCAGGCCAGCAAGAGTACCCCTGACACCTCATTTCCAGAGAAGAGGATGCCTGAGCCCTCTAACCAGCAGACCGGTGAATTCTCATAAAGCCAGGCCCTAAACTAACTCAGGTGATAGCCAATCTCCTGGATTACCACCCTCATGCTTCAGTCTGGAGCATCTGTTTAGCACAACAAGGAAAATTGTGGGCTTTGAAGTCAGACAGTTCTAGATTTCACTCTGCACAATGACCTCTACCAGCTCTGTGACCTTGGGCATGCATTTAGCTCTCTCTGAGTCTGTTTCTCCATCTGTAAAATGGACATAATTAGACCCACCTCACAGGGCTGTTGTGTCCATTAAATGAGGTTAGGAGAGAATGGTCTCAACACAGACCTAGCAGAGTCTGAGTTCAATAGATAGGAATAATAATAATATATAATAATAATTTACTATTATTATTGAATAAGTACACAAATTTGAGCAAACTCCAGGAGATAGTGGAGGACAGAAAAGCCTGGAATGCTGCAGTCCATGGGGTTGCAAAGAGTCGGACACAGCTTAAGGGCTGAACAACAACAAAAAAGTACTTTGTCACCAGCCAGCCCACCTTGAATAACCTTGTTTACACCCAGATGCTTTCCTTGGATTTCACCTGGAAGATCTTAGAAGTTAAAAAGTAAAACTCTCTGAGGGAACCCCAAGGACAGACAAAAGAACCCCAGTCATGGGTGAAAAGTTTAACAGAACAGTAATGAAGTGCTAACAACTTCCTGAGAAGAAAACAATGACAAGATTTCCCAGCCCCATTAAAGGGGTGTGCATTCTAAGAACTGGGGTAACATGCTTAACTTCAATCAAACCAACAGCCTTTTAAGATCTAGATATGCAATAGGAAATAAAACAGAAGTCAGCAGACTTGTTTCAGCCCTGAAAATGCACCAAAGGCTGCAAATTAAGAGGCTCCTGGAGTAGTTCCAAATGAATAGCCCACCCCCCCACAAAAAAAAAATATTTTGACAGGCGGGGTTGAATTATTCAAAAGATATTGCTCTTTATTTAAAGCAGAGTGTGGGTTTGCAAGAGGTTGCTTTGTTTTCACTTTATTTCTTCTCTGGAATCTTTATAGTCCGGATTTCATTAGTGTTCCAAAAATGCCACACTGCAGAGCATGGGGAAATGCGGTAACAACAGTTAAGATTCTGGCCAATGCACCTATATCTGACAAATGCTTCAGCCACTAGCCATCTGTACATCCATTTCAATTAAGGAGTAGGAAGGACAGTTAACCTGCTGCAGGCTTCTAATTTCATTGAGGGAACTCTCATTATTTTTTCCTTTTTTATCTTCCTTCCTGACTAGAACAATTATGTAAGAGTATTTCTATTTGCTAGAACTACACACTAAAGTAAGAAATAATGACCATGATTTCTCTCTAAGATGCTCCAAATAGGATGAGTAAGGATCCAGGCAGGGTTAAAACATTCCCAGAAGAGTGGTAGGAACTCCTGGGGCAGAATTCTTACACCTTTCCTGGGGAAGTAAAAAGAATGTTCAGCTGACCATCTCCAATTGTGGTAGTGGTTACAGGACTACATTCATTTTTCTAAACCCATAAAACCACGGGACCATGAACCAGTTCTATTATATAAAAATGAAAAGACATCATTACCACTGGTCAATGAAATTGATTAACAAACAAAAAAGTAAGAAAGAATGTTTGGAATCTGCCTAAACTGATCCCTGGAAGTATTTTTGCTTGCTGAAAAGCTTAATTGCACATCCAATCCAATTGCACATCCATTGAACAAGTATATATTGAGCACCTAGAGAAGACGCTTTAGAGTCCGTTGGAGAGCAAGGAGATCAAATCAGTCAGTCCTAAAGGAAATCAACCCTGAATATACATTGGAAGGACTGATGCCGAAGCTGAAGCTCCAATACTTGGCCACCTGATGCAAAGAGCCAACTCATTGGGAAAGACTCTGTTGCTGGGAAAGATTGAAGGCAGGAGACAAAGAGGATGAGATGGTTGGATGGCATCACCAACTCAGTGGATATAAGTTTGAGCAAACTCTGGGAGATAGTGAAGGATAGGAAGCCTGACACCCTATAGTCCATGGGGTCACAAAGAGTTGGACATGACTTAGGCACTGAACAAGATTCAAGGCGCTGTTCTAGACACTAGGGAAGCAGCCATGCTCCCATCCATGAATCAGATGACAAAGGATGTCCATTCAAGCAGGAAGAGGCTAACCGTAAACAGAAAAAGTATATACATAGAACAATCTCAGACAAGTCTAAGTACCATAAAGACAACCAAATTAGATAAGGGAATGCAGAGGGACTGGGCAAGGGGCTGCTTTAGGTAAATCAGAGAGGGCTAATCAAAGGGAAAGTCATTTGAGACTAGAACAAGAAGAAAAGACAGAAAGAACAGCAAGTGCAAAGGTCCTGGGGTAGAAACAGAGAGATGATGAGAAGGGTGTGGCTGAGGTCAAACGATCCAGGGAAGGGGTTGGCTGTAGAAGCGGGGTGGGGGAAGATGGGACAGGTAAGGTGGGCAGGGTCAGATCACTGAGTACTTAGAAGGCTGTAGGGAGAGCCTGAGTTTTATTCTAAATGCATTGGGAAGCCATTGGTGAGTTTCAAACGAGGGTGCAAAATTGGAACAATTACTCCATTGGCTCAAGGTACACATTGGGAGGTGTGCTAGCTATTCTGTCACCATGGGTACCAAGACCATTGGCCCACTACGTGTTAGACTTGGATTGGGGGTGATTTTCGAGAAGTTAGTATTGGATTTGCTTTCCATCACCTGGATGCTTCTGAAGAGTAGGATGCAAGCTGACAGCCTGGTTTGAGAAGAAAGTTCTGTAATCTATTCAATACATATTACCAGGTACCTATTCTAGGCATCATTCTAGAGACTGGGGAATATAGCAGTGAAGAAGGCACAGCCAGTCCATAACCACGCAGAGTTCTGTCACTGGTGCCAGAAGGTGGCAGGGAAGGGAAGTACCAGAGATGTAAGAGCATTGACGAGGCGCTCCTAATGCAGACTCAAGGGGATCTGAGGCTTCTCAGAGGAAGTAAACTGAAGGATAAGCAGGAAGTGGAAGGGGGGAAAGGAATGGCATTCCGGACAGACAGATTATCACATGCAAAGGCCCAGAGGTCACAGAGGAAACTGAAGGGACAGCATTATAACTTGACTGCAGAAAATATGAGGGTGGAGCAGTAGGCAAAGCCTCATAAATCACATTGAGGAGCTTAGAATTTATCTGAGGGGACACAAAGAGCCATGGAAAAGATGCAAGCCACAGGAGAAGGAGGGAGTGATCAGATCTGCATGTTAGGAAGATCGAGCTGTCTTCAGATGGAGAAAAGAGTAGCAGAAGGTGGAGTGACCACAGGAAAAAGGGACTCCAGTAAGAAGGCTGTGAGGGTCATTTCAGGTGAGAGACAGTCAGAGCCTCACCTAGAGGTGTCACTGAAGACTGGAGAGAGGATGGATCAGTGAGCCACGGATGAGGTGGGTTCAATAGGACTCCTGCCTGGTGGGATGCCGGAAAGGGGTGGAGAAGTAGAGGATAATATCTTTGAACTCCTAATATACAGATATGGTGGTACCACTGGATACGAAACAGTCCTTGAGGGGTTGGGGAAGATGATACTCATGAACCATCCAGACCTGCACTGTCCCAATATAGTAACTACAAGCCACATGTCGCTACTGAGCATTCAAAATGTGTCTAGAGTGACGAAAATGTGGATTTTTAATGAATTTTAAAACCAAGATTTGATCCAGTTATGAGAAAAATTTTAAGTATGCTGAAGACTTAGTTATATGACTCTACTTTGCCAATTGTAAATTTTATGAAATCTAAACCAAATACTTCAGATGGAAATTTAGCATCCAAACTGCAATATGCTGTAAGTGTAAAATACACACCAGGTTTCAAATACATAGCACAAAAAAAAAAAAAAGTGTGCTTCTCTTTCACGTTCTCTTTTCAAAGTTTGTGTGCTTAGTCGCTCAGTCGTGTCTGACTCTTGGCAACCCTTTGGACTGTAGCCCGCCAGGCCCCTCTGCCCATGGAGTTTTCCAGGCAAGAATACTGGAGTGGGTTGCCATTTCCTTCTCCAGAGGATCTTCCTGAACCAAGGATCGAACCAGCATCTCTTGTGTTTACTGCATTGCAGGCAGATTCTTCACCCACTGAGCCATCAGGGAAGCCCTTTTCAAAGTTTACTGCATGTTTAATATAGAGGCTCAAGCCCTTGAAAATTAACCATTGCTTGCTTTTCACAAGCAGATTTGCATGTGCCAAGTCTTGAGTCCTACCATCTTAGAAGTCAATTTCCCCAAATATCCTAATGAGTTAACATCTCAATTGAAAGAAGTCCTTAATTAATGAAATAGAAAAACTAACCTTGAGAACAAAAGTGTTCCCCAAAGCACAATACAGGAATTTGCTAATTTAATGCAATAAATATTTACTAAGAACCTACCATGGGCAGGACAGTAGTTAAAAGGGTATATTCAGTAACTATTGCTTTGTGACAAACCACCCCAAATCTCTAGTTTCAGCCAATGATGGCACTAGTGGTAAAGAACCCACCTGCCAGTGTAGGAGACATAGAGACATGGGTTCAATGCCCAGGTCAGGAAGATCCTCTGGAGGAGGGAGTGGCGAGCCACTCCAGTATTTTTGCCTGGAGAATCCCATGGACAGAGGAGCCTAGCAGGCTACAGTCCTGGGGGTCGCAAAGAGTCAGGCACAACTGAAGTGACTCAGCACGCACACACACACACATGCAGGTCACCTTATCAAGGCTGGGCCCTCCTGGCGGCTCTGCTCCACGTCTCTCAACCTCGCCAGCCCAGTGGCACCATCACTTCCTTCTCACTCTTTGTGCCAAAGTGAAATATCTAACTGAACCCAAAGGCCAGAGGTGGAGAAATACAGGGCATACCAAAAAATTTTGGGCAGTTTTAAGCTTTAATGACTTTGGGAGTATAAATGCTACCAACTTATAGAATACAACATGTGAATGTTTAACTTTCTTTTACACTTATTTAGGGTTAAAAATGCCAAATATAATACTTTCACTGTTTTGTTTATATCCCTCTCATTGAAGACAGCAAATGTTAACCAAAACAAATCTTGGCTATAAGACAGAACAAAGAATTAAAGTCCATGATACAATTTCACCAGCCACTGATAGAGATGAGTTTGCAAGGAGCTAGCACTCTGGCTGCAGTGGTGGCTGGGGGACGGTGGGCATTGACTGTGGTACGGGCGACCAAAAAGCAGGAAGAAACAAACTTAAAATACATTATTATACATTCCATTTCTAAAAATAACCATGAGCCAGGCAGTGCACTGTTTCATACACATCATTTCATTTACTCCGTGCAACACCACAAGGAAGTAAATATCATTATCCTCATTTTACAGACAGTAAGTTTAAAAATTAGAGAGGGGAAGTGACTTTGCCAAGGTAGCACAGTGACGAAACCAGATTCATTCCCAGGCCTGTCAGACTACCAAGCTTGTGCTCAGAACCACTTATCTAGATACTGAGTTCCTGAAACTAAACATAACAGGGATTCAAAGAACAGAGAGGGAATTGAAAGTCTCCTTGGAAGAGAAATCCTTTGCCTCCGGGTCCTGGTAATCTGAGTGTGATGGTGATAGAAAAATAGGAAAGGGAAGAAGAGCACAGAAGTTGGAGGGAAGAGAACTAATCATAAGAGGGCAAATTTTTAAATCCCAGGTCATGTGTGGAGAGAAGCAAGTCAACTGCTTTGGCTTCCCAGGAAAGTTAAGATCCTGAGCTGAGCAGTTGGTATTCAATGCAGTGGGCAACAGGGAAGCACTGAAGGTTTTAGAGCAGGAGGGTGACTTCAGATCAAACTGCCTTTCTGTTAGCCATAAAATGAAGCACGTGCTGAGCAAAGAATAGTGTATTTAAGAGACAAGAGATCAGGCCGAAATCACAGCTAGGCATTTGTGGGGCAGAAGAAATTGGAAAGAGGATTCAGGAAGAATAGTTTGCTGGTGCTTGCAGAGCCCTGCTTGGAATCCGTTATTCATCAACTCTAGTGAGGACAGGGAAAGCTTCCCTCAGGGGGCTGCAGAAATTCCTGCAAACCCATCAGACACTCACATTTAGGCAGATGATTAAAAAGCACTTTTTCTAACTGAGAGCCTCTCTTTCTTTTTCTTACGCTATTTAGCTTGTCTTCCAATTAACATAAAACTGCATTAGCCAGTTTCTTGAGCCAGTGGGAGGGGAAACAAATCACTGCTAGCTTTTCAATATGCCCTCCCAGACTGCAAAGGAAAAGAAAAGGTAATTATGTACATAAGTATGTTGCTCAGTCCCTGCATGTAAAAAAACATTCTGAACAACCCCTCTGGCTTCTATTAATTCTGTGCAACTATTATCTAACATTACTGCAGCAATCAAAGGCAAGCAGGATATAATGAACAGATTTTTTAAGTAAATAGTATGGGTGTGCTGCATAGACAATATGAAGGTGGTCATTGTTAAGAGATGAAAGGAACCTAGGGAATTATGCAATTGAACTCACTCCCTTTAGAAGTGAAGACAGTTTGAGAGGCCAAGGAATTTCTCCAAGTCACGCAGCAAGCTGAGATCTTGGTATACAGAGAAGTGGCTTTATAAGGGCAAATGTGTTTAGAAATGTGCCTTTGAGTGTTGACTATCTTGCAGTCGTTAAGCTAAGCACTTTTTATGTATCATCTAATCCTTGTAACTGCAAGGAGATCCAACAAGTCCATTCTAAAGGAGATCAGTCCTGGGCGCTCATTGGAAGGACTGATGCTAAAGCTGAAGCTCCAATACTTTGGCCACCTCATGTGAAGAGTTTACTCACTGGAAAGACTCTGGTGCTGGGAGGGATTGGGGGCAGGAGGAGAAGGGGACGACAGAGAATAAGATGGCTGGATGGCATCACCGACTCGATGGAGGTGGGTTTGAGTGAACTCCGGGAGTTGGTGATGGACAGGAAGGCCTGGCATGCTGTGATTCATGGGGTCACAAAGAGTCGGACACAACAGAGCGACTGAACTGAACTGAATCCTTGTAACAGTCCAATGAAGTAGGTATTGCTTTTAATCCCCATTTCACAGATAAGAAAACCAAGATTCAAAGAAATAAAGTTGCTTGCCTGAGGACCCACATCTAGTAAATGGTAAAGCTGGAATTTGAACCCAAGTTTAACACAAACCTATGCTCTTTTCACAAGAGCAAATGCAAATTAGAATATTAACTCTGAAATGGATCAGAATACCACCCACAAATATGCCACTCTGACATAAGAACTATCTCAAGCTGAATGTAACTGAGGAAAAAGCACACACAGGAAGAGCTCTCTACCCTCCTCTTTCTGTCTAAAAACAAGGCATGAGTTTTCCTTGTAAAAGTGAGATGTTTCCATATACAGACGTGTCCTCTTCTCCCCTACCAAGTAAAGAACCACTTGTATCATTAGAGATTACTTGAGTCTAGTCTGCATAACAAACCTTAATAAGCCTTTGTCTACCATACATTGCCAGCACCTTCCTCAAATTGACCACCCTTATGGAACCCAACTCCCCTCTTCCTTGACTAGTCGCTTCTCCAATTTATCGCTCTTTGCTGAGATGGCACAGAAACCCCTGAATTTAATCTTTTCTTTGGGCTTTCACTTCTGTGAAGCCCTTGTGTGCATAAAAATATTAATATGAATAAAATCTGTTTGTCTTTTCCTCTGTTATCTGGCGCTTGTATTTAATTGCAGTCCTGCAAGACATAACTTAAGAGGGTAGAAGAAAAATTTTCCCTCCCCTTTCAGTTCCAAGACCACAAACTCCTATGGCTCTGTCTACTGTAACACCTAGTAGAAAGACAGAGGAGTGGCCTGTAGGCAAGAAGGAGTCAGTGCCAAGCAGGTACCAAGAGAACAAAGCTACATAGATAAGTGGTGGCTCAACATAGCTAATCCAGAAGATCGTATCACTTGCCTCCATTTTATTAATGGGTTTTTTGTGAGAATCAGGTGATATGCTGTGTAAAAATGACCTTGAAAACTCTAAAGAGTTATACGAAGGATAAATTAAACAGACTCTTCTAATTATCATTATTTCATCCAAAACTTACCCACAACTTCAATGATCTGCAAGACGAAGAATCTGGAATAGATGACGAAAGCTTTCAGAGCCCTCCAAAATGTTATAAATGCCACCTGATGAAAAAGAAACCCCAAATAGTCACTCAGAATCTACTGACTCCCGATGGACACACAACTCACACTGAAAGTTACCAGGTTTCCCAATTTCACAGGAGATTCAAAATTCCAATTTAGAATAAGAAGGAAGTTGCTTAGACGTGAGAGATGATGGTTAGGCAGATAGAAAGGGGAAAGCTTTAAAAGCAAACGAAGAGGTTTGTAAGTAAGTGAAGTGAGTAAGTGAAGTCGCTCAGTCGTGTCCAACTCTTTGCGACCCCATGGACGGTAGCCTACCAGGCTCCTCTGTCTATGGGATTTTCCAGGCAAGAGTACTGGAGTGGGTTGCTATTTCCTTCTCCAAGAGGTTTGTAGTCTGGGGCAAATAAGCATAAGGTCAAACAGCTCTCCATTCCTCAGTCAGGGAGAAATCACAGTACAGTGAAAAGAAAAAGAGTGTGGAACCATCTAGAACTATGGTTGCATCTAACCTCTACCAGTCACAAATGCTATGAACTTTGGCAAGTTTACAGCACCTCCCTGAGTTGGTAGTTCTAAAATAAGTACAAATTTTTTAATACTTCCACCTTCAAGAGGTGTAGAGCCTAACTCTCCTCTCCTTCTAACAAACAGAATAAAGCAGAATTGACAATGTTCACCTACAGAGACTAAGTCTTAAAAGGTATTACGGCTTCCACTGTGGTCTCTGTCTCTCCTGGATCATTCTGTTAGGTAGTTAGAACAGGGAGAAGGAGTCGAGAATGGCGGTGACTAATAGACAAGGAAGAGAAAAGCCCATGAAAATAAAACGAAGGTCCAAGGACCGGAGTGAGAACCTCAGGTAAAACAAACAACACTCCTGGCTGGCCCAGTTTACACAGGACAGGCCCAGGGGGAGAAAAACATATAAAAAGAGGAGCCAACGCTAGCTCTCTCTCTCTCTCTCTCCCCCTCTCTGAGCACTGGGCGCTCTTCTCTTTGCATCTTGACGTGCTCTCACGCCTTGAAGATGGATTTTCCTGCTATCTTCTAAATAAAATAGAGCTGTAACACTGAGCTGTAACACTGATTTGTCTAAGAGCTATAACACGGTCCGTTTGAGACCTGAGAGCTATAATACGGTCTGTCCAAGACCCGAGAGCTGTGACACGCCAAGGGGGCTTTAATGTCTGTCACTCCAAATCTTTGGTGTGACAAGACAAAAACTGAGGAGCTGTCACTCGCGTGACAATTCCATGTTGTGAATTCATGTAGGTAGCTTATGGAAAGATCCATGAGGCAAGGAACTGAAGCATCTGGCCAAAAACCATGTCAATGGAAGTAAATTTTTTAGCCCCGTCACATCTGCAGAGATTACGGTCCCTGCCACCCTCTGATTGCAACCTCATGAAATTCTCAGCCAGAACCACCCAAACTGCTCCTGAAACACTGATTCCTCAGAAACTATGGAAGATCATAAATGTTTGTTGTTTAAAGCTGCTCATTTGTTATACAGTGATCGATAATGGATACACACTGAGCCACAGTTTCTCCATCTATCAAATGGGAATAATAACAGATAATAGGGAACATAAATAGGAATGTGTAAGATGTCTAGCAGATGCCTGGCATGTGGTCGTTGGTGAATACACGTTAGCTTCTTTCCCACCTGCCCCTCAAACATGCCTGAGAGTATAACTTCGGAAAGGATGCATAACTGAATTTTATAACATAGGAAAAAAGTTAAATTGTTTCCCTACCATCTTTTAGAAAGCAAAACAGTTTTTAAAAGGGGGGTGATTCTTGGAGTGAAAGTGAAGTCTCTCGGTCCTGTCCAACTCTTTGCAACCACATGGACTGTAGCCTACCAGGCTCCTCCATCCATGGGATTTTCCAGGCAAGAGTACTGAGGTGGGATGCCATTTCCTCCTCCAGGGGATCTTCCCAACCCAGGGATTGAACCTGGGTCGCCCACATTGCAGATAGACACTTTACTGTCTGAGCCACCAGGGAAGCGTTTCTTGGAATGACTGTCATTAAAATCATCCTCAGTAAGATAGAAAAGTTTTAACGACACATTAGCAAACAGAAACACAGTCCATGATCTACCAGATATCAGCTTGGCCACTTTACCAGCTGTGTTCCCTTGGGAAAAATCACTTAACCTCTCTGAACCTTGTGTTCTGCATATAAATATACATGCATACACTCAGGGGTGTATGTTTCAGCCACCTGGAAAATGTGCTTATTTATTGATAGAATTTCTCCTACCTTGGGGTTCCAGATTAAAGGGTCAGCTATCGAGAAGGCCAGAGCTGATGACTTGGCAAATGTTGCTCCTTCAGTCATCCACAACCAACTGACACACACACGCATACACAACTAGGCAGTATGCTCGAGGGTGAGGAGCAGTATATTGCATCTCTTTTCACTTCAAGACTGCTTTTGGTATGCATTTTAATAAAACTTCTCTTACAAAGAAGTTGGGATTGGAGTCAAGGAGCCCTGCATATGATGACTTGTCTCCATCCTGCCAGACGAGGCTGGTCCCATTTCTGCAGTAGTAAGTATACCTCCTGCCATCTCGTCCACACACCCATCCCAAAAAGAGCCAACGGATATCTGGGAGTGTCTGGAGGTGAACAAAATAAAGCCAGGGAGGTGAAGGATAATTAAAACACAGGTGGAGAAAGCAAAAAAAGTGCTCCTTTAACACGCAAATTGAGAACCTGGCTGCCAGGAAGCTCCATTTGGAGGCAGGTGGGCTGGGGGTTTTCTTAGTGAGGCACTAAGAAGAAATGGAGGTGGGAGGAGAGAAGCTTTCGGTTCAGGAAGATTCAGTTCAGTTCAGTTCAGTTCAGTCACTCAAGATTAGAGAATCTTTAATGGTTTGTTGGGGTGGCAGAATCTCAAGAATACAGAGATTCTCCCTAAATTCCTTTCCACATGGCTGACTGTTAACCACTTGAGCTGTATGTTCAAGGTGTGAAATAAGAATATCTCCTGCCACATGTCACAGCCATCAAATGTCACAGCCATCAAATGCAAATTTGTTGTTCAGTCACCCAGTCAAGTCTGACTCTTTGTGACCCCATGGACTGCAGCACGCCAGGCCTCCCTGTCCTTCACCATCTCCCGGAGTTTGCCCAAGTTCATGTTCATTGCATCGGTGATGTCATCCAGCGATCTCATTCTCCGATACCCTCTTCTCCTTCTGCCCTCAATCTTTCCCAGCACCAGGGATTTTTCCAATGAGTCATCTGTTCACATCAGATGACCAAAATACTGGAGCTTCAGCTTCAGCATCAGTCCTTCCAATGAACATTCAGGGTTGATCTCCCTTAAGATTGTCTAGTTTGATCTCCTTGCTGTCCACGGGACTTTCAGGAGTCTTCTCCAACATCACAGTTCGAAGGCATCAATTCTTTGGTGTTCTCCCTTCTTTACGGTCCAGCTCTCACAACTGTACGTGACCACTAGGAAAACCATAGCCTTGGCTGTACGGACCTTTGTCGGCAGAGTAATATCTCTGCTTTTCAACACACTGACTAGGTTTGTCATGGCTTTCCTGTCAAGAAGCAATCGTCTTCTGATTTCATGACTGCAGTCACCATCCACAGTGATTTTGGAGCCCAAGAAAAGGAAATCTGTCACTGCTTTCAACTTTTCCCTTTCTATTTGCCAAATGTGAATGAGGGCTCTCAAAACTTCCATCCAGTGGATGCTGCCACCCTCCACCTTGATTGCTGAGGAACTGGGAGAATTCGAGAAGCAAGGTAAACAAGGAAACAGGATTGGCCCCAGATAGCTGAGGTGCATATGAAAGGAATGAATTCAGTGAGCACAAAGGCCTGCGTCTTCCTATACAGAGAATGCTAAATTCCTTAACTGATACCTGATCTTCAATGTTCAACTGCCTGCTCCCTTTGTTGCAAACTTGAATAGAGCCTGACTTTCCCTTCTGCCTCCTTGGAGCAGGTTTCTCAGAGCTACTGGGATGGTGTCTCCCAGGTTCCGAGTCCTAAACATTCCCACCAAATAAAATAACCCTCTACTTTCAGCTTGTGACTATATTTTTTATTCAACAAAGGACATAAAAGATAATAAGTGCTTCCAATAGCAGATTAAGAAATAAGCATCCTGGGCTCCCTAGTGTCTTAGTGGTAAAGAATCTGCCTGCCAATGCAGGAGACACAGGTTCGATTCCTGGTCCGGGAAGATCTCACATATTGTGGAGAAACTAAGCCCATGCACCACTGCTACTGAGCCTGTGCTCTAGAACCTGGGAGCTGCTGCTACTGAGCCACGTGCCTTGGAGCCCATGCTCTGCAACAAGAGAAGCCACTGCAATGAGAAGCCCACTCTCCACAACTAGACAAAAGCCTGCTTGGCAATGAAGACACAGCACAGCCAAAAATAAATATTTTTTTAAAAAAGAAATAAACATCCCAATATATCTGAAGGCTCTTGTGTGCCCCCTCCTCAACCATACCCCCCACCACCTCCACTGAGGGAATCTCTGCTATGAAATTGGTGTTTTCGGTCTCATGTGTCTCTATACTTTTATTGCCCATGTGTGTAACGTGTATCCCTGACTTTATTCAATTGCTTTGTATAGTTTTAAACTTTATAGAAATAATATTCCATATGCATTTAGGGGCAACTTGCTTTTATTGCTCTCGACATTATGTTTTTTGGAGGATTCTCTGACAGTGATTCACAAAGCCTGAGCTCATTCATTTTCAGTGGCATGAATCTAATGTATATACCCACTTTCCTGTTGATAAGGGGCTAATTTACATGCCCACTCCCAAATACACTGTGAAGAAAAGATTATAAAGGGAAACGGATTTAAACATTGAAAGCGTCTGTTTGTCAGAGTGTTGCCAAATGAAACGAGCCAAACGCTTTTCATATCTACCTCAGAGGGCTTCCATCACGATTGAGGAACATGATGATAACAATAAGAGTGAACATTTATCAAGTGCTATGGCATGCCTTGCTTCAGGCAAAAAAGTTTTTTATCGATAGTGCATTTAACCTTTAGTGCAACTTTGCTGATGGAGCAGCTCCTGTCATCCCATTTTACGGATGAGGACACTGAAGCTCAGAGAAAAGGGAAGTGACTTTCCTGAAGACAAATTGCTTGGAGGAGGCAAGAGTGGCACTTGAACTAAGGTTTCTATGAGAATGCTTCACTCTAGACCCCATGCTAGAAAAGAGCTCAGGGCACAGTCTGGCACAGAACAAGCCATTCAATCAGTGGTAGTTGCTGTTATTAGTAATAATGAACCATTTTTGAGCCAGGCAGTATTATCAGAACTGGCATTAATTATTCAGCTCACCTGGGGTGACTGACTTGCAGTGGAGCCTGTATTTAAACTAAGAGGAGGGAAATAGATGGCAGAGTGGATCTACCTTTCCCATAATCTGATTCTAATTATACCCCCAGGGAGTGCCCTAAATCCATAAACACTGGGAAGCTGCACCACTGTGATTCAAAATCAGTGTTATGCAATCTTTTTCTCTAGGTTCACAGCTCAGGGTGAAGAAATTATGCACTTATTGGAGCCGCAAGGTATAATTCCAAATCCTCCAAGTGTATTAACTCACTCAGGCCTCACTGCAACCAAGGAAACAACTTTTGTCATCCCATGGGACACCCAGAAGTTAAGGATCAGGAGATCAAGCCATAATCTAGAGCCACTGAGTTAGTCAGTGAGTGTGCTATAATACCAAATATGTTTGGTCTCTGTCCTTGGTTGCTTACACAGAGCTCCTAGAACTCGCTATTTCCTAAAGGACAGGATGCTGTGTGCTTAGTTGCTCAGTCGTGTCCGACACTCTGTGACCCCACGGACTGCAGCCCACCAGGCTCCTCTGTTCATGGGATTTTCCAAGCAAGAATACTTGGGTTGCCATTACCTCCTCCAGGGGATCTTCCCAACCCAGGCACTGAACCCGTGCCAACTGTGTCTCCTGCATTGCGGGCAATTCTTTACCCACTGAGCCGTCTGGGAAGCCCCCAGCAGAGTGCTAGGAGCATCTTTTGTTACAGCGGTTGGTCTTAGTCCCCTGTTCTTGACACAAGAGCTTCTAAGACCCTTGGATCTCTGGAGTGATGTGTATTTTTATGCTGATGAGATGACAGGTTGATGGGAGCCCCTAGAGAGTTTCAGGATGGACGCTGGTTATGGAAAGATCCAGACATAATTAGAGGGTTGGGACTTGCAGCCCCAAGCCCCTCCCAACCTCCAAGAAGGGCATAAGGGCTAGAGTTGTGAGTTAATCATCAAAGCCAATGATTTAATCAATCATGTCTGTGATGTGGACTGTGGACTACACAGTTAGTCACTCATTGCGTCCTAATCTTTGCGACCCCACGAACTGTGTAGCCTGCCAGGCTTCTCTGTCCGTGGAATTCTCCAGGATTCTGGAGTGGATTGCCATTCCCTTCTCCAGAGGAACTTCCCAATCCAGGGATCAAAGCCTGGTCTCCTGCCTCTTTACTGTTTGAACTACAGGGAAGTCTGTGATGGGATCTCCATAAAAACCCTAAACAGTGGGGTTCAGAGAGCTTCCCCTCCCCATGCTAGAAGAGTGGCACACCCCAACTACACTGGGCAGATGCCTCTTCAACTGGCTGTTCCACAAACTAGTTGAGGTATATTACAATGGGAACAGTGTTTCACGAAAGGAAACACATATCAATTTCAATTATACAAAGCAGAACTCCTAGAACCAGAGATAAAGGTGGTTACCAGGGGTTGGGGTGGGGGTGGGGGTGGAAAATGAGTTATTAGTCAAAGGATATAACATTTCAGTTATAAGATGAATCAGTTCTGGGGATCTAATATACAGCATGATGATTTTAATTAATACTATATTGTCTACTTGAAATTTGCTAAAAGAATAGATCTTTTATTTAAGAATTTTTATTTTATTTTATTTATTTATATTTTGGCCTCCTATGAGGCATGTAGGATCTTAGTTCCCTGACCAGGGAACAAATCCACATCCCTGTGGTGGAAGCACAAAGTCTTAACCACTGGACCACCAGGGAAGTCCCAAAAGTGTTTTCATTACCAACAACAGCAACAACAACAAAAAGGTTGATACATGAGTTTATGGATGTGTTAATTACTTTGATTGCAGTAATCATTTCACAGTGTATACACATATTAAATCAACACATTGTAGACCTTAAAATCACATTGAACAACTTAACTATATACAATTTTTACTATACAATGTATATAAAATACACATTTTTTGTATATACAATAATAGATGGGGAAACAGTGGAAACAGTGTCAGACTTTATTTTTTTGGGCTCCAAAATCACTGGGGATGCTGATTGCAGTCATGAAATTAAAAGACGCTTACTCCTTGGAAGGAAAGTTATGACCAACCTAGATAGCATATTAAAAAGCAGAGACATTACTTTGCCAACAAAGGTCCGTCTAGTCAAGGCTATGGTTTTTCCATTGGTCATGTATGGTTGTGAGAGTTGAACTGTGAAGCTGATTGCCAAAGAATTGATGCTTTTGAACTGTGGTGTTGGAGAAGACTCTTGAGAGTCCCTTGGACTGCAAGGAGATCCAACAAGTCCATTCTAAAGGAGATCAGTCCTGGGTGTTCATTGGAAGGACTGATGATAAAGCTGAAACTCCAATACTTTGGCCACCTCATGCGACGAGTTGACTCACTGGAGAAGAGTCTGATGCTGGGAGGGATTGGGGGCAGGAGGAGAAGGGAATGACAGAGAATGAGATGGCTGGATGGCATCACCGACTCGACGGACATGAGTTTGAGTGAACTCCGGGAGTTGGTGATGGACAGGGAGGCCTGGTGTGCTGTGATTCATGGGGTCAAAAGAGTCGGACATGACTGGGTGACTGAACTGAACTGAACAATGAATATACAGTATATATAATATATACAAAATATACAATATAACTCAGTAAATCTAGGTGGAAAATAAAATTCGATTTTATCTTTAACTTTATGATTTTCTCTCCATATTTCAGAGGCCACTTTTTTTTTAGTGTGCAAATATTGCCACAGGCCTTTGTAAGGTTCATAAGCTCCTAGCACTGATATAATACCTGATGGATAAACCAGATCTCATCTCAGATACATGAATAGAAAGTCAGCTTTCTCTTATTACACAGATACCATGACTCGCTTTTGTCTTCCTCCATGTTGGTCCTTCTCATATGTCAAAGTCAATGTGGCAGGCGATGTGGAAAGATGCTGACAGAAGAACACCAGGAAGACAAAGGATCAATGGCCACCCCACCCCCACTCCCTGGAAAAGAGAGGCTAATTACTGGCATCGAAAACATCTGACAGGAAGATGTTACACATTTATATTACCAATTAACCTCACTTCTAAGAAACTGTCATCATTGCAAATACTAGAAAATGACTATCATCCTAATTACAAGCACTGTACAAGAGGCCAGGGTTAGGCAAGGAGGTTTCTATCTTCACCTCCTCCTGGTTAGTTTCCTATTCTGTTTGGCATCCTTGCAACACATTACACTTGGGTTCCACTTCCTCCTTAAAGCTTTCCCCAGAAACAGTTCCTGCTGCTAATGTAAATCATTTTTATTGAGCACTTATTATATGCCAGGCACCACACCAAGTACATTCTCCTCCTCCCCCCACCCACTTCTCTTATTCATGGTCCCTGGCTGGTAAGATCTTTTAAGTTTTCAAACTCGATCTAGGTTTCTCTACGGAATTCAATTCTGGCCATGTACTCCCTCAAAGGGGCTGTCTCTCTTGACTCACACCATCCAGACTCACAAAAGACCAATGTATAAATCAGAGGGCCAGTGTTCTGACTGCTGTTGAGACTCCGAAGTGCTCAGGGAAGAAAAGCTCATTTTCTTCACCAAGCACATTTTCTTCCTGTTACAAACAAACCTGTACCAGAAAACATGGTATACACTACTGCTGTCCCTGTCACCATCCCTTGCACACTGATGTGACAGCTTCTGTCAATACCTGTGATTCTTTACCAGGTCTTTCTCTGGCTGCTAAAGCCTGCTAAGCCAGTGTGTAGAGTGCATCGGAAGTGTATCCCAGGAGTAGCCCTTCAATGATGACTGGTGTGAGTGAAGGACATGTTCTTCCTCACCCACACAGCTTTGCACACCATGAGCAACTGTGAAGCACGTGCTACACAGCCTCCCAGTTGCCCTCAGCAAGATGCTACTGCTTACTGCCCTTCTCTGTCTCAGTTCCCTGCCTGACTAGTGCTTCGTGGAATCACCTGTCAGATAAATTCCTTGCATTGAAACCCTTGTTTCAGGGTCTGCTTTGGGGGGGACCCAGCTTTCCAGGTGGTGCTAGCAGTAAAGAATCTGCCTGCCAAATGCAGGAGACGCAAGAGACATGGGTTTGATCCCTGGGTTGGGAAGATCCCCTGGAGTAGGAAATGGCAAACCCACGCCAGTATTCTTGCCTGGAAAATTCCATGGGGAAAGGAGCCTGGTGGGCTACAATCTGTGGGCAAAGAGCCAGACATCACTGAACAACTGAGCACAACTCTGCATAAGCCTCATAACCTTGAAGCCCTGCATTCTAGGGATTTGCCAATGTATAAACAGGTTCTTTTGCTTACTAGTCTAGGAACTCTCTTGTGGACAGTTCTGGGTACATACTCTGACCTGTCTGGAGGCCCTGGACTCAATTCTATAGATCCTCAGTTAACACAGCCTCTCTTCAGAAGACAACCCAACTGATCAGCTTTTTGTGCTTTTAATTACAACCCCCATTCAGGCACCTTCTGACATAGCTAAGAAGGTCTCTGCTGCTGCTGCTAAGTCACTCCAGTTGTGTCCGACTCTGTGCGACCCCATAGACGGCAGCCCACCAGGCTCCCCCGTCTCTGGGATTCTCCAGGCAAGAACACTGGAGTGGGTTGCCATTTCCTTCTCCAATGCATGAAAGTGAAAAGTGAAAGTGAAGTCGCTCAGTCGTGTCCGACTCTGTGCGACCCCATGGACTGCAGCCCACCAGGTTCCTCAATCCATGGGATTTTCCAGACAAGAGTCCTGGAGTGGGTTGCCATTGCCTTCTCCAAAGAAGGGCTCTAGGCTCTCCTAACTCATCAATCACACACATACCTCCATCCGGGCTTCCCTGATAGCTCAGTTGTTAAAGAATCTGCGCGCATGCGGAAGACCTGGGTTTGATCCCTGGGTTGGGAAGATCCCCTGGAGAAGGAAAAGGCTACCCTCTCCAGTATTCCAGCCTGTAGAATTCCATGGACTCTACAGTCCATAGGCTCGCAAAGAGTCGGACACAACTGAGCAATTTCAAAGCTTTAGGATGGTCATTTATTTTTTCTTATAACAGATTCTTAAATACATTAAAAAACAGTTCCATTTTTACAGTAATTAAAACATGACAAATAAGACCCTCTTGAACACCACCTTTCGCCAGGAATCTCAGTCCCCTTTTCCTCACCACTGTAGTCAGTTTGATGTATACATTTCCAGTCTTTTCCTATGAATTTACACAGCTATATTAAGTTATGGAAATATACGGGTGAGGTTAACATAAATGGTTGAACTGCTCCAATATCTGAGCAAGCATAGTTAGCTTGCTCAGATACTGGGTCAAAGAGGGAAAAGGGAGGGAGAAAGCTGTTGGTGGTCAAACATCAAATACAGACTCCAACTCTTTATTACATTTGATTTATGTCAATTTGGGTAAGCACTTTGCTACATAAACCACATATCCTCTAGATCAATAGACAGTCACTAATCAATTTACCTTTGACTCTGAATTTAGCAGATCATATCAGGTTAAACTTGTTTCTGCTCCTGACTCCATTCCCCCATATGAAAAACTGTTAAAGAAACCCACCTAGTGAGAGATATATCTAAGCTAATCACTCATCTTTTGTTGAGCAATTACTTTATATAGGAACTATTCTGAGAACTTTTGCCTTAGTTAACTCTTTGCCATATAACAGTTCTCTGAACTAATGGTTTTTATTATCCCTATTCTATGGGAGAGAAAACTGACATATAGAGAGGTGAAGTGATTTGATTTGCATAGCCAGTAAGTGGCAGACATGGGACTCAAAGTCAGGCTGCTCAGATCTAGAGCCCAAGCTCTTTATCACTGTGCTGAAATGTGGACTTCCTTCAGGAGGGTGGCAAATACACAGTCCCATGTGTTTGTGCAACTCCAAGACCACAGAGAATGCAGTGTGAATGATATCCTCTAGAGCTGTGAAACAAACTGGGTCTGTATACACCTAAGAAGGCCTGGCATATAGTAAGTGCTCAATAAACACTGGTGACTTAATTAATCGCTTTACATATAACAATAATAACAAAGCAGCATTATATTATCCATGAGGATATAAAAACCAATACAATAAAATCAGCTAAAGAGCTCCAGCTCACGCATTGAACATTATCTCAACATCCGTGTCAATAGCCGCTGAGGAGAAATTGGCCTCTACTCATTAGAATGAGAGCACCAGGAAGGCAGAATCTGGATGAATAAACGGATGGATAGGTGGACGGATGGATGAATGGATGAATGTTTTGGATTACTGGATGGATGGTGGGGTATATGGATGGATGGATGATTGCATGAATGAATGGGTGGATGACAACAGAATAAACAGATAGGTGGGTGGGTAGGTAGATAGGTGACATGAGCAGTTAAATCATGAACTCTTTAGTTAGACTGCCTGGGTTCATAACCTAACTCTGTAAATTATTCCAGGAATAAACATGGAATTAAAGAGCCTGGAAAGCAACCCAAAATTAGACTCTGAGAAGGAATAGACCATGTGAATGAAATAATAATCAAACACCAGAGCCAAAAGGAACTGATTTAATCAAACATCTTCCTTGTCCTAGTGGAAACACTGGGATTCGGAGAGATAAAACTACTTGTCCAAGATGACACAGTTGATTAGTGGCAGTACAAGGACACAAGTACAAACTTTCTGACTCTCTTTTATTCGACAAACATACATTGAGTACCTACTATGCTCCAGGCAGTGTACTAGATGCTGGAGATATCACATTGAGCAAAACAGACACAGGACCTATCCTTAGGGCAGTTAAAGTCTAATGGGAAGTTATGTGGGATAATGTTATATGGGAGGAGTACCAGGATTTAGGGGATCATATAACAGTGAGAAGCACTCTAACCAGATGATCAGGGAAGACTTCCTTGAGGAGGCATTGTAGTTAAGACCTAGAGACAATTGAAAAGATGGATAGGAAGCATTCTGGCAGAACTATGTATTAAACAGCTCTATGACCCTGAACAAACTACCTAATTTCCCTGGACCTCGTTTTCCTCATTTTTAAATGTGGAAAATAAATAACAAAACAGATAGCACTCAATAAATGTTAGTTTTCAACCACCAGAGAAGTTCCCTTACTCATTATTTCCAATAGAGAATGTATCAGTCAGCTTAGGCTAGGTTGTGCTGCAATAACAAATACACTAAAACAGCAGTGCTTTAATACAATAAAAATTTACTCTCCCCTAGCACAGAGTCTGACTGAGCAACTGAACTGAACTGAACTGAACTGAGCACAGAGTCTGCTGTGGTTCTAGGTAACTCAGAAATCCAGGTGAAAATAGTACTCTGATTCCACATTTTCAACATGAGGACTTCACAATTCACACAGCAGAAAAAAAGTACACAGAGCACTCATAACCATTCCTATGCCTAAGCCTGGAGGTGACGCGCACTCTCTGCTCATAGACCATCGGCCAGAACTAGTCTCAAGGCGCCACTTAAGTGCAAAGGGACCAAGAATGCAGCCGAGAACATGGACTGTCTGATGAGCATTACCATCTCTGCCACAGTGGGATACATACAAGGACATAATTACAATTCTGATACGTGCCAGGAAGGGTCTGACTGTGGATGGGCTGGCCAAGGCTCCTGAATTAAGACTTCAGAAGTCAGCGGACACACGTATAAAACCACAGAGAAAAAAGAAATAAATGACTGTCCATCATAGAACTGTTTTCAAAACCAGGATAGGAGTCTTGTGAGTTATCCATCCCTGCAGCCTGGCCGCAACCAAGCAATGATTTCATTTCTAAGCACAAATCACTAAAAAACAATGCAGAGCACAGAAATTCAGCCACACAATTCCCACAACACCTGTAAAAACAGCCTGACATGGCACAATGCCCAGGATTTATTTACTGGGTCCTGTTCTAAGTAAAAAGCTCAGCACATCATGGCCCATGCCTAACCAGTACCTGGGTTCAGCTCAGATCCAATAAGAATCAACAGAGGTCTCAAAGGAGAAAGATGGTCTCACAGGACTGGGACCAATAGGAGACACTGACCAATTTAAAGGGGCAGTTGCTCCTCAACACCATCTAAGCATTACTACTTGGGATTATTTTTAAATTTCTAAGAGAAATTGGAGATCTGGATTTTTCTGTGAGATCACTTTGATTTTTGTAAGTGGGAATTAAATAAGTTATTAAAAATATTCTTTAAGTTGAACAAAATACATCTGCTGTCCAGTGGGGCTGCCATGGAACAGGCTTGCTGTGAAGCCAGACTCCAATTCTCTCTATTCAGACTGAAAAAAATGTAGCCTGGAGCCTTCAGAAAATGAGTCATCCCACCATCAGTAGCCTTAAAAGAGAAAAGCTGCCATCAACCAGTATGACACCAGTTAGGGAGTGGTTACGTAAATTAAGTTGCCAATGAAATATTACGTATCCATTAAAGATGTTGTTCGTGAAAACAGGAAGGACAGACAGACATGTATAGGGAGAAAATGCTAACAGAAAAGCATACAAACCTGTTATTATGTACAATAAAAATAATCTGCATATCAAAACTGTATAGCAAAAAAAGATGAAAAGAAATGCACCAAAATGTTCATGGCAGTTCTTTGGGTGTTAGAATTATGGAGAGTTTTCATTTGTTCTTTTTATTTCTCCCCAAATCATTTAATGAGCTTGTCCTTTTCATAACAGGAGGGAAATACATATTAAAAATTAAGCATTTGTTGGTGTGTGCATTAAAGAATTTTAGACCTCAGAAAAAATGTTAGTGGTCATCAAGTTCAAAACTTCTGACTCAACAGAACAGGAAATTGAAGCCCAGAGAGGTTGAATAACTTTCCCATGGTCACAGAGCAGCAAAGCCAGAATTGAACTCAGCTATCTTGATGTCAGTCTGGGTTCAGGTATAACAGGCTACTGACCCAGACATAACATAGAGGAAAGGAAAATTAAAAAGGAAAAGGAAGGCAGGAGGGAGAGAAGGGGGGAGGAAAAATCTTAAAACTTCCCAAGCTACCTATCTTTTTTTTCCTAAACATTTCACATTATCTCTAGACCTGCCCGTTTCCATAAGGGCTGACGATCTTAATTTTGCCAAGACTCTGCAAAACATTTCCTCTCTGTAATATTCCCCAAGGGAGGAAAACTTGCAGGAAGTAACCAAAGAACAATTACCTTCTAACTTAATTACTGCTACTTTCTTCTATTAGGGCGCTCACCAAGAACTGAGATTTAAATGTTCCCCCCTCTAAGCTGGTGTGTAATGAGTGGACACAGAATTAAGAAAAGTTAATTTTGAATGTCAGTGTAACTCCTATGGGAGAATACACTTCTATAATTTACCTCCCTGATCCATTAGTGCTTTGATGGTTTTAGGAATTTAATATTTTAGTCACATCTCACATCTTGCAAACCAGTCTGCACAAATTTGCTAATAAAAAGACTATCTTGCTAAAAGTTAGCAAGCCAGCTAACTTCCCCCTGCCACTGTGATGTACAAAATACAAAATTTATGTTACCTAAGCCCTGGATTAGGGCTTCCCTGATAGCTCAGTTGGTAAAGAATCCGCCTGCAATTCAAGTGACGCCAGTTCAATTCCCAGGTCTGGAAGATCCCCTGGAGAAGGGATAGGCTATCCCTTGGAGAAGGGATATCCCCTGGAAAAGGGATAGCCATGAAATTAAAAGACACTTACTCCTTGGAAGAAAAGCTATGACCAACCTAGACAGCATATTAAAAAGCAGAGACATTATTTTGCCGACAAAGGTCCATCTAGTCAAAGCTAAGGTTCTTCCAGTAGTCATTTATGGATGTGAGAGTTGGACTATAAAGAAAGCTGAGCGCCGAAGAATTGATGCTTTTGAACTGTGGTGTTGGAGAAGACTCTTGAGAGTCCCTTGGACTGCAAGGAGATCCAACCAGTCCATCCTAAAAGAAATCAGTCCTGAATATCCACTGGAAGGATTGATACTAAAGCTTAAACTGCAATATTTTGACCACCTGATGTGAAGAACTGACTCATTGGAAAAGACCCTGATGCTGGGAAAGATTGAAGGCAGGAGGAAAAAGGGACGACAGAAGATGAGATGGTGACATGGCATCGCTGCCTCAACGGACATGAGTTTGAGCAAGCTCCTGGAGTTGGTGATGGACAGAGAAGCCTAGAGTGACACAGTCCATGGGGGTAGTCACAAAGAGTCGGACACAACTGAGCAACTGAACTGAACTGAAGCCCTTGATTAAAAATGGCCTCATATGGAGGGGACTCTTTATAAAGTCATAGCTTGTTAAAAAAAGGGGGGGCTAACAGGAAAGATGGGGTGGTAGGGATGGGGTAAGGAAGCCAAGGGAGACAGAAAGAGGCAGAGAGATACCCTGGTGGTCCAGTGGTTGGGACTAGGTGCTTTCAGTGCTGGGGCCATGGGTTTGATCCCTAGCAGGGGAACTGAGATCCCACAGGTTGGGGGGTGTGGTCAGAAAAAAAGAGGAGAGACAGAAAGAGTTTAATATAAAGTCCAGAGAGAGAAATGGAGAGATAAGCAGAGAAAGACAGACAGAAGAGACACAGGCAGACGAAGATATGTGGACACAAAGAGAGTTGAGAGGCAGACAGAGGCAGAGACGGGGAGACAAAGCAACTGACAGCAGCGGAGTAAGAGGGGAAGGGGGAAGTGGGTGCCGGCCTCCCTTCAAGCTTAAAGCCCTCATCACGCCATCATCACAGCAGCAAACCATTATCACTCTGTCACCCAGGTTCAGGGTGTCCACTGGGATTGAGAGCAAAGTCAAATAAAGTGGGTTGTTAGGATCCCAGGCAAGACAGGAAGAGAAGGACCAACACAGCTCTCCGGCAGAAAGTTAGACTCCCAGGACCCTGAGCCTTGGACGTGGAGGCAAGTCTTCTGGTGCTTTCTAGGAAAGCTGGTCCCCAAAGCATCCATTTTCTGCCCCCTGCCCAGACAGTATTAACAGGGAATGAGGGTGAAGCTTCACATGGCTCTGAAGCATTTCATATTACAAGAGCTAATGCCTGCAGGCCAGGGAAACGCCAGCCTCGAAACCTGTGTGCTCTTTCTTTCCACTGTGACCTGAATGCATCACACATGTTCATCAGCACAAACTAAAGCTTTTTTGTCCCCCAGACTTCATTGGTCTTCACAAACTTGGAGTTTGGCCTAGATTTTTCTCTTTCAGCTGATATTTACACAGGAAAAAAAAAAAAAGAAAGCGATAATAATATCAGCAGGCAGTTTTTGACCACTGATTGTGTGGCAGGCACTGGGCCACACTTTACAAGAATTATGTCATGTCATGCTCACCACAGAACTCTTTACATTTTAGTAACAGTATTTTTCAGGTAAGAAAAGTGTGACTCAGCGATATGTTTTGTTTAAGAGCACATTGCTAATGGGTCGGGTAGAAAAGATTTGAACCCATGAACCAGCTCTTCACCACACTGCCTCTAAGTCTCTGCTGCGAAGGTTCATTTAGTTAAAGAATGCAGTTCCAGGGAATTCCCTGATGGTTCAGTGGTTAGGACTCTGCATTTCCACTGCAGGGGAGCATGGATATGATCCCTGGTCCAAAAACTAAATTCCCACAAGCCACACAGCCAGAAAAAAAAGAATATGATTCCAAGTAGCCAAGAAAATGGTTCCTGAAATTGCCATGCTTCCTTCCTCAACAAGGCTTTGCATAAGTAATTTAATTAATAAATTACTTAATTATTAAGAGAGTGAATGAAATAAGTAGAAATATATGTTAAAATCAAAGTTAGAAGTATGAAGATGGGGAAATGCCGTAAGAATCAGCTGAGTTGAAAATAGTTGCCTCTAAGGATGGACTAGTTAAGAAGTGGGAAATATGATTATTCTGTTATAAATATGTGATAATTGACTTCTCAGCTATATGCATGTATTACGTCAATACAGTTAAATCATAAAAATTAAAAGCAATGACTTTATTGGGATTTTTTTAAATATAAGAAGAAAGATGAAAGGGAAGGCGAGAGGAGTTTTTCAAGTGGGAAGAGAATGGAGTGGTGAGGGAGGGGAGGATGTCGGGGAGACACATCCCAGAGAGCAATCCATGCAGTTCAAAGGGTCTGTGCTTGAGCTCAGTCACTCAGTTGTGTCCGACTCTTTGAGACCCATGGACTGCAGCCCATCAGGCTCCCCTGTCCATGGGATTTTTCAGGCTAGAATATTGGAGTGGGTTGCCATTCCCTCCTCCAGGGGATCTTCCCAACCCAGGGGTCAACCCGTGACTCCTGCGTCTCCTGCATTGCAGGCAGATTCTTTACTGCTGAGCCAACGGGGAAGCCCTGGGTACCCACAATCTAATTCTCAGAATGAGGAGTCACTGCCGACCTTGAACTACACAGTGGAATGGAAGGAGGCCTCTATGAAATTGTATACAAAATGAAGTTATGTGTGAATTTCCAAGGTTCTGTGTTTTTGATCAGATTATCAAAGGAAGCTGTGATGAAAGGTTAGGAA
The DNA here is from genome assembly GCF_049115385.1 of Moschus berezovskii. Taxonomy (NCBI): domain Eukaryota; kingdom Metazoa; phylum Chordata; class Mammalia; order Artiodactyla; family Moschidae; genus Moschus; species Moschus berezovskii. The sequence goes on from NC_142478.1 coordinate 64,993,578, forward strand.
CTGGTAAATAAACAAGGTAAAAAAGTTTTTCTATATTTTTTAAAATGGAAAGGGTTCATGTAAAGTTTTAGATTCCCGACTCTGTACGCCAAAATACAGTAACGCTGAGCCTGTAGTTTCTCATGGTAATGATTGCCCAGAGCTGAGTTGCAGCTGCTCCCTGGGTAATAGGGAAGAGCAAATCTGACTTGATATTGGATCTATTAGTATTTCTTTACTTTAACCCTTGTATTCTATTGCTTTTGCTACAGATTAAGAATGTTGTCTATAGCCTGAAATATACTGGATAGCCCATTTCCAAGGCTCAGTCCTTTAAAGGTATAACACATTTCCATCAAATAGAGATAAAAAATTGAAAAACAGAGAGTAACATTTCTCATGTTGGAAGTTTACAGGAATATGGTGAACCTGAACTATATGGACAACTGCAAAAGCAAAGGATTCTCACAGGGTGAAGTTTGCAACAACCAACCACCCGCCTTTTAGCATAGAAGAAGCCTGAATTCTAACTTGGGTAAAATGTTGTTGTTGTTGTTTTTCCCCCTAGGAAGAATTTTATTGTCAAGTAATTCCCTTAGGGAACAAAGCCTTCTGAGAAGTCTGAAGCACACTTCCCCTTTCCTTCTGTGATTTAAGATGGTTCTTTGGAACACTAGACTACCATCTTCTCAGTCTGCTGGCTTTCCAAATAAAGTCACTATTCCTTTTGCCCCAACAACTCATCTGCCAATTTATTGGCCTATCTTGCAAGAAGCAGTATGAGCTTGAACTCACTAACATCTATAGATGGAGCATGTGTTCTCCAACTCACCACATCCTCCCACTCTTGTATTTTCCTGGCCCAGCCTACTTTACCTGTTGATATTTTATGCCTGAACCCTGTAAGCAGTTGAGTTTGCAACTCTTAGCTGTCAGAAAGTGGCTAGTTCAGACTAAAATGTGAGTGGCTGATATGTTTGAATGGTTCTGTGGTTTCTTTTAAAGAGAAGCTTATTGAACCCATCAAAATTCTTAATGATGAAATTAATAGGCAATCTATTTCTGAGTCCCTCAGACCATGTTTATACATCTCACTCTTTCTCGCATTCAGATTAGACCAACAGAAATCCAGCTCCAAGCATTCTTCCTCCAAAAAACTTCTGTAGACCTTCCCAGATTTCTCCACAATCTATTTTTATTGTTAATTTAGTTTGGATTGGCTGATTTTTGCTTGTTTGATTTTGGAGTCTTTGATTGGGTAGTTGTTTTTTTGTTGTTCTTGTTTTCCATGGGGTTTTTTTGGTTTGGTTTTTGCTATTTTAAGACAAATTATTAGCTGCTGGCAATCATAATTTTGCCTGTCGAAAGAATCTTGGACTCCAAGAAAATGGGGAATCAGTAGCTCCCTTTGATTGACACATACTTTTGAAAGCTTCTGTTTGCTTCCCTAGCTCTGAGGTAACTATCATAGACAGCCACTCTTGCTGGGGTCACACTGAGAAAAACCCTGTTACCTTTCCATAATAAAATGCTGCGCAGTTTAAAACTGTCTCATGCAGGGCCCATTTTCCTAACTGTTTGGCACCTGCAAAAGGACAAAATGACTTTGAACTGAGGGGTAGTGGTGAGAAAAACAAAGGGGAGCAAAGTCAGAGACTGTGATGTTCTTTGTATGAGAAGTGTGAGTACGGTGACTCCGACTGCAACTCAAAAGGAAAGAGAGAGTCCTTGCCTGAGGCTGGTGTCTAAGGGACTGAATCTCTACTTCACTTAAGTCAATTACATTTGGGTCAGTACTTCCTGAGCAGCATTATGTGACATGCAGTATGTCTGACTTGTGAGGATGCAAAGATGAGGAAGACAGAGCCACAGTTCCCAAGGAACTTGAAGTCTAATAGGAGAGATCAGACAGAAACTTTAAGAATGACAAATAAATAAATATGGTTTCCAATTAAATAATCTTTCTACTCTTTCCTAACAAACGTTTATTCCCACTATTCTTGGTAACCACTACCATGTTCCCAATTTCAAGCTATTTGGTCCAGGAGAGCCCCCCTGAGAGAAAGATAATTTCAATTATACTGGTTGAGCCCCTTGATCAAGCCATACCTGAAACTTTCCCCCTTAGTCTTTTCTGAGCCTTCAAGCTGTAAAATCCCTGTTTGTTTTGCATAAGCAGGTTTAAGTTATCGTTTAACTGAAAGAATCCAGACTAATAAAAACATATACAAATACTGTTGCTTATATTATCTCATTTCATCTTCAAAGCAAATCTGTAAGATCTGAAGAAGGAACTGCTCAGAGACCTGTAAAGGGTAAGACTGGTGTGAACAATGCCAGTTCTATCATGTAACCTAATCAAACCTTCCTAAAGGAAATGCTTACTCCACCAAATTATCTTGGGCCAGACCTGAGCTTTAGGGTATCAAAGGCAAGAAATTCAACTCTAAGATCAATAGAAGATCATGAATCTGGAGACATGAAGAACTATCTGGAAGGAAACTAATATAACTTGTCCAGGCAAAAAAGGCCTAGAGCAGTGTCTCTCAAACTTTGATATGTATGTAGATCAACTGGGGATCTCATTAAAATCCAGGGTCTAATTCAGTAGGTCTAGGGTGGGGCCTGAGATTCAACATTTATAATCAGCTTCCAAAAGATACTGATACTAAACCAGGACCACACTTTGAAGAGCCAGGGCTCAGATCAGGGCAGTGACCACCCAGACATGTTTAGGACAGAGGTAGCTATTGAATATGTTTTATTTGGCCCACACAGTAATTTTAAAAATTTAAAAAAAAAAAAAGTTACTATATCAGTTTCTCTTTTTTGTGTGTTTGAAACTTTTCATTATAAAAAGTGTTTTAAAATTCAAGTCAATTGTCAAAATCTAAAGATGACTTTACAAAAACGTCCCACTTTCTTCTTCTCAAGAAACCAGATGATCTGGCCACTACAGGCTCACAATCCTGCCTGGAAACATGAATCTCTCTGGCGGAGTTCCAAGCTGATCCCACAGTCCAACTGCTCAGCACAGCACAATGGTTAAAAGTCTGGAACCTGGACCCACCCTGCCCATCTGGTCCTGACCTAGTACTTCTTACCCATGTGATTGTGGGCAAGTAACTTTCACCAGATTTCCTATCTGTGAAATGGGAATGATAACAGGTAGCAACCTTGAGGTTGGGTGAGGATTAAGTAAATGGGTATGTGTAAAGCTCTCCAGAGAGTGCCTGGTATCCAGTTGGGACCAGGTAAGGCTGGGATCATTATTTATCTCCTGGTCCTTGTATGCACCTGAGTTTGCCATCCCTGGTTTAGAAGATGAAATTTCAAGAATATTGTCAGTGGGTGAGGCCAGGAAGACCCCCTCTGAGTATGGAAACCACCATCCCTGGGGTGAGAAATGAAGACCCGGGTAACAATCTGATACACACAGGCTGATGTTCACTGGCTCTTAAGAGTCCAGATAACCGCACTTTCTGCATCTCCCCTCTTCCTCTCCCTTTGAAAGACCCTTGATTAAGGCCCAAGGAGGGAGAGGTGTCCCAGTTGATGCCAGGCAACCCCTGGGACCGCTGGAGAAAGGCGCGCATCCAACACAGGAGGCTACCGAGTCCAGGTGTTAACCCCCTGCCCAGCTGGGGAAGAGGGACACCGCTGGAGACACAGGCCACTGAGCCCCAGGGACCAGTTGCGCTGGCGACCACCTGTTTTCCGAGCGCAGACGCTGCCACTAGCACAGCCTTTCAGGGACCCGCCCCCCAAATTCCGGTCGGATTCCGCCGGTCCTGTGCCTTCTCCCAGCCGTCCAGTACCGTAGTCGCCCCACCCTCAGTTCTAGCGCATCCTCCGGCTCCAGCTGGACCCGGGGACATCTTCCTGCGTCCCCCTCCCCAACCCAAATAACACCCCACTATCCCGGACTCAGCGCGCTCGCGGAGGTAGGACCTGCGGTGGCCAGTCCCCTTCCCCTGAGCAAACCCCTTCCCCGCCAGCCCACCTTACCCTCCCGCAGCGACGGAGAGCCCGCCGTCCCTCGTTCTCCTCCTCCAGCCCTGTCGCCTCTGCCACCGCCGCCGCCACCGCTGCAAAGCCACCTGCGCGTGACCCTCGATCACCAACACCCTCCCCCACCAACCCCCCACGTACACACCCGCGTGCGCGCTTAGACCTTAGATGCGGAGCAGTGGACGAGGGGAAGCTCAGAAAGGGTTAATGAGCCAAGCTCAAAGATCAGGAAGACCATCTCCCTCCTCCATCCCCTCTCCACCACAGCCTGTAAGTTGTCTCTGCAGCTTCTCGGCTGTCAGAATCCATTCACCCACGCCTACTTCCTCCATTCGGTCATTCACTCATGTTCCTTGTCCCCAAATACACAGTGGTCTACCGCCACTGGTGGAGAGGGGGAACCGTGGCGGGGGGCTCTCACTTGCTGTCCCTAGGAGCACTTTCTCCTCCTAAGGGTCCTCAAAGAGAAAATCAGGAAATGTGGGGTTGGGCTGGGGTGGAGGAGTCAACTTTCATCTCCACTCTCAAAAGGAACTGCTGGCTAGAATGACCAAGATTTTTAATGAGTGACTTAAAGGGTGCCTAAAGTGGACTTTCGGCCACATTATTTAACCCCTCTAGGACCACATGAAGTAGAGTGGATGTTGGAAGTATTAAATGCATTGTTCTATGCAACAGTCTTAATAGTGTCTGGCACACAGTAGGCACTCAACCATGGTAGCTGTTTTTATTGCCCACTGCATTCAGCAAGACGCCTATTCCCAAAGCTGGAATGGAAGAGAACGTCCTGCCAGTGAGGAAATCATCTCATTCTCTTCCTCTTGAAGCCAAGTGATATAAACCAGAGGCGTGTGGGCAAGAGTGGCCTGCAAAATCCGTCGTTTGGTTTAGTCAGTTGTTTTTTTTTTAAGTGAACTAATTTCCAACACTTACAAACTGAGAGACGGATGCTGAAACTGGTGCTGCAGTCCTTCGGCCACCTGACGCAGAGAGCCGACTCATTGGAAAAGAGCCTGATGCTGGGAAAGATTGAAGGCAGGAGGAGAAGGGGACGACAGAGGATGAGAGGGTTGGATGGCGTCACTGACTCGATGGACATGAGTTTGAGCAAGTTCTGGGAGATAGTGAAGGACAGGGAAGACTGGCCTGCTGCAGTCCATGGCATTGCAAAGAGTCAGACACGACTGAGAGACTAAAAAACAGAGAGGGCACATAAATACAGGGATTTTCAGTACTTCTTTGAAAGTTTGGGCCATCTAACCCCACTTTACCGAAGGCAGGAAGTTCAAGAGCAGTGGGGTCCTTTAAACAAGTGTTTTTTCCAGCATTTCTTAATATTTTTTTTGGTCACACCACGTGGCATGTGGGATCCTAGTTTCCCAACCAAGAATCAAACCTGCGCCCCCTGCATGAAGCACGGCATCTTAACCACTGGACTGCCAGGGAAGTCACGGGTGTTTCTTCTGATTAGTCAGTTTCCACTTCCCTCATTTACAAGGTCTTCCTGGCCCCTCTGAACCTTTATATTTATCAATTTATTTGGCTTCATCAAATATTCACTGCGACTTGCAGGATCTTCATTGGGCTTATTCTGGCTATTTACAGGGCAAGCTAGAGCTAGGCTAGTGTCAGGAGTTAGCTCCCCTCCCTTCTCTGGGAGCGTGTCTCAACCGATGACTGGCCAAAGGTGGGGGTAGAGGATTAGCACCAGATCCCAGATCCCTCACTCCTTGGTGGAGGATACACTGAATATGGATTTGGGCTCTGTCGCCCCAGTGGCAGTCTGCTCAAGATGCAGCTGTATTTGCTTCCTTCCTTTGCTTTCCCCTCTCCTCCACTGATGCTTCCTGAGTTCACCTCCCCAAATAATTGATTTGCACTCACATCTTTGTCTCGAGGTCAGCTGTTGAAGGTGAAGAAGGAAATGGAAACCCACTCCAGTACTCTTGCCTGAAAAATCCCATGGACAGAAGTGCCTGGTAGGCTACATTCCATGGGGTCGCAGAGTCAGACACAACTGAGCGACTTCACTTCACTGCAGCTGTTGAAAGAGGTCGTCAAGAGGATGCGACTACTGTTTGGCCCTTGAGGTGGCCCTGGGCAATCAGAGGCTCTTCACCTCCCCTCTTCTGATCTAGGAAGGTACATTCTGCCCACTGTTCCTGCAGTGAGAAGCATTTTCCAGGACAGCCTTGGGAGAGTAAGGTGCGGTTGAGACCATCTGGATGATATTGAGCCCAGTTATGGCGTCTCTGTAAACTTTTCAGACTGGCAGGCTGGTGTGGAGATATATCCCTGTCTTGTGTCGGCCCAAGACAAGCCTCGGAAGTAAGTTCCCTTACTTACTGAAACTGCCATCTACCAGCCTGGTGTGGCTGTCCCTTTCTTTGGTCTCTCCCTGCTCTGTGTGTGAACCAACATCTGCTGCTGGAGGAACACAAATTAGGACGCTCCACTCTGCACTTAACATACTATCCAAATGCCCTATCTGGTCTACATTGCAGGTAGGACCTGGTCCCTATTGCGGCCTACTCCAATATTTCAGTGAGTCAGGCTTTCACCTCCTCAAACACGCTGAGATTAGGTGGCCTCAAGGCTTTTCTACAGGCCCTCTCTCCTTTTCACTTGTGGGCCATTTCCCCAGAAGAGCTTTCTCTCACACCTCATCCTCAATTCAGCACCCCTCTGCCTGCTCCCAGTTATTTTCCTTCGAGCCTGTGTCACCACTTGGAATAACATATTTGTCTGCTTATTTAATGCCTACCTCCCTTCCCAAATTGTGAGCCTCTTTGAGGATAACCATGTCTGTCTTATTTACCATTGTAAACCCAAAGCCCACTTCACAGAGGTGCTCAATACATATTTATTAAACAAATGAACAAAGTGTGATTATTACTATACCCGTTTCACAGAAGAGTAAGTTGATGTTCAGAGTGATTGAATCATTTGTTCAAGTTAACACATTTGGAAAGTGAAGGTCTGGATTTAAACCTGGCTCAGGAAAATGTCTGCTGAGTCATATGGTGTCTCTTTAACTTTATAGAGACGGCAAACTATTTTCCAAAGTTGCTGTGCCATTTTGCATTGCCACCAGCAACATATGAAAGTTCTAGATGCTCCATAATTTTGTCAATACTTGATGTTGTCAGCTTTATTAATTTTAACCATTCTACTGGGAGTGTTGATGTATCTCATTGTGACTTTAATTGTGCATTTCCCTAATGAGTAATACAGGCCTCCCATGTGGTGCTAGTGGTAAAGAATCCGCCTGCCAATGCAGGAGATGCAGGTTTGATCCCTGGATTGGGAAGATCCCCTGGAGAAGGAAATGGCAACCCGCTCTGGTTTTCTTGCCTGGAAAATTCCATGGACAGGGGAACCTGGTGGGCTACAGTCTTGGGGGGTCGCAAAGAGTCAGACACGACTGAGCACACGGCACAATAATTAATAACACTGAACATCTTTTCATGGGCTTATTGGCCATTTGTATATCTTCTTTTGTGAAATATCTTTTTTATTTCACAAAATAAAATAAAGATGGGAAGATAATGACCCAATCATGGAACAGGGTAGAAGCAAAGTATGAGATGGGAGAGAAGAAACCAGGTCAACTTGGCAGGTGGGAAAACAGAGTGGAGTTGTGAAATTAAAACGTTAAAAGTTGGAGAGGGAAAAGGTAAGGACTATTACGACAGGAAGATTTGCTCACTGGTGTATCTCCAGCACTGACCTTGCCTGCCAGGTAGTAAGTACCCACTAAATATTTGTTGACTGAATAATAGCAGCCTTATGATATTTTTACTATTTGTCCCATGACTGCCCTCCCTTCCCTCCACCTTTCTTTCCTTCAATATTAGAGAGTATATTCACATCCTATGGAACTGACTGGAGGCTTGAGTAGGGTGGCAGGATGAGTCAGAGCAAGTACTTTGGACTGAAGGCTGCATCCTCCCAAAATTCATATATTGAAATCTTAATCCAAGATGTGATGATATTTGGAGGTGGGGATGTGGGCATTTGGGAGGTGATTATGTTAGTGGGGCCATCATGACAGGATTAGTGTCCTTACAAGGAGACGGAGAGATAGGAGATCTCTCTCTTTCCTTCTCTCTCTCAGCACACACCCAGGAAAGACCACGAGAGGACAGAAGCTGGGACCGAGCCCTCAAGAAGAACTCCACCATGCTAGGACTTCCCAGGCGGTCCAGTGGTTAAAACTCCAAGCTTTCACTGCAGGGAGTGTGAGTTCAATCCCTGGTTGGGGAACGAAGATCCTACATGCCCCCACAGCACAGCCAAAAAAAGAGAATTCCACCATTCTGGCACCTTGATCTCAGACTTCCAGCCTCCAGAACTATGAGAAATAAATGTTATTTAAGCAGCCTAGGTCCCATCACTTCATGGGAAATAGATGGAGAAACAGTGGAAACAGTGTCAGACTTTATTTTTGGGGGCTCCAAAATCACTGCGGATGCTGACTGCAGCCATGAAATCCAAAGACGCTTACTCCTTGGGAGGAAAGTTATGACCAACCTAGATAGCATATTAAAAAGCAGAGACATTACTTTGTCAACAAAGGTCCGTCTAGTCAAGGCTATGGACTGTGAAGAAAGCTGAGCACCGAAGAACTGATGAACTGTGGTGCTGGAGAAGACTCTTGAGAGTCCCTTGGACTGCAAGGAGATCCAACCAGTCCATTCTAAAGGAGATCAGTCCTGGGTGTTCATTGGAAGGACTGATGCTAAAGCTGAAACTCCAATACTTTGGCCACCTCATGAGACGAGTTGACTCACTGGAAAAGACTCTGATGCTGGGAGAGATTGGGGGCAGGAGGAGAAGAGAATGACAGAGAATGAGATGGCTGGATGGCATCACCAACTCTGTGAACATGAGTCTGAGTGAACCCCGGGAGTTGGTGATGGACAGGGAGGCCTGGCGTGCTGTGATTCATGGGGTCGCAAAGAGTCGGACACGACTGAGCAACTGAACTGAACTGGACTGAACTGAGAGAGCTGAAGCATTCAGAAGGCATGGATTTGTCCTCCAGAAAATCACAGTCCTATTCACCTCCAGGAACTAAGATAATGGCTGTAAAAAGACCTGGATCAAGAGACAGTGTTATCTATCCATAAAGTGGAATATTATTCAACCATAAAAAGGAAGGAAGCACTGATTCATGGTGCAACACGGATGACTCTTGAAAATATTATGCTCACTGAAAGAAGCCAGTCACAAAAAAAACACATATTGTAAGATCCCATTTTTACGAAATGTCCAAAATAGGTAAATCCATCAAGACAGAAAGATGAGTGGTTGCCAGAGGGTAAGAGGAGAAAAGGGAGTGGACAGTGACTGTTATGGGTACACATTTCCTTTTTGTGTGATAAAAAGGTTTTAGAACTAGATAGTGGTGATGGCTGCACAACATTGTGAATGTCACTGACTTGAACTTCTTAAAAAGGTTAATTTTATGCAAGATGAATTTAAAAAAAAGGGCTGTGAACATAAAAATGGGAATTTTTCTGGAAAATCCCTCATAGGGATTATTCTAGCTAATGCCAGAGACTTTGCTGCTGGTGCCTAGTTCCATGTCTCCTGTGGGGCTGCCACACTGCCCAGTTCCAGGGGCACCATTTACACAGTATTTATTCTAAACGAGTGGCGTCCCCTAGAGTTGTGAGACACGGCAGCTCCACCTTGAGGGTCAGAAACAGATCCAACTGGCTGGAATGCCACTGCCTCCCCAAGTTTGTATCTTTCTCCTCTCCCCCAAAAGACTCAGGGATGTGGCTCTGACAATCCTGACTCCAATTAGAAAAGCAGTGTTAGAGGCTGGATCATGGGTGCCTGCAGGTAGCTGGTGAGAGTCCCCAGACAGCCCTGGAAGGATGGCTTCTGCACTCTTTACAAAATCTCTATCCCAGGGTTGTTAGGCTGGTTCAAAGGGCAGAGTGAGGAGTGCTTGGTAATTGCATTGAGCTGGGGAGCTTGCTTCCCAATTACCGGGCATCTGAAGTTATTTGATGTGGGAAAAGTGTCTGCACTGCTGAACTTCCTCTAAGCTGCTGTGGGAACTGTGAGAGAGCACTGGCTCCATGCTGAGATGGACCAGATGCCAACCAGAGATGCCTGTCTATTTTGGTATTAGCCATTCCCTCCTGGGCACAGCTGGGCCAAGACGGGCACTTAAAAATAATCATCCTTATCAAACTGTCATTGACATGCCATAACACTAAAAAAAGAAACAACTTTATGGAGGTATGATTTCTGTACAACAATGCACCCATTAAGTGGACAGTTTGGTGCATTTTGGGGCTACCCTGGGGGCTCAGCAGTAAAGAATACTCCTACAGCACAGGAGATAGCTGCAATGTAGGAGACATGGGTTCAATCCCTGGGCATCTGCATAACCACCGCTCCAGTAAAGATACAGAACCTTTCCATCACCCCAGAAATTTTCCTCATATTCCTTTGCCCTTAATCACCACTCCCTCAATCCTAGACGTCCATTGACATGTGAAAGAGTGCTAGAATTTCACATAAATAAAATCATACAATCTGCACGTTTTTCTATCTGGCTTTTTTTTGCTTAGCAGAATGTTTTTTATATTTGTGCACATTGTTGACTGTATCAGTAGCTCACTCCCTTTTCATCACTAACAAATATTCCATTATATGGATATATCAGAATTTGTTCATCTCTGTACCCATTGATGGGTGTTTGGGTCACGTGCATTTTGGAGCTATTATAAATTGCACTGTTGTGTGCAAATCTTTGTATAAGCAATGCTTTCATTTCTCTTGGGCAAATGCCCAGGGTCATATGATAAAGTGTATGCTGAACTTTATAAGAAATTGCCAAACTATTTTCACAAAGTAATTGTACCACTTTGTGTTCCCATTAGCAACTCCTGAATGTTCCAGTTGCTCCATACCCTCACAAACACTTAATATTATCAGTCTTATTAGTGTGAGCCAATCTGGTAGATGTGTAGTGGTTGTCTCATTGAGGTGTTAATTTGTATTTCTCTAATGATTAATACTGCTGAACACCTTTTCATGTATTTATTGGCCTCTTCAAAGGCAAGGGGTGAAGTTATTCAAGATTCTCAGTGTGATGGGAGGGGTTCCTAGTCTCCGTTTTTCTCTGGGGTCCGGCCAGGACGACTGAGAAGGAAGCCTTTGGTAGTATAACCTGAGGTGCAGAAAGATTAAAAGCATAAATCCCTATAGCATAAAGCACACAGAGGACGTTAACCTCAAACTTTAGCATTAATGAGAATCACCTGGAAGACGTTGAACCAGAGATTCCCTGGGAGACTCACCCCGGGTGTTTGACTCAGTAGCTCTAAAGCAGAGCCCAGGAATCTGCCTTTCTAACAAGCTCCCAGCTGATGCTAAAGCTGCTGGTCTGGGGACCACAGTTTGAGTTACACCTGAAAGATGCTTGATGCTGAAGATGGACTACAGTGAGGACCCCTTACTCCTCCCTCTCTTCCAATCTGTCATCTCTGAAGCCCTCCCCTCTTCCTCCATCGGCCCACCCATCCCACACTCAGAGTAACTGGACAGAATGGAATGAGTGACAGACCACACTGTCAACACAGAGAGGACACAGGTCCAGGGGTTCAAGGAGAGTGCTTTCCCCAATGACCTCATAGGGGTAGACACACCTTAAGGAGTGCCCTAAAAGTCAAGAACAGAAGTCACAAACTAGCTGAGTCAGGCCTGGATATGAGTCTCTTTTTTTGTGGGCAAGGGGGTTGTCTACACAGTATTCATGATTCTTCTGAATTAGTCATCAACATGTAAACAAAACTGACAATAAATCCAAGGTCATTTTTTTTAGAGCCAATGGTTGCAACCAAACTTTTTCTAATTTGCTTTTTTATTTAACTTTCTATTTTTTAAATTTTAAATTGGTTTTTACTGTTGTTATTTTTAAATCATTTTTTCTTTTTTTTCAAACCCTTGTGTCAAGGGCTGACTTTCAATAGGTCGAAGCAAGGGAGCTGCTCTGCTACAAATGAAACTCCAACCCAGAAGCAGGTAGTTTATGAATCAAACTCTTCTTAAACTTTCGTGTGAAAGGTAGAATTATGCTTATTAAAAATAACTCTTAGTGACTTTGGCATCTGAGTTTAGGACCTGGAGATACATCTGGGGGCAAAGATACCTGGAGAGGCAGCAAAAGCTTATTAGAAGTGGGAATGCATATAGACAAGCGCGCATGTGCACAGCACACTTTTTTTCGTTTTCTTTTTTTGGCAACACAGCGCGGCATGCGGGATCTTAATTCCCCCACCAGGGATCAAAACTGCCCCCTGCACTGGGGGCTCAGAGTCTTAACCACTGGACCACCAGGAAAACACACACATCTTTTTCTTATATGTGTTTATTGAGCTAGAAGACTGCTGCTGCTGCTGCTGCTGCTAAGTCGCTTCAGTCGTGTCCGACTCTGTGCGACCCCATAGATGGCAGCCCACCAGGCTCTGCCGTCCCTGGGATTCTCCAGGCAAGAACACTGGAGTGGGTTTCCATTTCCTTCTCCAGAGCTAGAAGACTGCACGACTCTAATTGAAAACTTAACAGGAAAGACTTTGATTTTGCAAATTTATAAACTACAGAGTAAAATATAAATAAAGAAACCAAAAAAAAAAAAGAAGAAGAAGAAATGGAAAGGAAAGAACACCTACGGTTGCCAGTAACTAGGAGCAGATGAAATAAGAAACATTTTCGATATTAGTTAAAACTTGAGAAATTTTCTGAAGTGCTTAAATGAGAGAGGAAAAAAAAAAAAAGGAAGTAGAGTGAAGAGGGGAGCGGGCACTGCCAATTTGGATGAAGCTAAAAATTTAAATTCTTGTTAAACAGTCCTAACAAATTGGCATTCAAAAGATGCTATTAATAAAAATGCTCTGTTCAAAAAGGTGGTTTGGTGTAAAGTAATTTTTCCCCTTTATACTTTCCCTTACCCCTCAGACATTTGGGATATAAAGATTGGATTTTAATTTCAGTTTTGCTGTTTATTAGCTGTGTGACCTTGGATAATTCATTAGACCTTTGAAGATCCTCAGTTTCCTTACTTGTAAATTGGGAATAGTGAAAATTACTTCTCCGGGAAACTGGAGAAAACTCAGCATCAGGCCTTAGGCAGAACTCAAAAGGTCCACAGAAAGGGACCTCTGTGGTGGTCCCGTGGCTAAGACTCCACTTTCCCAATGCAGGGGGCCAGGGTTCAAACCCTGCTCAGGGAACTAGATCCCGCATACTGCAACTAAAGATTCTGTACGACGAAATGAAGGTAGAATATTCCACGTGCCACAACTAAGACCCAGCACAGCCAAATAAGTAAATAAATAAATATATATGTAATACTAACACTAGATTTACTACTAAACTCCTATTTATTAAAAACAAAAACCTTGCCTATGAATATTCGGTGCAACTGGCTGCTGAAAGTTTTCAGGTCTGTGTGCCCAGAAATGGAGTGTGCCAAGAGTATATGAGCAGGGCACCCAGAACATCTGTTATAAGGTGTCACTGAAGGATTTTAAGCAGAGTGATTTTCAAAGCTCACTCTGGTCTTTGGGAGGATAACAGGCTGTAGGTGACATCAGTGGAAACACAAGTGTAGCGTGGATCCTGCTGGCAGTAACTCAGGCAGAAGATGGCCGTAGTTTGGACCAGTATGGCAGATGGGGGTGGAGAGAGTGGGAAGGTTTGAGATACATTCAAAGTAGGAACTGCAGGGCTTGACGATGGATGAGATGTGGGCCTGAGAGAGAGTGGGGCATCAAGGATAGCGCCTAAATTTGTGGCTTTGTCAGCTAGGTGAATGAAGATGCTATTCTCTGAGAAGGAACTAGAGAAGAAAATATTGGTATTATTGTGGAATTCGATTAAATTAAGGAGACTGCACCTAGCCTGGGGCCTTCCCTGTGCTAGGCTCTCAGTAAGGTTCTGTGTTTTACCTTCCACTCTCATGTTCTTTGGAGACAATATCAAAGCCTGCTGGGGCCCACAAAGAGTGAAACATTTAATCTCTGGGAAATAACAGACAATAGAAACAAACTTCCCAGCCCACCTTGGCAGGTTTATTGAAATTCCATGTGATATCCCTGGTGACTCAGATAGTAAAGAATCTGCCTGCAATGCAGGAGACCCAGGTTCAATCAGGGTCAGGAAGACCCCCTGCAGAAGGGAATGGCAACCCAGTCCAATATTCTTGTCTGGAGAATTTCACGGACAGAGGAGCCTGGCAGGCCCATCCACGGGATCACAAAAAGTCAGATATGACTGAATGACTAACACAGGTGACATCCCAACCCAATTCTGGAAGCAAACTCCAGAAATTACCTTTGGTCCTGATACACCAGGGGCAGATCTTTTTTTTTTTTTTTGATTGGCATCAATTATAAGCTGAGGGTTAGAACAATGTGGTCATTTTCAGCTGGTGATGTGCTTTTAGTTCAGTATTTTCAAATGGCTCAGAGTTTTCCTCTTAACACATGGTCCAAAATAAAACATGGAAGAGCAAACATTTGGGATTGCTCCAGAAGATCTGAATCAATCATTCACATATTCAACAAACATTAGCATCGAGTGTTTTCAAGGGAACTGGTAGAGAGAGGAACTTTCTCAAGGAGCTAAATCATATGAGCAGAGATGAAACTGTTCACAGCCAAGAAAGTGTACTGGGCAGGGGGGGTTAGAAAAGGGGGTGATTATTATCCACAAGTGTCTTTACAGGGACTACAGGGACACGGAATGATGCAATAGACTTACAGACAGAAAGACATGCAGAGTTACCCGAAGAGGAGTGCAAACTGGTACAACCACTTTGGAAAACTGGCGATATCTATTAGAATTAAACAGACATAAACACTGTAATCTAGCAATTCCATTCCTAGGTATCTTCCAAACAGAAATGCATTCATTTGTTCACTAAAAGACATGTGCTAGAGAGTTCAAGGTCATGCTATTCATAAGAGCAAAAAAATCAAAACAAAGAAACTGGAAACAACACAAGTGCTGACCAATAGTACTATGAATGAACAAACTGGGGTATATTTACACAATGGAGTATTATTATACACTGTACAGCAATGTGAATAGTTTACAAGCACATGCAATAACTGTTCTGTTCTGTTCAGTCGCGTCCAACTCTTTGCGTCCCCGTGGACTGTAGCCTACCAGGCTTCTCCATCCATGGGATTCTCCAGGCAAGAACACTGGAGTGGGTTACCATTTCCTTCTCCAGGGGATCTTCCCGACCCAGGGATCGAACCCGGGTCTCCCGCATTGGAGGCAGACGCGTTAACCTCTGAGCCACCAGGGAAGCCCCAAGCACATGCAATAACATGGATGATTCCCATACAGTTATAATTCTAATAATAATACTTTACAGTTGGACATACTGTTAAATAATTTCAAGAAATACTGAGAAGTAATTGCTAGAATGGGTTTCCCTGGTTCTAGGACTCAGGGGTAAAGAATCCACCTGCCAATGCAAGAGATGGGGGTTTAATCGCTGGGCGGGGAAGATCCCCGGGATCTATTCTTGCCTAGTAAATTCCATGTACAGAGGAGCCTGGTGGGCCACAGTCCCTGGGGTCAAGACTGAGCAACTGAGCACAATACACACATACACAATTCCTAGAATAAACATTGTCCTAGGTACCAGAGATGTAGACAGTAAACAAGATCTTGAAAAACCCTTGCCTTCATGTATCTTAGCTTCTAGTGAAGGACAGCAAATAATATATCTGAAATCTCTGAACATGTTTTAGTATGGTTTTGGCTTTTGGCTTTTTAATGGAATTAAATAACAATGGCCAGGATTGAATTAAACGAACATTATCTCCTAGACCTGGAGTTGAGGAACATCTGTGGAGAGGGGTGACCCTTGATGGATATCGAGGGACCACCAAATCTCGTAGAATTATATCTAAAATGTTGTATGTCTAGGGATTTTTCTGGGGAGATGGTCCAAGGCATTCTCAGATTCTTAAAAAGGTTGCTGACCCAAAGGGAGTTCGAAATCTCCAGATTCTCCCCAGTGCTGCTCAGGGAGCATACACACAATCCCAGAACACTTGCCAATAATTATGGGATCAACTGTATTTTGCTCAATTTGCTCAACATTATTTCTCTGAACCAGGAAATGTATAGCCCTGTCCTACGTGTCATTCGTAAATGCTACAAAAGATCTTGCTGCTTCATACTCTGATCGCTTTGCAGAACTACTCGCTCATGGGGTTGTTTCCCCTGTCTTACTATCCCACAAAGGTTGCTGTGAGAGCTTTGGAAAAACTGTTTGTTCCTTTTAAAGTTTTGTCTTGAAGTGTTTTCAAAAACTGCAAGAAGTGGGTCAAATAGTACCAACGGTTTAATACTCCAGAATGGCTTTTGACCACATTTTCAATACAGCAAGAATAACTATTAAAAATCACCTACAAGATATGACAAAGGGATCATTTTAGCTTTAAATCATCATTGATCTTCCTCTCCCCCCAATAGTAGTCATTTTTCTGTGATAAAATAGCAGAATGAAACATACTTATTACAGTAATGGAAAAATACCTATTTTCTGGCAAGATATTTCATGCTTCTATGCCCTTGGAAGTTCCTCTCAAATTTTTTTCATTCACCATAACCAATGTGTCAGTTTCAGGGTAAACAGGCAAGATGGAGTGGGGGGTGGGGGGGTTGAAGGGTGGAATGTTGCCATGGTAACAAAGGATTTCAGTGATGAGTATCCATGGTGATTGTTGCTAAATTCTGAGAGGCTTTAAATGCTTTATTTAAAATACATAACAACTGTGCAGCTGCTGAGGATGTTGTGAGAAAAAGAGAGGAATGGACTGTTTGTTCCTTTATGGATCCCTGCTTGGTGTGGTTCAGAAGGAAAAATATAAGGCAGTTTAAGGACAGACGTGCTCCCTGTGTGATGCTATTTAACAGCTATCAAGGTCTGCTCTCCCTCTAACACAGGATGCTCTCACAGTTCTGGGTCCCAGCTTTACCTTGATCGCCTACTCAACAGGGTAACGCCTGAGATAAACTCCAGCAGGAGCCAGTTCCCATCTTGCTCCTTCCTTGGGCACCCTGCCCACATCACTGCCTCAGAATAGAAATACCCAGCACCCTGAGCAGAACTGAGAGTTCCGAAGGGGTGAACCCAAATGGAAGCTTAATTGAAGGCTGAGGATTGTGAAGCAGGGACTATTTTTCTCACCCCCAAATTTGAATGGAAGATGAATTGGAGGAGTGGGACTAGAATCCAGGTGGTCTAATCAGTAATCTAGAGTTCACTCGTTCTCCTTTTACATTAGAATGAACTTTCGGTATGAACAGCAAAGATCCAACATAACAAACTTTTTAAAAAAGAAGCTCATTTATGTTTTATAAATGTAATCAATTCATTAAGCAATTAAATCCAGAGGCTCAGGGGGCCAGGGTCCCCTTATTGCTCCACTAGACTCCATATCGGAGAAGGCAATGGCAAGCCACTCCAGTACTCTTGCCTAGAAAATCCCATGGATGGAGGAGCCTGGTAGGCTGCAGTCCGTGGGGTCGCTGAGGGTCAGACATGACTGAGCGACTTCACTTTCACTTTTCACTTTCACACATTGGAGAAGGAAATGGCAACCCACTCCAGTGTTCTTGCCTGGAGAATCCCAGGGACAGGGGAGCCTGGTGGGCTTCCGTCTATGGGGTCACACAGAGTCGGACACGACTGAAGTGACTTAGCAGCAGCAGCAGTAGCAGCAGCAGCAGACTCCATATTCAAGGACCCTTCTTTGTCCACCATGGCTGCCTAATTCTAACCATCACATCCAAATTCCAACCAACAGGGAAGAGGAAGTGATGAAGAAATAAAAGCAATGATCCAAATAAATGTCTTTTTAAAGAAGGTTCCTAAAAACTGCTCCCTGACACTTTGCTTTATACCTCATCTATCGTTACCAAACACAAGTCCATGTGCTGATACACAGTGAGGCCAAACAATATCACAACGTTGGAGTTTGGAGCAGAGAAAGCCTTATTGCAGGGCTATCCAAAGAAACGGATGACTCATGCCTTAAAAAACCTTAACTTTCTGAAAGCTTTTGGTAAAGCGCTTTTATAGGAAAGGTGAGCGAGGGGCATGGTTAGTTGTTGCAAACATCTAGGTGTCAGATCCTTTGTTCTTGAGGTCAGGACATGATCAGCTTATGATATGTAAACCTATAAACCTACAAACCTATAAACTTCCACCAAAATAAATGTTAGTCTCTGTTCTGATAATAAAGAGCAAGGTCCCAAGGCTTAATTTTTGCCCTCTAGGGCCCCTATGCCAGCCAGTTACTCTGCCCAGGGTCCTTCTGCCTGTGCCCAGATCCTGCTGATGAGGCAGCTCTCAGCTGGTGGTGCCCTCGGGACCAAGTCCCCAAACCCCGCCCAATCATCATCACTGAGGAAGCCAGGCACCCAGGACCCTGCCACTCTCAGGCTTTTCATTTAGACAGGAGAGAATAGTTGTATAGGATCAATAGAATACATGTCATAGCAAGTATCAGGTTAATTCCCAGCTCACCACAATTGCCCTTCTTTGAGAACAGCCCCAACTGTTATGGAAATCACTGACCAAAACTGCCCACCCTCGCCAGGCATGATAGTAACCACTTGCCTGAGTTATCAAACAGGAGGTCTGGTAAGGAACATGGAACTGACAAGCTACTACCGACCAGAATGAAAAAAAAAAATCAAAAGGAAAGAGGTGAGACGCCAGTCCATATATTCTGCCACCTTCCCAGAGTCCTTCTCACCAGACTCCATCTTGGCTGAGCAACGCACGCGCCACCAGGAAAGGCCCTAAGTCGGAATAATTGGTCAGAAACAACCTGGAAACTAATCCCATCACCATAAAACCCGAGACTGCGAGCAGCAGGGCAGAGCAGTCCTCCTAGGTTCCCTTACCCTGCTGCTCTCCGCCCAGGGCACCCCTCCCCAATAACAGTCTCTTGCTTCCGCAGCAGGTGTGTCTCCTCGAACAATTCCTTTCCGAGTGTTAGACCAGAGCCCAGCCTCCGGGCCCTGGAAGGGGTCTGCTTCCCTCCAACACAACCACAGAGGTGGACTTGAGGTAATAATGTGCAATGTCCTTGCAACTTAACCCTGGCCTCTGGTTACCTCCCCAGTTCAGTTCAGTTCAGTCGCTCAGTCATGTCAGACTCTTTGCAACCCCATGAATCACAGCACGCCAGGCCTCCCTGTCCATCACCAACTCCCGGAGTTCACTCAAACTCATGTCCATCGACTCGGTGATACCATCCAGCCATCTCATTCTCTGTCATCCCCTTCTCCTCCCACCCCCAACCCCTCCCAGCATCAGAGTCTTTTCCAGTGAGTCAACTCTTCGCATGAGGTGGCCAAAGTATTGGAGTTTCAGCTTCAGCATCAGTCCTTCCAACGAACACCCAGGACTGATCTCCTTTAGAATGGACTGGTTGGATCTCCTTGCAGTCCAAGGGACTCTCAAGAGTCTTCTCCAGCACCACAGTTCAAAAGCATCAATTCTTCGGCGATCAGCTTTCTTCACAGTCCAACCCTCACATCCATACATGACCACTGGAAAAACCATAGCCTTGACCAGACGGACCTTGGTTGGCAAAGTAACGTCTCTGCTTTTTAATATGCTGTCTAGGTTGGTCATAACTTTCCCTCCAAGGAGTAAGCTTCTTTTAATTTCATGGCTGCAGTCAGCATCCGCAGTGATTTTGGAGCCCAAAAAAATAAAGTCTGACACTATTTCCACTGTTTCCCCATCTATTTCCCATGAAGTGATGGGACCAGATGCCATGATCTTTGTTTTCTGAATGTTGAGCTTCAAGCCATCTTTTTCACTCTCCTCTTTCACTTTCATCAAGAGGCTTTTTAGTTCCTCTTCTGATCTAAACTGGACCAAGTTGTGAAACTTGAACAGAGAGACTGAAGCTGACGGAAACTATTTCCTTAAGGGCAGCATCCACGTACTCCGGCCTCTGCG
The DNA here is from genome assembly GCF_049115385.1 of Moschus berezovskii. Taxonomy (NCBI): domain Eukaryota; kingdom Metazoa; phylum Chordata; class Mammalia; order Artiodactyla; family Moschidae; genus Moschus; species Moschus berezovskii. The sequence continues at coordinate 65,013,601 of NC_142478.1, forward strand.
GACATCAGGACGTTCGGAGACGGCCGCCATTAGGTGGAGGAGGCGGGGATCTGGGAAAGCTTCGCCTCCGCCTGAAGGCCAGGACGAGGGCTCTGGAGCTCTGCGGGCGAGACACAGTCCTCAGCCTGTCCCTGGGCCGCTGGTTCACCTGCCAGCCCTGAGCTGGAGGGCCCCAGGGAGAAGGCTGAGCTCCACGTGTGGGCACACTCACCTCTGAGAGGGCCACCCGCTGCCAGGCTGACCGCAGGAGGAGCGAGACCTCCAGCCTGTGCACACCCTGGATCTCGTTCCAACGGTTTCGCGGCAACGGTCTCGCGGTAACATGCCCCCCACCCCCACCCCCCAGGACTGCGGTGCTTGCTGCTGCTGCTAAGTCACTTCAGTCGTGTCCGACTCTGTGTGACCCCATAGACGGAAACCCACCAGGCTCCCCCGTCCCTGGGATTCTCCAGGCAAGAACACTGGAGTGGGTTGCCATTTGAGAAGATCCTAGCCTAAATGGTACATTGGGCTTCCCTGGTGGCTCAGACTGTAAAGAATTTGCCTGCAATGCAGGAGACTGGGGTTCGATCCCTGGGTCAGGAAGACCACCTGGAAAAGGGAATGGCAACCCACTCCATTCTTTCCTGGAGAATTCCATGGATAGAGGAGCCTGACAGGAGCAACTAACACATAATCTTTACCTTGGGAGAAATTCCTCCCTTTTTTCATGCCCTTCCAATCCTGAGCAGGACAAGGAGAAGGTCTCAAGTTGGTAACCACAGGTCCCCAGTGCTGCTCTCACACTTGCTATTGCCTCCTTTTAACAGAGAGGAAGTCTCAGCCCAGAGTTCTTTTTTAATATTTTTTAAATTTATTCAGCTGCTCTGGGTCTTAGTAGTGGCATGCGGGATCTGGTTTCCTGACCAGGGATTGACCCCGGATTTCTGCATTGAGAGCTCCAAGTCTTAGCCACTGGACCACCAGGGAAGTCCCAGCCCAGAGTTCTAAGTAGCCCTAAGTATCCCTAAATACTCAACCTGATGGGCAGAGCAGATGCTAACTTTTGCTGTACATGAGTCATTGTCTTAACAATCACAGTTGCCTTACTAGAGCTTCATGGTTTTACTTGCCTGGTATAATTATCACTTATTTTCTATTTTTGTGAGTAATAAGATTATCCATTTACACTTGGGCAGTTATTTCCTTTTAAATAAACACCTTTATGTTTTTTAAAGGGAATCGATTTAAAAGGAAAAACTTACATGCACAATAGTACCGGGGGCACGTGAATATCTTACGAGTGTGTCTGAACTATGGGAACACAAAAATTTCATGGAAAATAGAACTACTGAGGCTGGAAGGGGCCTCATTCTAATCCCAGTTATGCCACCAATTTGATGTGTGACTTTGGACAAGTCCCTTTACCTCTCTGGGTTCCCATTTCTTTACCTGTAAAATGAAGAAAACTGAACTCAGTGGTTGCTAAGATCCCTACTCTAAGTGATAGGAATTCTGGGGTCTACAGAGAACCCCAAAATATAACTTTCAAGGACCCAGACATTATTCCTCTAGCAATACCACCTTTGCCTCCGTGAGCCTTTGAGAGCACGTGTTCTCTCATGCATGCTAAGTCACGTCCAACTCTGTGTGACCCTTTAGACTGTAGCCCGCCAGGCTACTCTCCGTGGGATTCTCCAGGCAAGAACACTGGGGTGGATTGCCACTCCATCTTCCAGGGAATCTTCCTGACCTAGGAATCGAACCCATGTCTCTTATATCTTCTGCAATGGCAGGTGGGTTCTTTACCACTAGCACCACCTGGGAAGCCCCAGTTGAGAGCACATCAAACTGCAAAAGCTTAGTTTAGCGATGGAGAGTAATCTGTATTCAGAACGTTGCAAATAAATAAAGATTTTTAAGCTAGTGGAGAGCCATCTCCCAAACATGCAAAATTAGAGTTAATTATTTTTAAAACAATACATCTCTTAATTTGCAAATGAGCAGAACCAGCATGCTAAGCAAGGTCTTATTTTGGATGCTAACTACAGTAGCTTTTTCAATGGAAGATTTTCATACTCTCTCTTCACACTTCCCCTCAACTGTTTATTAATAACTTTGCCTTTTCCTTGGGTTTAAATTATCCCTAAATATTAAAGCCGGTGTGCAGAGCAGATGCTAACTTTTGTTTTATGTAAGTCACTTGTCTTATTATAACCCGAAACAAAGACCCATATCAAGAAATCCCTAGAGATGATCTACTTCGGAGCTCTGGACTTGAACAAAATTGGGGGGGGAATCTGGGGGGACACAGCTCCACTGTCCCGCTGAAATGTTGACATCTGAGTTCCCAAGCATATCAAGAAATGCGTGAGAAAACCACTATTTTACACCCAAGCACTAGAGAAAATTGAAGTGTCTGACTATAACAAGTGTTGTCAAGGATGAGGAATTCTTATAGACAGGAAGCCAGTCAAGGGAGGCCCTGTGCCTGCGGTGGACAGAAGGATGGCTTTGGAGTTATTCACTCAACAAATATATATTGAGCACCTACTGTTTGCCAGGCTCTGCTCTTGATGCTGGGGAAGCAGCAGAGGGCATGACAAAGCACCTTGCTTTCATGGAGCTGATCTTTTTGAGGGGAAGAGTGAACAACAAACAAAAATAAGTAAGTGATAGAGTGTGTTCGATAATGAGAAGTGCCAGGGAGAAAAATAAGGAAAGAGGGAGAAATTGGGGGTAGCGGGGAAATTTTACAATTTTTAAAAGAGTTGTCAGAGAAGAGTCAGTGAGGTAACATTTGAGCACACACTTGAAACAAGTTTATGCAACTATTTGGGGGAGAGTATTCTAGGCAGGGCCTGTGCAAAGTCCCTGAGGTAGGAGCATGCCTGGTATGATTAACAAAGAGGTGGGGAGAGAGGACGTAATCAGGGAGATCAGGGAAGAGGCTACTGAGATGTGAGAGTGGCTGGACCAGGTGATAGCAGTGGGGTTGGGGAAAAGTGGGCAGGTGCATATTTTGAAAGTAGAGCCAAAAGATTGTGCTGAATCCAGTTAGAGCTGAGTTCAAATTCCAGTTCATCCATTTTCTCAGATGTGTCACTTTTCCTCTCTGAGCCTCAGTTTCGTCATCTGTAAAATGGGGATAATCGTTCCATTGGCAGTTGTGGTGGGGAGTCAGTGACAAAGCTGGTGCACAGTAACTCAAAGATATTATTATTATCTCCTCCAGCCAATGTCCACCTCCTCAGGGCTCTACTGACCACCTTAGAAAGACAGAGCACCCTGGGGCTGGGGGGTTATCACAGAGTCATGTTCTGATATGGAAAAGGGAAATGAATCTGACTGGAGTAGACCCTAAGAAGCTGATGTCGCCGGCCACACAGAAACAGGATGGGTCATGGGCACAGGAGGAGACTGACCACCACCACATGACCTGTCCTCAGCTAGAAGCCAGGAAACCTTCTTCCGCCCTCCGCCTCTCTCTGCTCTGCCGGTCTCGTCTCATCTCTCCATTAACTGCAGCCTCTTGTTCTCGATGGCGAGTTCTGGCCGCCTCTGACGACCTTTCTGCACACTAAAGATGTGGGAAAAACAAAATAATTAAACCTCGCCTTCCTTGGTATCTTTCAGCTGGGAACCCAAAGTGCTTTTCCAACATTAATGAGACTGCTGAGGCTTCCAGCAGCTGAGCACAGAGGGCAGGTCACTGACAGAGCGTGGACCTGGCTGTCAGGGTCTCTCTGTTGCCTAAGAGCCCTCCAGGAGGAATATCAGCTAATTCAGAGAAATGTCCGTGCAGTTCTAAAAGGATGGATGAATCTGCCCTTTGGGTTACCTCTTTTAAAAACAGTAAAATTCAACACAGAAAAAGGAAGCCAGAAAACCTTACAATGTTTATGGAAGAACTCTTATGTAATTCGCACTGATTACCAACAATCAGCTTATCCACTTCTGCTATAATCAAGCCAGAAATGAGCATAATGTCATTATGTCAATCAATAAACATTCTCTGTCATTTCACATGTCACTCAGACATGTTTTTCTGATCTCTATATTTAAAACAGCATCCCACTGCCCCCATCTCTATTATTCTTTGCTCCTTTATCCTATTTTATTTGTCTTATTTCTTCTATTATTGTATGAAATTGTGATTATATATCTATTTTCTTATTTACTATTTTCTCCTCCAGCTGAAAATAAACCTCATATCTGCCTTATTTGTTGCTCTGTCCCAGCACCTATCTCAGTGACCATCACATAGAATGAGCATCACATCATCATTGAATGAGCAGATCAGTGAAAGAGGGAACAACACTTCGGGGTAGGTGGGACTGGTATATCTTTGCCATTTAACAGATGAAGAAACTGAGGCTTATCCAGATTGAAACAAATAGCTCAAGGAGGGGTACAGGACAGACCCAAGAGTTAGAAGAGAAAGAAGGGTGGGCCATGAGGTCTCCTGAGTCATCACATTCTGAACCATGACTGAGGAATCCAACATTCTAAATTCAAACCTATAAGTGTGTCAAGATAGGAAGATAAGTCACATTTTGTTTATTTGCTTGATGTATAATTTTCAAATAAACAAACAAAAGATATCCTGGCCTCCCTCTGCACTCTTGCCTTGGGGCCTTCAAATGTTAGAGGTGCCCCCATTACCCCAAGCCAAGAAGTGAGCCTGGAACCCATGCTGGGCTGGTTGCATGTCCCCTCTCCCACAATCTAACTCCTGAACCTTCTGACTAATGTCTTTGATTTAACTGAGCCGAAATCGGTGTCTATTGCTTCCAACCTAAGAATCTGCCAGGTATTCCCGACCCCAAATTCATTGTTCCTTCCATTAGAAAAGGAGGTAAATGCACATCAGGTCTGCATCCCCAGAAGACATACAAGATACAGAGGGGGAGGAAGGGGAGGGTAGGATGGAACCTCAGGTACATCTGACAAGAGGCATCCAGAGACTGCGTTGGATCCTCCGTCCCCAATTCCCCCCACCTCAACTGACTCAGGGCAAATAGAGCCTTAAAATTCACTGAATCTCATAAAAAAGATTGTGCCTTCAGCTGCAACCTCCACGCTTATATGTATTGAACAAAAAAAAAAAGCAAAATCATTAAAAATCATTTTAATTTTTGCTAGAAATCATTAAAGCCTTCACACTTGATGCTCTGTCTTTTGTAAATATTTCTATCGCATCCCCTAAAAAATGATCTCACTGAATGGATGAATAATAATCTAAAGAGAGGACAGGAGGAAATTTACATCATTTAAATGAGAGCCTCTATTATGCAAAATTATTATTCAAATCATGCAAAATATCACCCTCTCAACTGGATGAACTTGCCCGGGGAGGGGGGAGGGAGCAGGGGCAGACCACTCCATGGAGTAGAGGGAGGGAAGAAGCAAGATAAGCAGGATCCTAGAAGAGCATCTGGAGGGTACTAAAGCCTGCAATTGTCCACGGCAGGATGGGTCTTTGTATGTTAGATTTGTTTGTGCATCACTCTACCCTAAAAATATGCAAAAATCTGATTCATTTCCTGTGATTCCCGCAAATCGCAAGAAATGAACCCCTCGGATAATGTGGCTATACATCAAGAATACTTGTAGCGACAGAAGAATGGAATTCTCTCCCAGCAGGGTGTCTAGTAAAGATGAGACAACCTGAAAAAAAAGTTAGCTTTCAGGATAAACAGGGAAAGGACAGAATGTTTGCTACACAGAGACCAATCCCCATTATTATTACCATGGATGCTGATACTGCTAAGAACCCCCTTCCTTTGCCAGAGAGTTTGTTTTTTTTCTTCCTTCCTTTTTCTTTCTTTCTTCTTTTTCTTTCTTCTCTCTTCCTTTCTTTCTCTTTTTTTTTTTTTAAAGGAAATTGGATGGTGCTGTTCCCCTGCTTAAAGCCTCTTAGCAGCTTCCCATTCACTGATGACGGGAAGGCTACACGTCCTCCCATCCACCTAGGAGTAAGTGTGATTATCATCCAGTGTCCCAAGCTGGAATCCACAGGAAACCCACCTGGAGACAGAGCTTAGCATATGGGCTGTTTATTAAGGAGGGCCCTTGGGATGGATCCCTGTGGAAGGGTGGGGAAGGAAGTAGAGTGGATAGAGGGGGAAATTGAGCTTGTGATGCAGGTTCAACCACATCCTCAGCCTGCCCCATGGGGAGGCCTGGTGCTAATTTGATGATGTTCAAAAGTTGGGTCTCGATGGCTAGGACTTCATACTCCACCTTGAGCTGTGGGCTGACCCGGGAAGGGAAAAGGTCAAGGTGGCTCTGCAGCTGAGGGAACCTTGAAGGGATTAACAGCTGAGGGCCATCTGCTCTCAGCATCCCCCTGACAAGCCCTCCACTAAAAGGGGATCTGAGTGGCACATGGAACTGAGACTTGATGAGTTTTTGCAACTTGCTGAATGTCTCATAAGAAAAACACAGACAAACAGCAGAGCCAAGATTTGAACCCGATCTGTCTGATGCCAACATTTTCCCCACCAGCATGTACTTCTTTTGTTAACTGCTAGTCTACACTGGTTAGTAAAAAGCGAAGCAGTTCATAATGACTTGGATAAAGGGATAAAACAGAAAAGACTGAAAGACCAATCTGTGGTTTGACAGCCTGGGACCCTGAGTATATGATGGCATCCCTGACAAATGGGAAAGTTGGGATGTGGAGCCAGCGCAGGGAGGAGAGGTGGCAGGTTCTGATCTGACCAAGTGGCCTGTGGCAGAGGTTGCTAGAAGGAAAATTTGCATTCAGGGATAGATACGAAAAATCACCATTTTTTGATCTCTCTGAGTTGGCAAAGGGCCAGGAAGATAACCCAGCATTTGCCTGGAGCATTGCATGACGGGAAATGCCATTAACACTTGGAAAAGATGAAATGCAGCCGAGGAGATTAAATAACAACACTGCACTTTCTTCTAGAAAGTGTGAGGACTTGGGGCTCTCCCCAGAGAGAGGCAGCAACTGAAGACAGTTTCACAGATGATGACAAAATGGAACAAGGACACAATGAGGAAGCAGGGGGCCTGAAGTTCAGCAACAAAACTGCGTTGACAAACGTGCTGTGCGTCCTTCAGCAAGCCACTCGCCCTCTCTGAGCTTCGAGGTGAGTGAGTTACAGTGAGCACAGTGAATTCTGCCTTAACAGAAGCCAGATAGAACACAGAGCAAAATCAGATAGGTTTGTTTCCTAATGATGTCTCAGTATTCTTTTGTCCCAGTCACATATCCTTTGCACATTAAAGCTTTGCCAAGAGCACTATTTCCGCAAAAGAAAACATTCCTTCTTCATCTGCTTCTGAGGAAAAGCCCTCTCCATCTACCCTTTGTCCTCCCTCCTCAAGGGGCATTAAGTAAAAGAAATGTTCTGGTTTCCTCTTTACTGTAACAACACGCATGTCCTGACACACAGCAATGAGTGACACTCCAGCTGCACTTTCAGAGGCACTAGAAAGTGATCTGGGATGTGCAAGAAGGAAGGAGGAGGGAGGGGGCTTCCTTCTGGCCCCTCCCTGCTCTGACCACCTACCTTCTGACCCCTCCTGCACGCCACCGGTCCTTCCCTTTGCCCTGCAGGTGGTAATGATTCTCTCTCTGCCAGCCCTAACACCTCAGTGTGCCCTGTAGTCCCCTAGATCACAACCACATCGTTATACTGGGTTACAGTTACATAACTATATAACTATACAGCTATAGTCTTTTTAACCAGACTCTCCTCAATTATCCAGTTGAAGTGTGCCTTCTCTTTCCCGCTGGAACCCTAGCTGATACAATAGGTGCTCAGAGTGAAGTAAGCCAGAAAGAAAAACACCAATACAGTATACTAACACATATATATGGAATTTAGAAAGATGCAAATGATAACCCCGTATACGAGACAGCAAAAGAGACACAGATGTATAGAACAGTCTTTGGGACTCTGTGGGAGAGGGTGAGGGTGGGATGATTTGGGAGAATGACATTGAAACATGTATGTTGTCATATGTGAAACGAATCACCAGTTCAGGGTCGATGCATGTTACAGGATGCTCAAGGCTGGCGTGCAGGGATGACCCAGAGGGAGGATAAAGGGAGGAGGGAGGTGGGAGGGGAGTTCAGGAGGGGGAACTCATGTACACCCGGGGCGAATTCATGTCAATGTATGGCAAAACCAACCAACATAATATTGTAAAATAATTTGCCTCCAATTAAAAATAAATGAATTTTAAAAAAACCAAAAAAACAAAAAAAAAAAATTTAATTCATAGTCATTTTAAAAAATAAATAAATGAACAAGTATTTGAATAACTGAGTGGGTGAAAATAGTAACTGTGTGAGGTGATGAACGTGTCAATTAACTTGATTGTGGTCATCATTTCATAATATATATGTCTATTCCCTAGTAGCTTCCTAGTAACTCAGACGGTAAAGAATCTGCCTGCAGTGCAGGAGACCCAGATTCGATACCTGGGGCGGGAGATTCCCCTGGAGAAGGGAATGGCTACCTGCTCCAGTATTCTTACCTGGAAAATTCCATGGACAGAGGACCCTGGTGGGCTGCAGTCCACAGGGTCAAAAAGAGTCAGACACAACTGAGAGACTAACAGACACATAGGAGGCTTCACAGTGGAGACACATAGGAGGCTTCACAGTGGAGGTATAATGCCAATTATACCTCAGTAAATCTGGAGGGGGAATGAATGGATGAATGAGGTGGATAAAGGGGAGAAGCAGAGGACTGGGGTTGAGGTTAGTTAAGAGTTAGAGTAAGGTAAGAGTTAGGGTTAGAACTGGGATTAGGGTTAGTGCTACGGTTTGTCTGCAAAGTAGAGGGAGATGGGATGTCATCAAGGCAGGCAGAGCCGCCCACAGCTTTCTCTGGTGCTGTGTGCAGGCTCCTCCATCCCATCTCTGCTGCCCGAGGGGCCGTGAGATGACTGTACTGTGCAAAAAGCCCATTAATTACTTTGGCTGAAGGTCAGTTGACACACCCCACAGACAGTACATTAAAACACCTGTCACATGGTGGTCCTTCTGGGGGCAGCCAGCACCTCCACGAAAGGACACTAACCTCAGCCTCCAGCAAGATCAGATTGAAGGAGTCCAGCATGCCTGATGCCCTTAGTGGAAGTCATCAGGCTCTATGGCTATGAAAGGAACACATTTCTCATTTTAGACAAGCAATTTTGTGAGCTAACAGAGCTATGACTTAGAATATACTCAGGAGCCCCCATCTGGCGTCTTCCCTGATGCAGGCATTTTCCTTGTTTGTGGAATTCTAGGTTTCTAGAGTGTTCAGCGTTTCCTAAGTTTCAGTGATTCAAAGCCATGGTCACAATTTTGCTGTACAGTTGTCATGCATGCTTTATTATCTGTTTAATATTTTTCTTTAAATTAACTCTTACCTCCTCTTTTTGCTCTTGTTTTTTGGTAAATCAATTTCAAAAAGGAAACATTATGTCATGCATCAGCAAAGTAGAATGGTTAAGGGCACAGGCTCTGAAGGCAGAATTCCTGGGTTCAAATCCCCCTTCTTGTATGTACTAGCTGTGTGACCTTGGACAAGTGCATCAATCTCTCTGTGATTTTATTTTCTCATTTCTAAAGTGGGGATAATAACAGTATCCTATCTTATAAGAGAAGGGAATCAGTTATGCATGTAAAATCTTGAGAAAAGTTCCTGGAATTAGTAAGCACTGTTGGTGCTGGTAGTGGTGGTTGCTGGATTATAAATAAATGGAAAACTAGTTTTCACTGGCTACACAGAGAGAAGGGAAAGGAAAAACACAAATAGAAAATAAAAACAATGCTTTTTATGGATATATATCTGAAGAAAAAAAAATACTCATTCAAAAAAATACATGTATCCCAATGTTCATAACAGCATTATTTGCCGGAGCCAAGATTTGGAAGCAATCCAAGTGCCCATCAACAGATGAATGGATAAAGAAGATGTGGTAAAAAAAGAATGAAATTTTGCCAGGAACAGACTTGAATGGTATTGGGCTCAGTAAAACAAATCAGATAAAGAAAGACAGATACTGTCTGATATCATTTACATGTGGAATCTAAAAAATACAAGAAACTAGTGATAGAAAAGAAACAAACTCAGAGATATCGAGACCAAACTAGTGATCATCGGTGAGAAGAGGGAAGAGGAGCAGCAATATAGGGGTAGAGGATTTCTTAAGAGTACAAAATACTATGTATAAAATAAATAAGCTACGGGAATATATTATACAGTACAGGGAATATGCCTCCCTGGTGGCTCAGACGGTAAAGCATCTGTCTGCAATGCGGGAGATCTGGGTTCAATCTCTGGGTCAGGAAGATCCCCTGGAGGAGGAAATAACAACCCACTCCAGTACTTTTGCCTGGAAAATTCCATGAATGGAGGAGCCTGATAGGCTACAGTCCATGGGGTCTCAAAGAGTCAGACACGACTGAGCGACTTTACTAACTCACTAACAGGGAATATAGCCATTTGCTTTATAATAATTATAAATGGAGTATAGACTTTAAAAATTGTGAATCACTACGTTGTACACCTGAAGTTTATATAATATTGTAAGTCAACTGTCCCTCAACTTAAAAAGATAAAATTTTTAAAAAGGCAATGTTATTAAATTTTCTTTGTTAGAAAGAGAGATTAGCCAGTGCAGGTATTAAAATATCATTAGCAACAAGCTGCATTTTTCTTCATGGAAAAGACAAATGGAATTGATCAAGGAAAGGAATTCTCCAGCAGTCCAGTGCTTAGGATTCAGAGCTTCCACTGCAGAGGCCCTGGATTTGACTCCTGGTTGGGGAACTAAGATCCCACAAGCCTCTGATGCAGCCTTAAAAAAGAGAGAATTGAACAAAAAACACTTCAACCAGATGATCCAGTGATATTTAAAGCTCCATCCATGTATCAACTAAAATTTGTATCATATACTATAGTCCACTCTGGTTTTACCCTCCAGGACAGGGGCAAACAGAGGTCCCAACGTTGGCCTGCCCAAGGGCACAGGCAATTTAATACAGATGTCATTCTCAGCCAAGATGGAAGTTCTTTGGACATCAGAATTCCTAAAATCTCTTCTAGACAAGGATAACCAAGAGCCCCAGTTCAGCTCTGTTCAGTGGGTTTATATTTTCAGGCACCAGACCTGGAAAGACCTGAAATGTAAAAGAAAGCTTTAATAAAATTCCATAAAAACTTGAGAAGCAGTCAATGGCCGTGACACAAAATGACTTACAGAAGCTTTGAATATTTTCATCTTCTCCAAACTGCCTTTATGAAAAAGACAGCTATAAAAGTGAAGATTTTAGCAGCCCTCTCAGGGCTTTTGAACACACAGGTAGATTGCAATCAGTGTTGCAGTTAGCCTCAGGAAATGCAATTTTTTTGGCCACTGAAAATGCCTGTGATATTCTTCTTTGGTTTTCAAAATAAATGCAAATGAACATCCCTCAAGACAAAAGGAAAGTAAGGAATAAAATAAAAAATAAAAATGTCAGGTTTGAGGGGATGAAACCAGAAGATAGAGTTTGTCACTGTGGGAGATGGACCAATTATTTTACCTCGTTCAGGGCCTGGGTGCTTCACCTTAAAAAATAGGTAGTTGATGGTCTCTACATAGAGAACATATTTGCGGTTGCCAAGGGGGAAGGAGGAGAGGGAGGGGAATAGACTGAGAGTTTCGGGTTAATAAATGCAAACTGCTAAGTTTAAAATGGATAAACAACAAAGTCCTACTGTATACCACAGGGAACTATTGGTATATCCAATTTCCTGGGATAAACCATAATGGAAAAGAATATAAAACAAGAATGTATATGTGTGTATAACTGAATGACTTTGCTGTACAGCAGAAATTAGCGCAACATTGTAAATCAAGTATACTTCAATTAAAAAACAGCTAATGGTCTCTATTGACTGCCACTTACATCTCTTACACACACACACACACAGGAGCTCTAACAGAGAAAACCAGCTGCTCCTCCACCCACCCACTCAGCTCTTCCCCACATTATACTTAGTTGAAGGTTGGCCAACCTCCTAGGAACCAGGACTCCAGACTTGAGGCCTCAAAGCACCTTATCTCCATCATATCCATCCACATAGCATGCCAAATCTTGCTACCTCTCCTTTTATTATTTATTTTTGCTTTTATTTATACAATGCTTATTATATTCCCAGAAAAAAACGGGTTTAAATCTTTCCAGAAGTCAGTAATAAGCACTATTATTTGCTCCCCAGCACCCATACCCCTTCTTCTGGTAATGGCACCCTGTTTTCTTTTGAGGACCATCCCCCACTCTTAATCCATGAGGCTTGGGAAATGCCAACGCACACTCCCTTCCAATGACCCAGGCCTTACAATGCATGTGTGTATTCCATCCCTCTGGCTATAAGGATTCACTCAGGGATGGGCATGTGAGCTGTGGTGATCCAATTACCAACCCCACAGTTTTTATCAGAACTATTAATAAAGAGGTAATCTCTTTACATAGGATTTGTTGAGGGAGTGTGACGTAGGTCTGGATTATTGGCAGCCACCTTGCCACCATGAGGAAAGAAACAGCCTAAATAAAGCCAACACTTAATCAAGAGATAAATCCCTAGTAACTTTACTAAAGCCTCTAGATCCAAGTATGGCTGGATCAGTCAGAAATCGGAGCAGTCTCTAGTAAGCATGCAACACAAGTAGTTACCTTAGTGGGAGAATGAAAGCAGAATATCTCAGGTAGAACACTGAGGCATATGCAAACGCCCTGAGGCAGAAACAGAAAGGAAATATTTATTTTTGTGAAACAGAAAGAAAATCATTGTGGCTGGGGTGCAGAGACCAGGGACAGGCAAGAGTGGAAGAAAATAAGTCCTGAGAGAAAGGTAAGGGTCAGACCATTGAGGGTAGGCCAGAGTATGTATTTAGATATTTATTCTAAAGTCAATAGGCAAAATAATAATAAGTAAAGACAATAGGCAAAGTTTTAAGAAGGAGAGGGTTAATAGTCTGATTTGAATGTTGAGAAATTCACTGGGGTTGTTTGAAGGAGAATGGACTGGGAAGGCAGATTTTGGAGGGACAATTCAGGGACTATTGTAATCATGAGGGGAGAGAAGATGGTCTGGAACACAATGGCATGTGTCCAAACAGCTGCCCTTGGAAAGGCCACAGAGAGGAGAAGAGGCCGGCCACGTGCTCTATCTTAGTAGCTACATGAAATGAAAACTAATGCAACAACCAAGGCAAGATTTGCCGCCCCCAGCAGCCCGCTCGAACCACCGAATCGTGGAGAGCTAACACAATCAATAAATCCACAGTTGCTGGGCAAGAGCGCTGCTCTGCATATATATCGGCACGAAGCAAGGGACCAGGAGCTATGCACCAGTTACATTCAGTCACCCCTAAGGCTTGCAAGAACCTGGAAGCTGGGCAAACTGTCTGCCAGACAGGACCCTTTGTACCTGTTTGTCTTTTCCTGTTTACACTTGAGTGATTTCTCCTGAATAATTTTCCCTTGAATTAAAAAATGGCAGATGTTCATCATGAAGGGGAATGATTCCTTCACAGGGGAGAAATTAGACAATATCACCTTGGCCACGTGATCAAGGTTAACATCATCAATAACAGGACAAATGACACCTTGTGCTTACTGATGGGACACACCGAGAAGGACACAACGATGCCCACACTGTGTTTTTGCCAAAAAATGTTTAACCCCAATCTAATCATAAGAAACAATCAAACAAATTCAGATCGATGGACTTTGTACAAGACAAACGGCCTGTGCTTCTCGAATACCAATGTCGTAAAAGAGAGAGAAGGGAACTGCTCTAAATTCCAGGAGACTGAATCAAAAGGACTACTAAATGACATGTGTGATCTCTGATTGGATCCTGGTTCCCAAAAAAGAAAGACATTTGGGGGACAATGGGGAAATCAAAATATTGACTATATATTAGACAATGATATTATGTCAATGTTAAATGTCTCGAGTGTGAACATGGTATCATAATTAAGAAGAAGGATGAGAATGTTTTTAGGATTTGCACCCAGCAATATTAAAGGATGAAGTTTCATGCTGTCTTTACTTGAGTCTAAGGAAAAATAATGATATTGATAGACAAAGAAAGTATGTAGGTAGGTAGGGAAAATAGATAAGTAGGTGGATAGATAAGATAGGTAGGTAGAAAGATAGGTAGGGTAGGTTGGACTGATGCTGAAGCTGAAGCTCCAATAGTTTGACCAAAGAGCTGACTCGCAGACAAAGACCCTGATGCTAGGAAAAATTGAGGGCAGGAGAAGGGGGTGACAGAGGATGAGATGGTTGGATGGCATCACCGATTCAAAGGATATGAGTTTGAACAAACTCTGGGAGATAGTGAAGGACAGGGAAGGCTGGTGTGCTGCAGTCCATGGGGTCACAAGAAGTCAGACACAATTTAGCAACTGAACAACAAGAAGAAGAAGATAGATAGGCAGGAAAAGAATGTAGATAGATAGGTAAGATAGGTAGACAGATAAAGATAGGTGGGTTAAGTGGGTAGACAAGACAGATAGATGAGTAGATAGATAAAATAGGTAGGTAGAGACAGGTAGGTAGGTAGGTAGAGATGGCATAAATGTGGCACCTGTCAAAAATGGCTCTGTCAAGGTAACAATTATGTAAGTGTTCATTCACTAATCCATTATTTTTGCATTTCTTTTGCATTCTTGAAATCTCCCAAGTTATAAATTGTGGGGGAAAATCAGTAACTTCTTTCAACACTCACATATACAGCACACAGCCAGTGTCCTGCTGTCACTGTGGTGAAGAGTCACCTCCCTGACTGGCGATATTACCAGGCATCCTGGTTTGACCAAGACAGAGAGCATTATTAACAGTGCCCCCGGAAAACCAAGATGGCTGCCCAAAGTGGAGAAAAAATATCACCACCATCTGACTTCCGAAGTATCAGCATGTAACACTCACATTCATCAGATGTATACTGGGCACGTAATGGTGTGCCGAGTATACAATGCTGAACAAAGTCAAGAAGTTTCCTGCCCTCATAGAACTGATAGTCTACAGCCCCTTTTTGCAAACTGCAGCCCTCGGGCCACATCCAGCCCCCACCTGCTTTTCAGTAACTCGTGAGTGAAGAAAAACTTTACGTTCTAAAATGGTTGGAAAAAATCAATTGTGACATATGGAAATTAAATGAAATTCAAACCTCAATGTCCATCAATAAAGTTTTATTGGCACACAGCCAATTCAGGTATACATTATCTCCATTGTGTCCCAACAGCAGAGTCATGATAGTGACAGTCTGGCTCACAAAGTATAAAATATTCACTCTCTGACCCTTTATAAAAAAAAATTCGCCAACCTCTGGTCAAAAGTTGTATTTTCAGTTGATTTCCTAGGGTCACCAGAAGATAAAGTAAGACAAGGCAAGTGTAACAGAAGGACCTGGCCCTTAATAAATTCTCAGACAATGTGATTTGGTCAACTGTCTCAATTTACTCATCTGACAAGTGAAGTTAACTGCAACTACAGAGACTTCCCTAGCAGTTCATTGGTTAAGACTCCGCATTTCCACTGCAGGGGCGTGGATTTGATCCCTGGTTGGGGAACTGAGATTCCACATGTTCTGTGGTGCAGCTGAAGTTTTTTTTAAAAAGGAAAAGAAAGAAATCACCATTATACAGATAATCTCTGCCACAAGTTATCATCTGAGAAGGCAGTTGTGGTGCGGTGAAGAAAAAACATTGCAGCTACAGGGTGTGGTGGTTGTGTGGAGGTAGTCAGAGAATGCAGGTCAAGCCCTTGGCACAGTGCCTTCACCTGGAAATCACTCAACAAACAACAACTACTGGCTGTCACACAAGCTGACTTGAGCAGTGCACTATTCACAGGGTGCTTGTCACAATTATTAGCATCACCTTTTTAATGTTTCATCCTGAAATATTCAAATGTTCAAAAGAATATACAGAACATATAATCTTATAATATGAACATATTATAAAATGTTATAAAATCCATAAAAACATGAAACATATCATCTTATAATGTAAATAATTATAAAATGTCACAAAATCTAAAATTATATGGAACTTATGTTCTTATAATACAAATAGATGATAAGACATAAAAACTAGTAACATGAAAAAACAGCTCCAATATGCATCATGGAAGCCATTGGAAGCCCACTGGTCCCTCTCTCTTATCCAGTCTCATCTCTTCCTAATGTGGAAACAACTACCAGAAAGTGGGGGTTATCGTTCCTGTATTTTCCTTTAGAGTTTGACTATGAACAATTTTCTTCTCTAAACATGATTATTTGTGTTTGCATGTGGCTGGGCATGCAGAATAAATGACCTCACTGTGTTCATCTTCTCCCAAGATTTCCTTGTCCCTTTGTGTAAAGGATTCATTCATATTGACAGGATCCACTCCTTCCCTTTGCTGTATCACACATCAGCCAGTGTATGGACACCACCACAACTGATCCCATCCATTCTTCTGCAGAGGGACATTTGGGGGATCTCTTATTGCTTTTCTCCTACAAATAATCATTCTTGTGTATTCTGTTAGCTCATTTTATCTGCACAGGCAGTATGATCATCAGCCCATTCTCCAAGAGGTTCTGAAAGCTTAAATTACTTCCCAGAGTCACATGAGCAAAATTTATGACCCAGCCTTTACCGTCAGCTCATCCCCATTCTCAACTCTTTCAGATCACGCTTCCCAAATTGAAGCAATTTCCCACTTGTTGACTGTAATAAAGTAAAAGGTATTTGCTCAACCATTACCTTTTGGAAGGGCTATGTAAACTCTAAAGCAACCCATGAATTTCATTCATATCCTCCCAGGTATGTGCCATTAGCTAGTAAATTCATATAACACAGGAACAAGCTATGTCAAGGGTCTGCAAAATATTTCCAAGTCCTGTAGGAAGAACATAGATGTTTACTGAGCACCTACTATGTGCCGAGTCATCCACCACCATTAAACTTCTCAACAATCCTCACAACGAGGTAGATTTCCCAAAGAGGAATCTGTGGGTCAAAGGCCTGAACTGACTTGTCTAAGATCTTACAGCCAGTAGGTGACAAAACCAGGAAACAAGATCAAGATTGTAGGATTTCAAAGCCCTGATTTTTCCCACTAAATTAACACGCCTAGCACAGAATGTTCCATCTCCTCCTGGAGCCTAAAACTCCAACATAATTAACACCTTGTACCAAAACATATATTTTAACTTCCCCTTAGCAGAAACTTGATGGTTTATTCCTACATCTCGTGAGAGGAATTAGGACTTACCTGTTGGTCCAGTGGTTAAGACTCTACACCTCCACTGCAGAGGGCACGAGTTTGATCCCTGGTTGGGGATCCCTGGTTTGATCCTGCATGCCTCACAGTGTGTTCAAAAAAATAAAAAATAAAGAGAGGACTTATGTGTCCCCAACAAAGATCTTGGGGCTTCCCAGGTGGCACTAGAGGTAAAAAATCTGCCTGACAAGCAGGTGATGTAAGAGATGTGGGTTCGATCCCTGAGTTGGAAAGATCCCCTGGAGAAGGGAATGGCAACCCATTCCAGCATTCTTGCCTGGAAAATTGCACGGACAAGGGAACCTGGTGGGCTACGTTCATGGGGTCACAAAGAGTCAGACACGACTAAGCATACACACACAAACAAGGATCTTAGTGCATTTTTCAAAGGTGGAGAACATATTGAACACAATAAATCAATTCACAGTGGGGCACTGCTAGAAGCTTATTTGTATGACGGAAGCTTAGGAATCTTTCCTGTCCATAACTCAAACCTTTGTTAGACATTTTCTAAAGCCTTCATACAAGGTAACACTTGAGAGAATCCACCCTTTAGAAAGAAGGAAATAGATTTTCGTATGAGAAAAAAAAAATAACGGTAAAAGGGGAAGCAATCGTCAAACATGTATGAATGAAGATGAAAAAAACTACTTCGTACAAGCCGAGAAATCTATCAGGACCCAGACATCTGTCACCTCCCAAACAGACTTTAATTTTAGAGTTTGCTTCCTCTACATTTTTTTCCCCTTCTCTTCCCATAGTTAGATGGATTTAACATATGCTTGGGATTTCACAAACTCGGTTTTGGTAGGTGCGATGTCTAAGAATATCTAAAGCTGTTTTTGAGGCCTTATGGGATGACGTTTGTCTTGTTCTTTGAGATTCAGTCTTTGGATTTTTCTTATTCTTCGTGGGTACTCTTGTGATGTCAAGTGATTCCCAAATCCCCATCTGCAGATGTGAACTGAACCAAGCACAGGGTCTAATTTCCAACGACCTTTCTCTCCAGTGCAGCTCATTTCAAATGAACCCACACAGCCCCTGGTAATCTTGTTTAAAAAAAAAAAAAATACAGTTTGTGATTCAATCCCTGGTGGCTCAGGCAGTAAAGAATCCGCCTGCAATGCAAGAGACTCAGGTTCAATTCCTGGGTCGGGAAGATCCCCTGGAGAAGGAAATGGCTACCCACTCCAGTATTCTTACCTGGGAAATCCCATGGGCAGAGGAGCATGGTGGGCTACAGTCGAAGAGTCACACACAACTAAGCGATTAACACTGGCACTTTTCTGACTCAGTAAGGCTGAAGGAGGGCCTGAGACACTACATTTTCTTAACTTCCAGGAACACCACTGACCTATATCTCCTTGACCTTTGGAAATAGCAGAGGTTGACTAGGATGGCAGTAGTAGACACGACAGACCAGGGCTAGATATACTTCAGGAGAGTGAATAGAACTGGCCGGAGGGATGGACAGGCATTGGAGCGGTCACAGATGATCCCACCATATCTGGTTGAAACAACAGAGTGGTGGTAACGCTGGGGCCTATACCACTGGAGTAGATGCTGAGTGCTGGCCCAGAGCTTAAAGGGGCTTCCGCAGGGGCTGGGCGGGACTGTTCAGAGTTCACAGCTGCCCCAGGGAGTCAGAGTGAGGCTGCCTCCACCTGAGTCCTGCTTATCCTGTGCTCAAGAGACCCTAATTCCCCACTTACTGAGTGAGTGGAACTTCAGACTCAGTTTGTGTCCCTGAATCTCAGTTTGCATGCATGCTAAGTTGCTTCAGTCATATCCAACTCTGTGCAACCCCATAGACTGGAGCCCACCAGGCTCCTCTGTCCATGGAATTTCCCAGGCAAGAATACTGGAGTGGGTTGCCATTTCCTCCTCCAGGGGATCTTCCTGACCCAGGGATCAAACCCAAGTCTCCTGCTTCTCCTGCACGGTAGGCGGATTCTTTACCGCTGAGCCACTGGGGAAGACAGAACCTTAGTTTACTCATCTGTAAAATGGAGATGAACCATTCATCCATAACTACTGAGCCACCCAGGCACTATGCGAGGCACAGTTACATGGTGGTGAGCAAAACAGACAGGGGAGAGCACCTGCTTTGCCAGGGGAGGGTACCTTTCAGTTTTTGAAGTCATCTCTGATAGTCTTTCCATAGCTGCTTTATTTTCCATCTTTTATTTAGCCTGTGTGTGTCTCCGTTCCCTAAATAGGGCATCAAGTCTTTTAAGACAGGGGTCAAGATGGATATTTGTTTTGTATCCCTCACAGTACCTAGCTTACGGCTCACCATACTCATTAAAAAGAGTTGAATGGATGCATGAATGCATACTGCTTGGTGCTTTTGTATCTGAAAGAAAACCTGAAGAAATTCTAAACTCATTAGCCAGGATAATTAAGATTGGTCTCACATGGTAGCTGGTAGAGCGCTTCAGCATCCTGGCGATGCCAAGAATGCTTTCCTTCATCCTGAGGAAGGAAAAAAATGAGAATGACAATCACAGCAAGGCCCAAACCACCATGCACAGACAGGTATATTCCATATGCACCTAAAGAGCGTTTACAGAAATTGATTGGTGACTTAGTAATTCCAGACAAGTCAGCCAGTCAGAGAGAATTGAGTATCTTTAGTCCTAAACTCAAAACAGGACAGATCCAGACCTGAAAAGGAAAAAAAAAAAAAGGCAAGTGACATAAAGAATTCACAGAAAGGGATATACAAAGCATTTGAAAAGATGCTTGAGAGAAGCAGATTTAGTGACATTGAACCATCACTGTTCATCTATCAGAGGGATGAGGGCTCAGGTTTGACCACAAGGTCAAGATATGAGGGGAAAGAGACTGGTCGGGCTATAACTAGTGTCAGTCACACGGGGGCACATTTCAGCATTCTCCATCCAAGAAACAAATGCAAACTCTTGGAACCAGCACTTTGTTGTTGTTGAGTCTCTCAGTAGTGTCCAACTCTTTGCACACCCATGGACTGCAGCACACCAGGCTTCCCTGTCCTTCACCATTTCCCAGTTCTTGCTCAAACTCATGTCCATTGAGTCAGTGATGCCATCCAACCATCTCACCCTCTGTCATCCCCTTCTCCTCCTGCCCTCAATCTTTCCCAGAATCAGGGTCTTTTCCAATGAGTCAGCTCTTCGCAGCGTGTGGCCAAAGTATTGGAGCTTCAGCTTCAGCATCAGTCCTTCTGATGAATAGTCAGGACTGATTTCCTTTAGGATTGACTGGTTTGATCTCCTCACAGTCCAAGGGACTCTCAAGAGTCTTTTCCAACACCATATTGAAGGAACAAATGTAAACTCTTGGAACTGGCACTTACAGTGGGACATATGTTCAAAGTTGCTCTCAGTCCTTGGGAATAATGAGAAACACTGTTCACAGGAGACAGGTGTGAAGAGATTTCCCACTGTATGCTCTTTTGACCAATGCTAAAGCTGAAGTCCCAATACTTTGGCCATCTGATGCAAAGAGCCGACTCATTGGAAAAGCCCCTAATGCTGGGAAAGATTGAGGGCAGGAGGAGAAGAAGGTGAAGAGGATGAGATGGTTGGATGGCATCATCGACTCAGTGGACATGAGTTTGAGCAAACTCTGGGAGACAGTGAAGGGCAGGGAAGCCTGGCATGCTGCAGTCTATGGGGTCGCAAAGAGTCAAGACACGACAGCAACTGAACAACAAAAAATGGTCTTTTGAATATTTTACACTTTGTTCTAAGTGAATTTATTATGTATTCAAAAACAAACACAATTTTTTAAGCCTATAGGAGGGAAATTAAAAAACAGACATATTGGTTAATGGGTCCAGAATTTCAGTGGTGATGATACAGTTCTGGAAATATCATGGTTAATGTTGCACAATAATGTGAATTCCCCATATCATACACTTAAAAGTGGTATAAACGTTCAACTCTGTGTTATTCATATTTTACAATTAAAAATTTTTTTAAACAAACTAAAGACAAACACACAAAACTCATGAATCATGAGATCACATTCAAATTCCATTACTTGGGAATTCCCTGGTGACCAGATGGTTGATGGCATCATCAACTCAGTGGACCAATGGACATGAGTTTGAGCAAATTCCAGGAGACAGTGAAGGACGGGGAAGCCTGGTGTGCTGCAGTCCATGGGGTCACAAAGAGTCAGACACAACTGAGTGACTGAATGACAAGCAGTGGCTAGGATTCTGAGCTTTCACTGCCAAGGGCCCAGGTTGGATCTCCAGCTGGGGAACTAGATCCCAGAAGCTGCAGAGCCAAAAAAAAAAAATACCAGCACTTGGAAGATATAGTCTGCCAAGCTGTTAAAACTCAGAGGCCTAGATTACATATGTTCTCTAGGGTAGTCCTGAATTAATAAATAAAGGAACATTTATTAATTGTAAAACTAAATTGCAATGTAACTCTGTGAAATTATATGAAAACATTTACAATGTAGGAAAAAAAAATCCTTTGCCTTAGGACATGAACTTGATTTTTCCCTTGAAAAATGTGGTCTCAAAAGTGATTACATTCAGAATGAAATGGCTCATTCCAAACCATAGTTATACTCTAAATTATACTAGGAAGTCCTAACAAAACTAGCCTAGATTATCGAAATAGTGACTTTATATTTCACCAAGAACGGGATGGTTAAAAATGAATAGATGTATGGACAGAGGATAAAGACACTGATAAAATATGTACTATGTTTTGCTGTAAGATGTGTCCAGAAAAGTCGTAGAACTGCCATTGGGACAGATCATGACAAACAGAATTATTCTCCTTTGTTCAAAGATGAATAGAGAAGAAGAGTTGAAAGAGAAGAAGAAGGGAAATAGCTATTTGCCTTGCATGTTCATTTCTAGAAAGAGAAGCAAAGGAATGACCTTAACTGAACCCACAAGAAAATGAAAGGACAGTTTTCCTATTTCTCTACACACACACACACACACTTCCCCTCTTTCTCTGTACATATACACACAAACATACAGAGAGGCTCCCCCATGGTCAAGAATAAGCTTAAGGGACCCCCAACGTTGAATTCTAACTCCACTATAATTTACTCCTCTATGTAACCATTCAGTTAATACCCTTATTGTCTGCTCCAATCAAGTTACGACCTGTACACAGATCTGTCTCCTTGACTCCACTGAACATGTCACGACAGGAACTTTTATCATCTGGTCCCCAGTGTCAAGTCTCTAGCAAGGATTTAATCTTCGCTGAATGGAAGAGAGTTTGTACCCAAAACACTCTACTGTCTTATCAGGTAGACAAGTCTGAGTAACACATGAATTTTTTTTTCCATAAAAATGTTTATAAGATTATTTCTTATAAACTCTTGTTTGAGTAGCTATGTTTTATATCAGGATGCTATTTGGAGATTTAAATCATCTAACCTCTAGTGACAAGACTATCAGCTCACTAGTAACTGTGGCTATTGATAAAACAGCAAATCACTCTTTTTGGCTCAAATTCAGTGTTCAGAAGTTCACTTAGTTCCTAGGGGGAAAATAACAGCACCTGCAATAAAACCATTTACTCCAGGTCACCATCCCTTTTTTTTTTTTCCAACTGCTTCTTGTATGGGCTTCCCTGGTAGCTCAGCTGGTGAAGAATCAGTCAAAGCAAATGGGTGGACACAAAAGCATGCACATGATCCAATTACTAGGTGCTTTCTTCAAAAGCTTTTCATTTACAAGATGATTAAGCCTGGCAGGCTACAGCCCAGCCCATTGGGTCGAAAACAGTCGGACACAACCAAGTAACTAACACAACAACAACAAGCTAAATAAACCCTTAGCGCTCCATTCACAATTAATTTGTTATGGGGATTCCTGCTTTGCCCTTTAATCTACGCATTTTCTTAGGGGTTTTTCTTATGTGTAGAACTATAGAACTAGAAAGTTCTTTCATGACAAGTCAAAGATATTGCCATTGCCGTCTAATGTACAGAAATTCCTTGGTGGCTCAGACGGTAAAGAATCCACCTGCAATACAGGAAACCTGGGTTTGATCCCTGGGTCCGAAAGATCCTTTGGAGAAGAAAATGGCAATCCACTCCAGTATTCTTGCCTGGAAAATTCTATGGACAGAGGAGCCTGGCAGGCTACAATCCAAGGGGTTGCAAACAGTCAGACACGAATGAGCGACTAATACCTAATGTACAACTCAGGATCTCAGGCAGGCTAAAGGGGAACGAGTTTCCAGGCCAGCAGCGCATCCCTTTTCTGAAACCCCAGAGGGTACACGCCAAAGTTGTTGTTGTTCAGTCGCTACACACCAAAGTACCATGGTATGAAAACCCAGAAGGGGCCCTCCTCTCGTGAAAATTCCCTTGATAGATACCCTCAGTTCGTCTTCACAGTTCTCATACCATTTGAAGTTCATTGTCTAATCCCATTTTTCCTGCTTGTCTTACTGTCCTGCACCTTCAGTAGTGCTTATCCCAAGTACAGCTAACTGCTTTCCTTTTATTATTTTTGCTGCACCATGCGGCTCATGGGATTTTTTTTTTTTTGACCACACCCCACAGCCTGTGGGACCCTAGTTCCCTAACCAGGGGTCGAACTCAAGCCCCTTGCATTGGAAGGTGGAGTCTTAACCACTGGACTCCCAGGAAAGTCCCTTGTGGGATTTTAGTTCCTCGACCAGGATCAGGACCAGGGATCGAACCCGGGCCCTTGGCATTGAGAGCACTGGCCCACCAGGGAATCCCCAGTTAACTACCTTCTGACTTGTACCAGGCCTAGCTCCCATGTTAGTGCACCACCACTGTGACGATGGCCACCACATCTGTTCTGCTCACTGCTCAGTCCCAGTGACCTAATACAGACAGACGCAGCACTCAGCATTTCGCAGGGGCTCTGTATTTCTTGAATGGATACATGACCAAACCACCTGCATCTACATACAGGCAACTGAGACCAAGAGGTGGGCAACAGTATTTTACAAAAGTGTAAGTAAGTAAATAACACAGATCATTCCTTGGATTTGTAATACAGAAGGAATACCTGTTTTGTTACTTATAAAAAAGGATTTCTTTCTGGGTAGCGATGTCAGAAGCAGCAAGTGGCCCTGTTGGTATGAGGTATGAGACCTAAAGCTACTCATAAGGGGAGAGCTGACATCCTATGCCACGTTGATTTACTCCTCCTGCAAGCCTCCTTTATCATATCTTTACTTCAGAGCCCTACTCAATACTATTTACATTCAGTTCTATATGTTTCCTGTATATATTACACAGACATATTTTTTATTTGCTACTGATAAGTTCTTTCGAATAAAATTGCCTTTGTGTCTCCCAGAGCTACTCAGTAAGTAGGTACTGAGTAAGTGCTTGAGGAACTGATTCATTCATTCTGTATTCCAAGTTCCCTTCTAGGAAAGAGTTGCTAAATGTCAGCCATCCAGCCAGTATAGAGGTTCAGGGACATATAAACTCAGTTTTTCCTGGACTTTTTTTTTTTTTTTTTTTTAATTTTTTGGAGTATAGTTGCTTTGCAATGTTGTTTCTGGACATTTTTGATGAAGTAAATGACAAATACTGGAATATAAGAAAATGGTTTTATTCCTAATTTTTAGTTCCCATACAGTTTACAAATACACTTTTACTCTGATAATGCAGCTTTGCAACTAGCAAAGCAGTTAAAACTAACACCCATAAATACAGGTGGGGAGACAATTAACAGCCACTAACGTTCCTCTACATAAACTATTCTTTTAATGTCATTTTTTAAAAACAATTGCAAATAGACTACGTAATATACGTGGGCAAAAGGCAATTAACTGAATCTCTTGAAACACTAAATGTATAATAAACAGTGCATATTATCAACATTTACATGATTCACATCAAAATGATGACATCCTAAAATGTATTCCTTTTAAAGGATAGATTTATCAATAAAATATTACATATCTTTTAATACTCTGGTACAATACTTCATATACTGCAGGAAAATTAACTGTAGGTCTAGTCATCAACTTAATAAAGGATCCTTTTCCATTAGCTTTTATTAATAAAAGAATCACAATTAGGTCATAAATAAACAGGCAAATTATTAATTACATGATTTGAGGTTTAGGATGAAAACTTGTAAAAATTAGTTTGATATACAGTAAAGTTATACAACACACTGAAACCAACTGTTTAATATTTTTGCCTTGTGTGAACTGCCCTAATGAAAAAGGAACAAACTTTTTAAGGATGGAAGATACAATAAACTATATTTTGGAACTTACTTTTCAAGAGGAAGAGGAAAAAAGATTGTAAAGAAATTAAGGGCTAATACAGATCCTAATAAAGGCATATTGAAATCAGGGAGGCCATGTGCTTGCTATATAAAACTTTACTCCCCCAACAACATACAGAAAACAAACACTGCACTGGGTGTGTACTTACGTCTACAGCCTAAGTTTCCCTTGTGGATTAATAAGCTACAACAAAGCACTTCACAATTGCATACCTTTTTCCACATTCCTCTGCACTAGAAAGAACCCAGGACATTATATTAGTTCTTAAAAACCCCAGGAAACCCTTAATAACCCCTTAATAACACCTAAAAATAATCTTGATAACTTTCTTGGCTGTTCCAAAGCAACTGGACTTTGTAAAGGATGCACAAACACCAAGAAAATCATACATGTACTTTCTCATCCCTGTTTAGCCACATTTAAAAAGTCACTGAGTCACTGATTTCAAAGGGAGAGATGACCAGAATTTTCAGGAGGGCCACACACTGAAAACAAGGTTTCTTTTTGCTTTTTTTTCCCTTTTTAAAAAAGTTATTAAGACTCTGAAATTTGGCTTCTTTTTAAAAAACCCCAATACCACGTGCCAGGTAATTTTTTAACCCCAAATATAAAATCCTATGCTTATAATTTTAAAATACTTAGCCAGCTATGGGATATTGTGCAAATTTAATGTCTACCAGCAACCCGGAAGCAGAGTGTAGACGTGTAGCTATCACACCTATTTCCCAGGTAACCTGATTCAACTATTACTGACTGCTCTGGCCCCAGGCCCTCTGACTTCCTCAGAAACACCTCTTTGGAACTTCCATTTCCACTGTATTTTTTTCTACCTGCACCTTGAGCCCCCACCCCCCGCATCTTCACAGTCCCCCCCTGAATCCATCCCATGTAACCTTACCCAAGAACCTACAATCACCTTTACCAAACACATGGCAGACCTTAGCACCCTAGGGACTATCACAATCTTGTCTTGGCATCAGTTTATAGCACATGATAGTTTGCTGACTTTATGGAGGGAAATCTAAATGAAATCAATGTCCCATTACAAAGCTGGCCAAGATCAGGTGGTTTCCAAGTGCAAAACCAACTGATCTTAAGCTACAGGCAGAGACGTTACTGTAGCAGATATATTGTACAATCAAACCCTTGTTTGCTGGTGAAAGACCTTGCCCCCAAAGTCCACAGTCAAAAATTTACCGCAAAAATGAGAACCGTTCAATGTGACAATGTAATAAAAAATAACAGGATGCAAGATCCTTGTTGCAAATACTTAACTAGAATCTCTTTCCTTACAGGTTTGACAAGAAGACAGTAGTCATTTACATTCCTCTTATAAGGTAATTACCTTCAGATCAGACCTGTGTTCTGAAGCACTGAAGGCACTGCTTCAATGCTGAAGTTCAGTGGCTAGGCGGAATGGGAGGTGGGGTAGGGGGAAATCAATGTACTTTTTTTTTTCCAATGTACATTTTTGTCTTCTGAAAATGGCAGCCAGGCTCTCCTCAAACAAATCTCCTCAGGATTTTAAAGGAGGTAAAGCCCTCAGGAAGGAACTACTACCAGAGCTGGATCTAGTCCTTCCTTTTCAGAAGACAAAGCAAGAAGAATTCGATGAAGGAGCCCATGACCTAACAGCAAAGTTGCCACGGCATTTTATTATCTTTACCATATCCACCAATGACGCTTTAATTGAAATACACTCACTGAATGATGATTCAACACACAGGGCAAAGAGGGATGTCTCTGGAGAAGGCACTTCAGGTAGGACGTTAGCAAATCTTACTGCTCAGTTAAAACAAAAATGAGCTACTGCTAATTCAGTCAGATTAGTGGCCTCAGGAGGACTGCTCCTCCTCACTCAGCCAACGGCAAGCATGGGTGTGTGATATGACTAAAACCAGGGCGTGAAGAAAGCACCCCATACACCTCTCTCTGTAGGGGCTAGGGCAGTGAGCTGGTTCTGCTTTCAAACCCTCTGCCCTCACAAATACATCCATCCTTAAGAGGTCCGGTGCCCAAAGTGATGGTGCAGAAAATATGCTAAAAGCCAGCAGAAGTGGTTCAAGAAGCTTGCTGAAGGCCCTGTTTCTACCTGACTCCCAACTTACACCAGCCATCATAACTAGCTTCAGTTTTACAAGGTCGCTAGCAGCTCTTCCTTTTGCTACTTTTTTTTTTTTAGCTGTTTTTCCATGGCACTGGTCCTGACTGTTAGGCTGGGGGCCTCCAAGGAACCTCACCTCCAGTTCATGCCCTCATGCAGTCCTCTCTTCCCAAATTGGAGCTGGGCCTGGGCCTGGGACTGGCTTTAACCAACACGGGGCAGTAGAAATGATGCGTTGACAGTTCTGGGTTGAAGTCTTCAGTGTGCGCGGCCGCTACTACTTTATACCCTTGGGGCCTCAGAGCTGCCATGAATGTGGTCCAGCTACCCTGCTGGAGAATGAGAGACCCGAGGACCACACGCAGACAGAGAAGCCAAGCCATCCAGCCCACCACATGAGTGACACCAGCAAGACAAGGAGAGGAACCACCCAGCTGAGCCGAGCCCAGTTTGAAGAAGGTGAGGAAAAGCAAGCTGTTGTTTTAAGCCACTCAGTTTTGAGGTGGTTTGTCAGCAATAAATGATAACCAAAAACTGGTTATCCGAAGATGCAATTTTTTTTCCCCAAACACAAGACAATTACTCAAATGAAAAGAAAAGATGGCAAATGTTTTCCCACCACGTTTTCAGTCAACAGGCTGAATGGTAACTGGTCAACTGCTAAGAAGAAAGCATGCCTTTTATCCTAAGTTCCCATGATCTTTCCCCTCCATGATTTTTTAATGTCAATGCAAAGGTAGACAGTCTGGGGCACTGGCTTAATTATTCTCGAGCCAAAATAAGAGGCCATCAAAATGAATTATCCACTACTGGATAAGTGATGATAAATAAAACTGTTTTCTCTTCTATAGGATGTTGTTACTTAATTTTCCCAAATCATTTTTCCTCTTACAAGTGCCCTAGCATCCCCCACAAAGAGGGGAGGGGAAACTCAATCTGTTGAGGTTATCAAAAGAAAAAGAAAATGCCAATAACTAGAATTTGAGTCACCATCATCTGTAAAATATACAACACAATTTAACTGCTTCCTCAATTTAAAATTCCATAAAATATAACACTGTCCACATCACAGAGATGATTTTTTCTTATCTGAGGACACGAGTAACTGGAAATCAGGTATCATTGAGTTAAAATACAGTGGTCTTTAAATGGTTTCAAATTTTGCTTATCAAAAGGTAGCCAACCACAATGCAAGTCTTCCAAATTCAAGTTCATTCTTCATGTAACCTTTCTTGCATCTGTTCTTGATCTTTTCAGGGAAAGGGTGAAAGTTCACATCTAGCAAAGAAAGAAATTAGAATTAAGGAGCATACATTGAAAAGTCTGTCAAGGCAGTAAACCATTTTAAAAGCAGAGTTAAAGCTTTTAAATATACTACTCGTTAGAAATGAGAACTTCAACATGAAATACTAAAAACTGTGAGCTTCTAAATTCTCTTGGGTTACATCCATCACACACTTGGGTCACTCTCTAAAAAGGTAATTGACAGGGAGGAGACGTACAAGGGAGATAATTCCCAGCATCAGAGCTGGAAGCTGTGGAGTCGAGCCAGTCAGAGAGAGGCCCAGGAGGTCCAGTGCCCTGTGTCACACAGGCAGGCAGGTAGAGGCCCACTAAGGTGAAAACTCAGGCATCCTGACTCCAATCATCCAGGACTGTGTCCCCACACTTCTCAGATCCCTAGAGATCCTCTCCCAGCACAGCCTGGGTTAATCTATTTTATTAAAAATTGCACGAATGATGATATCTGCTCTTCATCACCAGTTTCAACCATTTCTCAGTAAGTGCTAACCCTGCCCTTAACAGAATTAATTTCGCATTTGATTTCAATATTTAAATGAATCCAGCTTGGAAAAAGAAATACAGGCAAAAGAAAAAGAAGGCTGATTTCTAAAAAGGAGGAGGTTCGCTTTGTTATAACAGTCACAGATGATCTGCCAGCTCCGAAACGCCACAAATTCACCAGACCCTGATGCTGGGAAAGATTGAAGGTGGGAGGAGAAGGGGACGACAGAGGATGAGATGGTTGGATGGCATCACCGACTTGATGGACATGGGTTTGAGTAAGCTCTGGGAGTTGGTGATGGACAGGGAAGCCTGGCGTGCTGCAGTCCATGGGGTCACAAAGAGTTGGACACGAGTGAGCGACTGAACTGAATTGATATGAACGATGAACCCGAGACCACTTCCATTGAAATACCTATTTCTGTGCTTGACGTCTTGGCGGGTCTTCTCATCTGAAACTTTTCTGCTGCTGCATCAGGCCCACGTTTTCATAGACTCGAGCATTATCTTCTCTCATTCTGAAAAGAAGAGAAAGAAGACACTAACAAAAACACAGGCATACCGTTCAACCTGAGGTGACAGTAATAACCCACTGACTTCATTCTCTGGGACTGAGTATGGCACAGATATAGCTCTTGCCCTCAGGAGCTGACATTCTAGGAGGGGATTTGAGACAGAAACACGTATCAAAATCACTGTGAAGAGCCTTGAGTCCCTGTGCTCAAGGGTTTGGTACAAGAAGAGTTGCTTCCCAGGAGGGTGGAGTAAGGGAGGCCTGTATAACGAGGTCCTGGGTTAGACCGTGAAGGAAGCTGGGGCGGGCACACAGAGAAAAGAATGGTATTCACTGCGAGGAGAGGGATCTGATGGCCAGAGCTCCATGAAGGCAAAATGTAGGAATGGTCAGGCAGTGACTCTAGATCCATTCAGTCCCCAATCTGGTCACGTGAAGGTGAACGTGAAGCTGACTGGTGGTTTAGGGCCCCTGGTGGGCAGAGAAGCGTCAGAGTCCAGACTCTATGGTGCCCAGAACAGCCCAGGAGGACAAGGAAACCAGCAGCAGTGGGCTGGCCGGAGAGGAACAAGTTGAAACAAGCAGCAGGGGCTGGGGTCTCCTGGGTCTGCACCCTATGAGGGGGATGATGGGAAAGGCAGAGAACCTGTCGGTCACAAGGAGGCCACTGGTAACAGAGGAGTCATCAGAGCTAATTCTGTTGAGCCAACACATGGGGAAAGCTTTCTGGCAAGAAATCGAAGCCCTGACATGCTGGTTCCACTGCAGATCACTGCAGATCACAATTCAAAGTATCAACTTTCCCCATCGGCCCACTGGGAAAGAAAAAAGCAACCAGAAGCAAGAGGGAACTTGGCAGAAAGCGTACTTTTGCTGCATCATTTCATCTCAATGTTAAATAGAAAGCAAATGTAAATACAAACCTCATATACGTTATCCAAAACGTTTATATAGAGTATTAAAGCCAGCAGGGGTTTAAAAATCCACATCAGAAGCAAACAGACATAAGACTCGCAGGGGAAAATAAAAAGTAAATGTTATACCAGAGAGTGACTTCAGGATATAAAGAAAAATCATAACTTATAATTACTATTCACATCAATGATTTAACAAATATTTTCCTATCACATGTTTTAGTTTAAAAAAGGAGTTGGCAAAGTTTTTCTGTACAGAACCAGACCGAAAATTATGTAATCTCTGTGGGCCATATGCGGTCTCTGTCATGTATTATTCTTTGTGTGTGTTTTTTTTAATAACCCTTTAAAAACCATCCATGAGCTGTACAAAAACAGGCTGTGGCCCAGATTTGGCCTGGGGGCTGTAGCTCGCTAACCCCTGGTTTAAATAACCACAGTGGATTTCTGCTGACTGTGGAAAATTAGACCATGACTATGTGGACCATTGTGTGCTTAGTCGCTCAGTCAAGTCCAACTCTCTGTGACCTGACGGACTGTAGCCCTCCAGGCTCCTCTGTCCATGGGATTCTTCAGGCAAGAATACTGGAGTGAGCTGCCATTCCCTTCTCCACAGGATCTTCTCGACCTAGGGATCAACCCTGGGTCTCCTGCACTGTAGCAGATTCTTTACCACCTGAGCCACCAGGGGCCATTAGACCATTATTTTATGTAGCAAAGAATCTTGACTCATCAAAAGGGGTGTTACCTACCTCTGCAACAATCCCCCACCCCACTGAAATAAAAATAAAATTCTTCTTGGAGAAACAGCACTTGATCTATTCATAATCCCCCAGGTTCCTAGCCAGTGTAGCAAGCAGCCTTCAGTTTAGGTGAATTACAATTTAGCTTAGCTAGCCACACTCACAAACCAGTTAGGCAATAATAATGTGCACCAAGGAAAGGCATGCGCTGCAAAGATGTGTCATTTTTTAAGCTTTTCTAAAGGATTATGTTCAGGTAAAAAGAATTTCCTTCATTTCTACTTACTCTGCACAGGATGGTGTTGGGGTACAAGGTGGCAGGGGACTCTGATCTCCACTTGCCTGGTCCGTCAGGGAATACTTAATATTTGTGTATTCGTGTCCTTTCCTCTTGCTTTTCTGAAAAGCAAAGGTTGCATATATGAAGTCCTATGACTTTTGTGAAGGAATGAAGAAGTTAAAAAGGCATTTCACAAGAAAGAAAAAAGGAGAGACAGAGCTGGACAGATAGATAAGTTGAACCCTGAATACTGGTATGTTGGCCAAATGCCAGGGAATTCACCTCTTCCATGTAAATTCATCCTACGGGTGAAAGGGACTTTTGAACCACACAATTCAAAAGCAGAGAGAACCATACATTAACAACTTACTGGATTAAATGAAATGTACCTGCTTCTGAGCTAAGAGAGAATTCACACTTTCTTTGCCACATTAGCATCTAATCATTTCATAGTTCACTTGCAACACATTTAGTGATTTTCAAGTAAACAGGTGGGAAAAGAGTTGCAGAAATAAATGCACTCCAAGTAGAAACGGCCCATGAGTACAAAAGATGTCAGCACTCTTATCAGGATCATACATTTTATCACATCATCCCCATCCCATCCCTACACCAGAAAAAAACCCGAGCACATTTAATACTTTATTTTCAGCCTAATGATAAACTCTGGAGGAAAAACAGGCAAAGAAAATCAGTAGAATGCAATCTCATCTCAGATACAGAATGAACTGCATTCGGTAGGACTCCTGGTTAGATGATTTATCACTCTTTCCTCCTAAATTCACCCAGAAACAACCAATTCCAAAACTCAAATCCATCAAGTTCTCATCATTATACAATGCTGCTTTCATTTCAGGATTATTCAAGACACAGCAAATATTAGAAAGGATATCCATATCAAATACTGACATACAGCAGTGACTTTCGTTCACTGCTGGTGGAAGGGTAAACTATGCCATCACTTTGGTGCACGATTCATCAGAAGGGATAGTACTAACACTAGTTAGTATCTGGTAATGATGAAAAGGCATGTATGCACTACAACTTTAAATATTTTCTTCTTCAGAAGTTCATGCACACAAGCCTAGAAGAGCTGACAAGGATGTCCAGTGACGTGCTATTTCCAACAATGTTCACCAAGAGAACAAACAAATGTGATGTATTCGTATCACAAAATAAGATGAAATGTACGTATGTATGTGTGCACACCAAGACAGATTTCATACACAATGTTAGGTGCAAAAATACAAACTGCAAAATAATGAAACAGTACAATAGTATGATATCACCTTGCTGAACATTCTAAGGGAATTCCATTACGCTGTTTCTGCGTATTTTTCAAAAATGTCTTTTTAATACTGTGAATGGAAGTTAACAAAAGAAATAAACTTCCAATTAAACAGCAGAGTGTGAGATCGGTATATAAAGACTGGAGAATTTTCCCAGTCTTGCTCATTTGCATTCCCCTAGATTCCCACCTCTGTTTTGCTTTTCCTCTTTCCAATGCTGCCTTGGTTTCCCTTCTTCCCCTCCCCTGCTTTCCACCCATGACTGTCATTTTCTTTTTCTCCGTTTATTCCTCTGTAGCACAGTCTTTTACTCCCAAAAGTCCTTAATGCTTCATATTAATAATTTTGGAAATGCCTGGATTTCAGAATAATTAATTATGCTGAATGAGTTTTGTTCATTTGCTTAATCTAAAAATCAGGTGGGTGAAATATTTTTAAGTCTGCCACTGAAACCTACTAAATTAAAGTACTTCTTACTCTAGTCCCAAATCAAGTAGCAAGTTCCTACATTGAATCAAACAGTATAATGAAGGAAACAACATACCACAAAATCTACTTTATTTCTTTTTATTAATGGATTTTTTAAAAATTTATTTTTGCCCCACTCTGTGGCATGTGGGATCTTAGTTCCCTGACCAGAGAATCAAGGCTGTAACCCTTGTGTTGGGAGCATGGAGTCTTAACAACTGGGATCACCAGGGAAGTCCCCACAAAATCTAATTTTAAAAAACAAATACAATCTAAGCCTAAATATTTTTCTTTTAAATCCAAAGGTTTATATACCAAATAGCTAATGTGCTGACACATAATGGCACCAAAAAGTACTGGCTGAGTGGACGAATACACACACTCATTCGGTACTCTTGGGATGGGATTACTGGGGACATCCAATTGCTATAGTCTACATTCTGTAATATTTAAGTGATTCTACCTCCCCTACCCCTCATCCCCAATAAAAGGGCAGCAATAAAGGCAATTTGGTTTTAACTAGTTCCTAAATCCAAATTACAACTTCAGATTTAGGGTCAGAGGGACCATATAGGAAGATGTGAAGTGCCAGATAAGCTGGGAGGGAAAGTCCCTAAATTCTCCAAAACCAGAAGAAAAACCAAAGCTTCTGAATGAAATAGAGAGCTTTTCCCCCAGCTTTTCTGAGCAAGACCACCTCATGGTCTTCAAGATATTCCCGAGTAATTTCCCATTTGTACCAGTGGTACTGCACTCTACTTATTAGAAGTCCTTCTTCTGAGGCAACTTCATGCTTTAAGTAAGTACTCCTGGCCCAAATCAATGTAACTGGAAGGTGAATATGAAATAGCCTACAGTAACTATCTTAAAGCTTCCTGGTGGCTCAGACGGTAAAGAATCTGCTTGCAATGCGTAAGACCTGGGTTTGATCTTTAGGTCGGGAAGATCCCCTGGA
This sequence comes from Moschus berezovskii, assembly GCF_049115385.1. NCBI lineage: Eukaryota > Metazoa > Chordata > Mammalia > Artiodactyla > Moschidae > Moschus > Moschus berezovskii. The sequence goes on from NC_142478.1 coordinate 65,048,195, forward strand.
GAAGAGATGGCTACCCATTCCAGTATTCTTGCCTGAGAATTCCACGGGCAGAGGAGCCTGGGGAACTACAGTCCATGGTGTTGCAAAGAGTCAGACGTGACTGAGAGATTAACACTTCTACTTCTAAGTTCTATTCTAAGTTCATAGTACTTACATTAAGACAACGACTTAAAGCGGTAAAGTTCAAACTAGCGCAGAGCTTGTTAATTATTTGACCATGCCTTCCTACATCCATACTGTTTCTGAAGATGTTTTTGTGCAAGAAACAACCTAGTGAGTATTTCTACATGGACTGAGAACCTACCAAACTAACTTGGGCTACCCATGCTTTGATACGGAGGCCGCTGCGCTGCTAGGCTAGAAACCTTTCAATCAGGTTGCAGGTCCCATTTTTGAGAAACTGAGTTTTCCAGAAGGTGATAAACAGGGTAAAGAAGGCAAATACCACTGATGTTTAGACATCACGTCTATCCAGTGAGCAGCACGGTGATGGGGCTGGGGTTGGGGATGGGGAGTGAGCTAAGGACAGCTCCCAAAAGAGCAGTCTCCTCAGTCCTCATGAACTCAGCTTGTGTCTGTTATAAAGAGCTTCCAATGGAAAGGCTCCATTGCCATGCTCTTCGTTATGTATGGCTTATTAAAAATGGAAATGCTTCTGTTTCCAACTTGACCACATTGGTGGTTCCAACCCTCATGTGCTATAAAGAGTGAGGCATTCCTTTAAGAGATGGAATCAGGATAAATAAGGCCTGGATCAAAACTGGAACAGTCTGGAAACTTCGAGGTTTGGAGTTCTAAGCCTGCCAGGTGAGCCTGGGAAAATCCCAAACCCATCTGTCAGGCCTGGTGTCCCTCCCTGAGCTATTCCATAGTGAAAAATCAGAGTTGTGCAGTAGGGAATAATTCATTTCCAGAGAGGTCCTTCCTGGTTGAGAACTTGTTTCTCCTTTTCAGATAAACAGTTACCTAGCAAAGCCAGTATTCTCGCTCAGAAGGAGAGCATATCCAAGCCAAGCTGCCCAGAAAAAAAACACCAAAAATCTACATGTCAACCGTGTAGGCTTGGTACCTGCTCTTCTTCAATCCTGCGCTGTAGTGTTTCAATATAATGCTGGACAGCCATATAGATGAATCGGTACTGTGCTTCTGTCTGGACCATCCCTGACCTCTGTGACCGCACCATCTGAATGGTTTTGGGAACGTCGATGTCACAGTCGACACCTACAAAGCAAAGCACCATGGAGCATTAGGAGAAACTGCAGAGACAAGATGAAGCGGTTTAAAGCACAACTTTGAGCAGAGATAAAGCAAATTTACTCGTTCATGTTTTAACCGAACCTGTTCCAAGGGCTATGGCACTGGCCTTCTGACTAACACCAACGATCCTAGAAGATTATAGGGTCGGGGGTCGGCGGTGAGGAGCCCCGCAGGTTACAACACCGCCCTGTACCATCAGCAAGGAGTGAGCAGATGGCCAGAGACCACCACTGCTCCGAGGCTGTGTTTTATGCCAAAAGCTCAAACAGCATCACTTCTGTTCTTGGGCAAACATATTGAAAGTTGAAATCTCTGGCCTAGATTTTTGTGAAAATACTTTAACATTCAATTTTCTTCCGCAGGCTATTTTCACTAGCACTTTCCTTCCATAAACTGAAAACAGGAATCGTAGCTTCTTGCCCTCCGAATGACCTACCTTTCTCTCTGATGATGTCAATAAGAATATCAATCACAATGAACGTCCCTGTCCGGCCAATTCCAGCACTGTGGGCAGAAGGACGAAGAGCGAGGACAATGGAGTCATTCATGAGGGTTTTATACTCAAAACCAAGCTATTAATATTAACAGAAACAATGTCTGCTCTTGGGAGTATTTATAAGATTATCTATTTGTATTTGCAAACATATTAGCAAAGAGCCCAGGGCTTTGGACTCAGTCCATCCTGCACTTAAGAGTCCAGCTTCTCCAGCACAGTGTGCCTGAGGCAAATCCCTTAACCTCTCTGACCCTCAGTTTCTTCATCTGTGAAATGGGTTATTGTGAGTATCAAATATCAGTAATGGGTGAAAAACAATGAATGCAGATGCTGGTATGCAGCAAGGGCTCAATAAAAGGGAGCTTTTATAGAACTGAATAAATAGTGTTTCACGCGCATCTACTTGCCCAACATATGAAAGATTTAGCAAATCCAACTTTCCCCAGTATAATCATGAAGCCTAAACTTGGGAACAGGCGCCTATAAACTCTGGTGCGGAGGCCATGGGCCTGGCTTCTAGAAGCCTGAATGGGGAGCGGTCCAAATATTCTGAAACAAACAGGTATGTTGTCACGGGGAAAAAAATACATCATATTTCCATGGAAAACAAGAACAGGATCACAATCAAAGAGATGAATCCTAAAACAACTGCATGAACAGAGAAAACCAATCAAACATTACCAGACTAAGGGTGCCTTAAGAATAAGGACTGTGTTCACCACCTCCTGCCCCACCACCCCAGTACCTGGTGGTCCCACAGGATCTAGAAGAAATGTACTTTGGGGTCAAAGTGTCCCTTAATGCCACAAACAGGCGTTAAATTCTTCCCACAGTTAAAGAACTGTGGCTGGGGCTGGGCAAGTACAAACAAGCACCCTGGGCATCAAGAGATGATGGGACAGGTGACATCCTAGAGGCGGAGGGGCCGGTCACCTGCAGTGAACCACCACGGGCCCCGCGTCCACAATGCTCTCCTGCTTGTGGTGAACCTCCTCCAGGAAGTCCAGCACGCCCCCTGGGTCACTGGGCACGCCATGGTCCGGCCAGGTCCGAAAGTGGTATTGCCAGACCGTTCTCTCCGTATTCCCCTGGAGTAGAGCCAAGAAAAACCAGAAAAGAATTAAATAAATCAAGGGACTGAGGCATCATCCAGGTCCCATCTTTCCCAGATCTTTCGTGAGCCGGGAGGACCAGGCCGGCACCGCCTTCTCATGCTCTATTCACAGGTCCCCTCCACGAGTTCCCCAGATCTCTCCTCCTCCTGGGTCTGGCTGAGCAATCCTGGAGGCTGGAATCCCTTGCCTCTGTCCAAAGAAGCAAGATGTCTCGTACGGCAGTTTCTTCTTGAGGAAACGACAACCGGCATCGGTGTCTGCACTGTCAACCAGAGGCAGATGAGGTCCCTGTTCCTCCTCCTTCAAGCGCAGCTCCACCTGGGAGACAACTGAGTCCTCCGGGACTCGGGGGCTCTCTTCCCACCACCTGAGAAGGCGGGAATTCCCTCCAGACATCTGCTCATCTCTGTCTTTTTGTACCTGGCCCTCCTCCCCTCCTGCAACATGCACTTTTAATATAATTATTTCAACTTCCATTTTGGTGCAGAGCGGGTAAGACAGGCTTTGCAATCAGGTGGGTGGATTCAGGCCCCAACCCCTGCATTCACACTCACTGTGGCCCCTGGGCATCTCCAAACCTCAAACCCCTCATATGCTGATGGGCATAAGACTCTCTACCACAGTTATCATTGTGAGGACTAAACAAGACCAGTTAAACACAGAGCCACTGCGAAGCAGACAGGAAGAGACTCAGCATACTGGCGCTCTTCTGAGGACTGACATTAATAAAGGTCAACAAGGATACTGAGACTACAAAAAACCAAAAAAGCATCGTGTTCTGGGTCCACCCAATTAGGTCACTATTTGTCACTGCGTCTTCTTCCTATATTATCTGGAGACTACATAAGCTAAGTAACATTTTTAAAGGGGATTTTGAAAAAAAGAAAGAGAATAACCAGACCAGTATCCACCACCTGTGACCTTCAGAACATCCAAGGAATCTGAACCACAGTCAAGATCTTTTCTTGAATTATGTGCATTTAGTTTGCTGAGTCATGAAAAAGGATTTTTCTGGAGGTTACCAGTGAGCTAAAACTCAGGGGGTTCCCAGGGTCACAGAAAGGACAGGGAATGAGAGAGACCCAGCTGCCCTGAGCACCCTTGTCCCTCCTCCTATATAAATGGCCACTGAGGTCTCTGATCCCACTCCTCCTTCCCAGGCGATTAGGAGGCTTAAACGAGATCATGTGATAGCACTTTAAAAATAAAAATGGAACATGCTATACAAAAAGCAGATAATCCGTGACCAGCAATTCTGGAGAAATGATCGGTCTCGTGTCAGCACCTGCATCCAAAAGTGTAAAACACAAACCCAAACCCCAACATTTCCTGTACCTGATACTCCCAAATCTCTGCTAACAAGAAGATGGATGGTTTATAAAAAAAAAAAAAAACCTGAAGAAAAATCCACGTGCTGCTGAGAGACACCTAATGGCGAGAAGACAGGGAGTTTGTCACTGCAGCTGAAGAGAAACCGATCTAAGATCTGTCCGACGTCCTCTAAACCTCTCTCTCTCACTTCTGCTCGACAGCAACATTCTTCCAGCTTCCCCGCACAGTCTCGCAATCGATTGAACCTCCACCCTCTCTCTGCCAGCAACAGAACTGCACATCAGAAGTTCCAACATCTTACCCTGGACCACAGCCGCTGAGGACCCCGGCTCTCTCGGGTCCCCAGACCACCTCATGGAACTCACCAGAGGACAGTCCCTCCTCCGTCCTCCACCCGCCTCCTTCTGCCCTGGCTGCCCAGCAAGAACGCCGTGCACTCTCTCCATCACAGACTGCACTCCCCCCACCCTCTCTTCACCCACTGCTGAGGAACCCCAGCACCTTAGGTGGGTCTGACAGTGGGTGTCTGCTCGATGGCATAAGGACTTGTATCGTGGCTTCTTGTAGCTACATGACTGCAGTTCCTTGAGGACAAAGGCTGTTTCGTTCACCTCTGTGTCCCCAGAGGCCCTTGAATAAGTAAGCCCCTCTCACCATGAAATCATGATGAATCCAAATCACGCTGGATGCAAAGTTAGTCACCCCAGATGTATACGTACGGGTGACTCCCTTTGCTGTCCACCTGAAACTATCACAGCATTGCTGATCATCTATACTTCAACATAACATAAAAAGTTAAAAAAAAAAAAGAAACAAACATAGTCATCCCAGGGACAAACCTGAACTATGCACAATGAGAAGCTGACACGTGGGATATGAGCACTAAAATAGGCTTCAGGGCCTTTCCACTTGCTGCTCCGTTTGCTTGGAACTCTCCTCTCCCGAGCCTCAGATGCTGCTCCACCTTCAGGTATCAGCTTGCCTGGCACCCCCTCAAAAAGGTCCTCCCTGCTTACTCCATTTCATTCTCTAACACACCACACTGTGGCTTTCACAGCCCCAGCACAATTGGAAAGCTTGGCTGGTTATTTACTCCTTAAGCTCCCACCTCCCTAGGGCTGGGGGAAGGGACCATGCAGGTCTGGTTTGCCGTGTATCAGCCAAGTACCTTGTGGCTTCCCAGGTGGCTCAGATGGTAAAGAATCTACCTGCAATGCAGGACACCTGGGTTCGATCCCTGGGTCAGAAAGATCTCCTGGAGAAGGGAAAGGCAACCTGCCCCAGTATTCTTGCCTGGTGAGTTCCAAGGGCGGAGGAGCCTGGCGGGCTACAGTCACAAAGAGTCAGACACGACTGAGGGACTAGCACAGTGACAACAAAACAAGCCCCTCGGTGGCGCCTGGCACACAGAGGGTGTCCGTAAACGGATGTTACTCAGTGAGTGAACAGCGGCATACAGACAGGAGTGACCGCACGACCCTGGATCAGCGCACCCCTGTGCGCTACCAGAGTCTCTAAAGTACGACAGTATACTTACTTGTCCAACCTTTGAGAGTTTAAGTTCTCTCAAGGTATAGTCGTGAGCAGCACTTTCCTTGACGTTCCTAACGCGCATGACTCCGTATTCTTTTAGTGCATACTCGTCAGGCCAGTATTTGACACATTTACTCTGGAAGGGGTCCAAGAAAAGATAGTTAATCTCTGTGAACTCTGACATGAAAGCCTCAACCACCAGAAGAGCAACACTCAAGTGTTGACTACTAACATGGAAAAGGGCCTGCCTGGTGTCTAACTGTTGGATTTTCAAAGAAAAGGAAAGAAGAGTTCAAACTAAAGAAGCAGATGCAGGAAAACCAGGGAGAAGTGGGAAGAGAAAGCCAGTGTAGCAGAGTGGTTCATCTAAGTCATGGGTCTGAGGAGAGTCAGTGCTTCTTTATTTCTCTCTAAAGAACCAAGGAGGGATTTCCCTGACGATCCAGTGGCTAAGACTCTGTGCTCCCAATGCAGGGGGCCCAGGTTCGATCCCTGGTCAGGGAACTGGATCCCACATGCCGCAACTGACCATTTGCATGCCTCAACCAAAGATCCTGCATGCCGCAACCAAGACCCAGCAGAGCCAAAAAAATAAATTTATTTTTTTAAGAAAGAACTTGAACTTATCTTTTCAAAAAAGAACTAAAGAGCAGAGAGTGGGGGACTACAGGGTGTGCAGACTGCTGTCTAGCAACCGCTGAGTGCTGAATTCCAGAGATCTGCCAGTCACTCTGCAGGGAAGACAGGCAGGGGCTTTGGAGGTGGATGGGCTGCCCAATGAGCCAGACTGTCTGGTTCATTTCTGTGCCCGTGTAGGAGGCCTCTGCGCCTTATCTAACCCAAGTGTGAACAACTCCAGCACGGAAAGGCAGCTGATGGAGTTTTGAACCAGCTGCTTTTTCTATATCCAGATCCACTTGATACCTGCTGCACACGTCACCCTCGCTTAACCGGGCGCCTGGGAACGCCCAGCCTGCAATAGCTGCTGGCTTCGGATTGGAAAATATGGCACTAGGGAATCAGTCTTGCTGCCAAAGAGGAAGATACTTTGTTCAATGAGACATGAGTCCGCAGAGATCTGGTGATGCGTCCTGGGCAGAGAATGTTTTTGTGTCTTGCTTTTTTCCCCAGGAGCAGTCACCCACACCACTCACTTTCCACAGCCCCCAAGACACAAATACCAGCAAGAGAAATCTACCTTGTACATTAGGAAGATACAGCAATTCACTCTTAAAAAATAAGAAATCAGAGAACAGCTGCAGACACCCCCCCCAATGATTAATCAAAAGGAAACAAAATATGGTAGGAGGAAAGATCAACAGAACAATTAATGGATAACACTACTTTTTTGCTTGACATGCTTTATGTGGCCTTTTATTATTCTGAATTTGGCTTTCCCTCCAGTATTTTGTAGATCCAAGTACTTCTTGACAGATTTGATACAATTTTTATTATCCCCAAATGAACACTTTGACTATTAAATGTATGCAGTACTCTCACTGGTCAATCAATTCTGAGGACTGCTGGTCACCCAAGAGAACACAAATCACAACTCCTAACACTGTAGCTGACTCTACACGTCTGCAAACGACTGCGCCCTCCTCCCAGTTTCCCAAACTCTGACGTAAACTTTGGCAAACAAATTCTAAAATGTGAGCACTGATACTTTAGCTTTTAAATTAAAAGCCCAGGAATCCAGAGTCTGGTTTTTCTTCTATGCACTGGGGCGGATGGCGGGGAGATACCAAGCAAACACAAGTTATTGGAAAGACCTGTGGGGAGACCGAGAGCACATCACGCCCTCCGCTCCAGCTGCAGAGTGAAGAGGGAGAATGGGAACACAGGCGCAGGCCAGGAGAAGGAGCTAAGGAGTGGGGCAGGGTGACTGGTCCCAACGTCTGTCTGTTCTAGGAGCTTCCGGCAGCTCTTCTGAGAGGGACCAATCCTGATCCCTCTGAAGTAACCCAAGAACCCTCTCTTCCCAGCCCCCAGGTCAGCCTCCTACAACTGCAACCAGAGAATGAGAATGGGCTGCCTCCTATAACCACAACCAGGCAACTGGCAGGACGGAGGGTTCAGTTTTCCTTTCGACACTCAGAGCAGGTGATCCTCCCCTGAAGCAGAAATTATAAAAATGTTTTAACTTGTCCATTACTTCAAGAACATCTAATGCTACTGTGGGCGGTTGCTGGAGGAAGCCTCTGTTTCACCATGGCCAGACCTGGCCCCAAAGGTATTCAGATGTGTTAACAACTTGCAGTACAACAACGAAAATCTTATAAGGGAACCCCTTGGTGGTTAGACTCCATGCTTTCACTGAGGAGGGCCGGGTTTTGATCCCCGCCCAGGAAACTAGGTGCAGAACACTATACCGTAACGCAGTGTAGAAAACTATACCAGATTTCTGCCACTCCCCTTTTTCCAGAGGGTCAGTTAGAATAAGCTTCACATCTTTATTCAGTTCTTAACATGATCAAGCCAACACGTCCAATACTTCAAGAAAGTAGAGTATGCAGTGTACCTTTCCTCTCTCCACTTCTTTCGTTGTCATGACAATCACTCGGGAGTTCTCCTGAAACACCATCCTCCAAAAGTCATTCACCGTGTTCTGCAGGCAGCCTTGTGTGGCAATGTAACTCTTTTTGGGCTTTGAGTTGTTGCATTTGGTTTCAAATTCAGGCTAGAGATTGAGGAAGAAAACAACTTCAAATGTTTAAAAATTGCTTTCAGGCCATGTGGAAGGATTTAAACTACAAAAACTGGCTAGCAATATATAGTCAGAAAACATCGTGAAAGCACTTTACCATGATAATGTTTGCGTTGATGTAATCCGAAACGGGCTCATTGGGATCACCGTCGTGGAGGACGACCCTGGTGTGATCGACTGGAAGAAGAAGAGACCATGGTCACAGTGGTACTGAGACCCCTTCAGGACAAATCAAGTCAAATCAGCTCATCCTCAGGGAGTCCCAGTTTTATTCATTTCATGATAAAATGTCATTAAAAACTAAATCCAGTGTGAGCACAATAATCTGAATATGACGCCCCAAAATGCTTTCCTTAAGGAGTATAGGTAGCAATGTTAATTCCCTGGTTTTAATAGTGTATTGTTGATATAGAGGATATTATCATCGGGAGAAGCTGGGGAAAACAACGGTACATGGATTTTTGTAACTTCTTGTGAGTCTAAAATTATTTCAAAACAAAAGGTTTTTTGCGTTCTTGTTTTTTTTTTTTAAGGAAAAGTATAGGTAAATGATATATGTCTGAGATTTGCTTCACAATAATTCAGGGAAAGAAGAGATGTGTACCAGAATACAGATAAATTGGGACTTCCCTGGTGGTCCAGTGGCTAAGACTCCATGCTCCCAATGCAGGAAGCCCAGGTTCAATCCCTGGTCAGGGAGCTAGATCCCACATGCCACAACTCAGAGGTTGTATGCCACAACTAAAGATCCCATGTGCTGCAACTAAGACCCATCATGGCCAAAATAAATAAAAATAAACATTAAAAAAAAAAAGAATAGAAATGAATCAAGATTGGGCACAAGCTGACAATTGGTGGAGCTGGGTACTAGACATGTGTTCAGTTCAGTTCAGTCGCTCAGTCGTGTCCGACTCTCCGCAACCCCAGGAATCACAGCACGCCAGGCCTCCCTGTCCAACACCAACTCCCGGAGTTCACTCAAACTCATGTCCATAGAGTCGGTGATGCCATCCAGCCACCTCATCCTCGGTTGTCCCCTTCTCCTCCCGCCCCCAACCTTTCCCAGCATCAGAGTCTTTTCCAGTGAGTCAACTCGTCGCATGAGGTGGCCAAAGTATTGCAGTTTCAGCTTTAGCATCAGTCCTTCCAATGAACACCCAGAATCGATCTCCCTTAGAATGTGTGGGTTGTGTATATTATTTTGTCTACTTTCAAATATACTTTAAACTTTCTGTAATAAAAAGGATTTTTAAAAAGTGAAGTAGAATTAAATACAGTATACAGACATCAAGATTCTGACAACAGTATCTACTGACCAAATTCTGTATAAAAGTACATTACTGATATAAAAATCTGAGTGTGCTTCCTAAGTGACACATTTTACACTGGGAATTAGTAATAAAGTCGTATGTCTTAATACTGTTCTTTTGTTTCAGATTGCCCATCTTTAAAGAATATGATGCTAATCAGAAGAAACATCTGATTGGGATTTTTATGGGAGGAAAGGACAGTAATATTCTGTTTAGTACTGCATTCCACTGTTGCTGTCATCTTTCCCTACATGCCCACATCTTACTAATGAGCACCATTCAGACCTCCTGAGCATAAATGAAACCTTAAGACGTAAAGAGGATAATGCTTCCCCAAGGTCATTAGGACCATGCTGTGGCTCAGAATGATTCCCTGCAAATTCCTCTTTTTTTCTCTTCATTATTAGAAGAGCCTCCACTGTCTCCCATCCTCACTTACACACATCTATATGGATGTGATATTCATATACACCATGTATGTGCCCATATGAACACAAAAAGAGGAAGACTATGGTACACACACACACACAGGATGGGTTTACAATATATAACAAAGTAGCTCTGACCCGATGAGACATTAGAGCAAGGCTCTCCAATCTAATTGTGCTCCCCAATAAACTTTAATAATAAAGTTTTTGGACATTGAAATGTATACATATTGGGTGGGTCAAAAAATTCATTTGGGTTCTTCTGTATGCTCACAATGTGGGAAACCCAAACAAACTTTCTGGCCAATCCAATGCAATTATAGATACAAACAAGGCTTATTTTAAATACATTATACACACTCTGCTATCAAGCTGCACATCAGATTTAATTTTTTTCTTTTTCTTTTTTTGGATAAAGAATATAAATCAAGAGAAGTTCTAAATGTTTCTTCCTGGCCCACTCTGGAGACCCTGCATTAGAGCCTGGAGCTAAGAGTAGTGACTCTGGGGGTTCCAGTACCAGTTTTCCCACACAGACCCAAGAGCCAGGGACTGCAGAGCAAGGGCACAAGTCTGGGACCCCTGAGACTGATGGTGAGACTGTGGGAGAGAGCAAGCCTTGACATGATCTCTCCTGGGCAGTCTAAATTAACAGAAGGAAACAACCACACTCTAAGCTTCCTAGTGGTAATTTCACTCTGTAAGAAGTAGCCTCACAGGAACTCGATGAACGAGGCCATCCGTCTCCACCACAGCTGACTACTTTGGAAACTACTCACAATTAAAAGAAGCTAAGGCCTTGGATCTGCTGAAAAAGCACATGCCCCACCTCCCCAGAGAAGTGACAGAGACACTCCAAGAGTGACTATTACAGAGATTGGTACTTACAGGGCAGGATGTTCTTATATCTATTTTTGTTTTTATTTTCTTGCCTCTGACCCTCTTTTCGGCTATAGAGAAGTTTACACTCCTGTTGTTGCAGTGTCTGGAGAGAAACAAAAGTAAATATTATTATGCGTCAAAAGCTTCCCAAAAAAAGCCTGATGGAGCAGTTCTGCTTTAGGGGATTTATCCCAGGAAATGTTCAAGAGTCATGGGCGGCAGCTGTAAGAATGCTCACCTTAATGCTACATCAAGAGGGGCAGAGACACTGAAAGAGCTGCCGAAATAAACACTTTCATTCATTCAAACAAAGGATGTTCTACATTTAAGAGAGATCCTAGGAGAATAGCTAACGCCTTGGAAAGATGACCAGAGTGAGTGTTAACTAAAAAGAAGGTCAAATTTTCCAAACAGTGCCTTCCATAAGCCCCTATGTCTGTGCGCACCCATGTATGTAAGAAACAGCAGTCTGTACACCAAAAAAGTATGGGGCTTTTCTATTTTCAGCAGTAAGATTATGTTTTGTTTTGCTCATTTTTTGCCTAAATTTTCCACAATAAATGTTTATAAGAAGAGAAACTTTGGGAATTTCCTGTCAGTCCAGTGGTTAGGACTCCTCGCTCTCACTGCTGAGGGCCTGGGTTCATTCTCTGGTTGGGGAGCTAAGATATGATCCCCAAAGTCGCCCAGTGTGCCCCCACCCTAAAAAGAGAGAGACCTTTAAAAATCAGTTATTAAGAATGAAAGCCAGTGAACGTTGGTATACAGTACCCAAATAGGAGATGTGATCCATGTTCTTGAGGACTTTGTAATCTGCCTACTTTAACCATTGATAAATTCAGAGCAAGCTGAAAGTCAGTTCTCAAATCTGGATTCTCGCGGACGGTAAAAGTGGTTTACTGTGGGCGTGCAATCTTTATTAGCAAAGCTTTAGTGTCCTCCTGTGCCCCAAACCTACATCAGTGCCCTGGGCAGCCAAGCCTGCATCTGCACAGATGCCCGCTCCCCTGCGCTGAGGGGAGGGGGCGCCCCTCCATCTCCCCAGATAGAGATGGAGGAGGAGAACGCTCAGGCTCCTGAAGTGAGGGGTCAGGAAGGACACCTCTGCAGGGAAAGGAGGTGGGGAACGGAACCAGGGAAAGAAGAGCCTAAACAAAGCAGGCAGCCACAGCGGGGCTGGCCGCAGGGAAGAAGGAACGACATAAGGAAGTGGAGAGGAAGACCAGCTGTAGAAACAAACAGGAAGGTGGACCAGCCAGGCTGAATGAAGCATTTTCAAGGATGTAGGCTTCATTTTCAGAATCACCAAAAGTGCCTCTTCAAGGAACCAATGGTATCAGACAAGTCTCGTTTGAATAGGAAATCACAAATGGGGGAATCAAGAAAGTGAAAGGCAAACTAAAAAGAAAAAAAAAAAGTGTTACATACTAAAAATATATTTATATATGCCAAAATGATGATCCCTTAAGAGATTTCTCTACGAGGGAAGGCAGAGCCAGTATTTTGTAACATAGTGGCCCTATTATATATTCCATTTCATTTATCTGCATTTCAAACAGGTATGAAAGTCAGGAGTTTAAATTGCTATTTGACTCTAGGTTTCAAAATGCAATAATTCGGCCTTGACACACAGCTCAAAACCAAAATGTTTAGCCAGCTGAAACCTGGACAGAAATAAAATACAACATACACGGAACTCTGACAATCAAATGGTCACTCAAAATTCTTCAGTGAGTTCACATACAGTAATTAGAGCCATCTGCATTCTCGGAGCTGGCATATCCTCTGAAACTGCTGTTAGGAAGAAAGTTCGATCTGGATTTTTAGACAGTAAGGTGAGGTTCAAACCCTATGAACTGAATCAATCACTTAAACATCAACCAAGTGAAGAGAAACAACATCAACAAAAGCTACACGCTAGGAAATAACTAGGGGCTTGATTCAAAACAAACCTGACAGCAAAGCATTCAAGTGCTCACTTATGGAACAAACTTCAAGTGACGCTTCACTTGTGGAGGGCACACTGTCAGAGCAAGCTCTAGAAAAGGCAAATCTCATCCACCCCTCCCTGTTTAATCACCTTCAATTTCTTCCCCTGCCTTCAAGACGAGTGCAAGCTTCTCAGAACAACTCAGGAGACCTTCTCTTCTCTGAGTGGATGGAGGCCTGCCTCTAACCTCAGCTTCTGATTGTCCGGTCACTATCCTGACTGCCCTTCAGAGTCCTCCAGTATAAAGCAGGGTGAACCCTAATTACCTACCTTATACAGAGTTGGTATAAGAATTAAGGCGCACTGTCTACACTCCAGCCACACCAACTGTCTTGAACCCACCGTATTTCTTTAGGGCTTCATGTTCTTGTTCATGGCCTCTGCCTAGAATTCCTTTCCTCTGCCTTGAGTACCTCTGAATGTTACTTTTTGGTTATTCATTAGGACCCACCCCAAATGCCGCCTCCTCTGGGAAGCTCTCCTGACCCACTCAGCACGACCTCCCTGTGTCTCACGATACCCGCATACAGTCTGCAGCACTGCCCTCTGTGAGTGCTCCTGTCACACTGAATACCAGCTACGTCTTTACAACCTGTCTCTTCTATTAGAGAACATGGACCACCCCTGTTTGCCTGTAACCAGCTCAGCATCCAGCACAAAGCAGGCCCTCAAAATGTATCTGCTAGATGGACAAATAAATACAGGAAGGGGCTGCAGCGGAGACAGACAAACCACAGACCATCACTGGTGATGGCCATGAACGGCAGGCCCCACACTCAGCATCCCATGCTGACACTGTTGACCTGGCCTTCAATATAAAGGAAAGCCACTGGAGGCAAAATATGAGATCAGCATTTCCCAATCTTTAGTCATCTGAAAAGCACATTTAAGGGAATTCCCTGATGGTCCAGTAGTTAGGACTCCAAGCTTTCATTGCCGAGGGTGCTGATTCAATCCCTGGTCAAAGAACTAATATCCCACAAGCTGCACAGCACAGCCAAAAACAAAAAGATAAATGAAAACAAAGAAAGGAAAGCATCTTCAAGATGCTGTCTCATCTCGGCACACTGCCTATTATATTAGTTGTTTTCTTAAACTAACCTCCACTTTTTCCCCTTTGGAAGATGTATTTCAAAAGAAAACTGCATATTACTAGCACATAAGAAAATCAGTATCACTTGCCATATATAGAAGGTCACCAGCAGAAGGAATATAATAAAAATGAAATACTGTCAAATCCTATCTAGATATTATAGAATGCCTGAAAGTGAAAGTTGCTCAGTTGTGTCCGACTCTACTGTCTATGGAATTCTCCAGGCCAGAATACCGGAGTGGGTAGCCTATCCCTTCTCTAGCAGATCTTTCCGACCCAGGAATCGAACCAGAGTCTCCTGCATTGCAGGCCGATTCTTTACCAGCTGAGCTACCAGGGAAGCCCTGGTATGCCTGAGGCTTTATTTTAAAAAAAAAGGTATACTGGCAAGTGTTAAGAAATATAGATGTTGCTGCTGTTCAGTCACTAAGTCATGTCTGACTCTTTTGTAAATCCATGGACTTGGAGCCTGCCAGGCTCCTCTGTTCATGGGATTTCCCAGGCAAGGATATTGGAGCCACTTCTTTCTACAGGGGATCTTCCTGACCCAGAGATCGAACCTGCATCTTCTGCATTGGCTGGTGGATTCTTTACCACTGAGCCACCAGGGAAGCCCAGAAGTAGATGTAAGAGGCATATTGAAACTGTACTCAGACCTTCTCCTAAGCCATGAAAAAAGAAATGGATAAGGGTTAAACAGAAAAAAAAAAAGAAAACCTTCTTCATTCACTAGTTCAATCTTACTGTAACGGGGCTGCCGAAAATCACCTCACACACCAAGAACACTTATAATCCAGACTTCCAGGCTGAGGAAAGCCTCACCAATACCCAGTACATGCTGGCTGGACCATCTACTCGGCTCAGCCTCTGGCTTCCCTCATCCTGCATTAAGTTACTAACCATCTCTTCCATGCAGATGTGAGATTTAAACAGAACACAAGCTGAGACAGTTTGGGCCCTGGAGTCTTCCAGAAAGGACAGGCCCAGGGGCCCTGTGTCCCTGGCTTTGCCAAGTGCTGACTGCCGGCGGCTGGCAGCTGTCATGGATTAGAACTGAGTAA
Organism: Moschus berezovskii; assembly: GCF_049115385.1. NCBI lineage: Eukaryota > Metazoa > Chordata > Mammalia > Artiodactyla > Moschidae > Moschus > Moschus berezovskii. The sequence goes on from NC_142478.1 coordinate 65,063,399, forward strand.
CCATGTGTCTCCCACTCCAGCCCTGCTCCCTCCTCAGACCCCATCAGCCCATTCTCAACTATGCCTGGGGCCCACTTGCCTGAACACAATTCATTTCTCACAGTGGACGGCTGCCATCCCTCTAGAGTGAGGCTGAAAATAAAAAGAACTCAGAAGTTGTGAGTTTTTGTGCTCTGCCAGCAGAGGCTCCCCGACTGCACCCGAGATTATCAGCTACCACCTGCTAAGGGGTGCTTCCTCCCTGGCACCAGGCTGGTGGAGCAGGCATTGTAACCAAGCCCTGCCCCCAGAAGGTTACAATCCCTTCCAAGCTGATCTTCCATGAACTCCCTCTCAGCCGCCCCCAGGTCACCAAAAGCTGTGAATGACCTGCAGCTGACTGTCACTGTTTCTGTCCCCATTATCCACTGGGCCAGGCAGGATGTCAGTGATAAGGCATGGGACAGGCAGCTAAAAGGATAGCACAAAACTAGAGAGAAGCCATGTGCAACCAACAACAACAAAAAACAACAGTATAAAACTGGGGCACAGGTGGCAAGGTATCCCATTTTCCCAAGCAATACAACCAAAGATTTGCACCCAAGAATGAACCCTCCAAAAGGACCAGAGGCTAGCTACAGTCACCTGATTACATGAGCCAAAGCTGATCAACAAAGGGATTATATCAAACGGTTAAGCCTTTATAAAAGCCATGAAGAGAAAGATAATCCCCTGATCCACACTATACATTAGGAGTGCCCCGCAGCACAACCAGTGTGGACAGAACAGGTGTTCACAGTGCAGAACCATCCCTTACATGTATGGCTGTTGAACATCCATGCTCCTCACACTTGGACCCCTGCTCCCCACACCTGGACCCCTGCCAGTCTCCAGTCCAAAAGCCAGTAGCAGCATTCTCAGTCTCTGTGCTGACCAAAAGAGACCCCCCGAAACACCCCCTCACAGACTTCCAAAGCCCTCTGATTAAAGACCACTGGAACTGGCTCTTGAACAGAATGTCATGAACGCAAGTGGAAAAACAGGATCAAAGACAGACAGACACACATGGGCAGAGCCAGGCAGCCCCACGCGCCAGGACATGGCCTGAGAATCATCTGTCCTCACTGCTCTGAGCAATCGGGACTAATTGCTAAGGGGGAAAAAAATAATGCCATTAACCATTAGGGGCGGACCAAGCTGTACAGTTACCTTATTTTTTAAATTCTAATTATTTATTATTATTATTATTTTTTGGCTGTGCTGAGTCTTTGCTGCGGCATGCAGGCTTTCTCCAGTTGTGGAGTGCGGGCTCTAGAGCACACGGGGTCAGTAGTCCTGACGCGCGAGGTCTCTAGTTGTGGCACGCAGACTTCTCTAGCTGCAGTGCATGGGCTTAGTTGCTGTGCAGCATGTGGGCTGCGGCATCTCAGTTCCCTGAGTAGGGATCAAACCTGCGTCCCCTGCATTGGAAGGTGGATTCTTAACCACTGGACCACCAGCCAAGTCCCAGCAGTTACATTATTTTTAAAAACAAAGCTACAAGGGGAGGAAACAAGAATAACGAGGTATTGCTAAGCGTTACAGTTGAGTGTTAGGAAAAAAAAGGTTCGTCATCCTATTTTCTCAACTTCAGGGTGTGCGAAAACATCAATAATAAAAGAACATTTCTATAAATTGTAAAAAAGAAAAACAGAAACGTAAAAGTTGCTATTAACTCTCCCGCTACCTATGCATGGCTGGCCTCCTGAAGGAGAGAGAGAAGGCTGAGAAGGGCTGCTGGGCTGCTGGCCTATCTGATTTGGGGCCATGAATAATAAGACAGTGGTAACCATGTGGGCAGGCTCCACGTAGGCAGGCCCTCTTCCCTGTCTGAATGAACTGTCTCTCTTTGGCGTCTGCCCTCTGCAAAGAGGAACACTGGAATCCTCACTCTGCCCTCTTTACTGCAAACTCTGCGATGTTACCAGGCAGCAAAAGCGGGTGAAAGCCCCCACTTCCAGATGCTACGTGGCCCAGCCTTTTACCACTTCCTCACGGCGCAGTTTGAGTGGTCACACCCGAATGAGCCCATGGCAACCTCGAGAAATGAAGGGGCTGATGGAGTCTCTCATGGTCAGAGAAGGTCCACAATGATGGACAAGCACTTACAAAGCACCATGAATAGACAAAACCAATCTAAGATCTGGATCCTTTCCAGGTGCATGTTGTAAGTCAAGTCATCACCTTCCTCCAACAAGGTGAAGACTAAGTGGAAAAACACATTTAGAAGACACAGTCCCCAGATGAGAACAGGATCTGACCCAGGAAATAGCAGCCCACAGCACAGGACAAATCCATCATTAATAATCTGTCATTCAGTGTGCAATGAATTAGGTGATGCGGAACTTTGGGAGTGAGATTCATGAAAATGAAGGGAAGGTGGTTTCTGGGAGGAGCTGAGGCTTGAGGTAGGTGAGGGGTGGGGCAGAGGCAGAGGAGTGCAAGGAAGAAGAGAAGACATCCCAGCAAGGTAGGGATGCGAGCAAAGGTGGCTAAGAGGCCAGAGCTAGTGACCTCAGAGTTGGGGGGAAGGAAACTGGTCAGAGTCTGGAAGTTGTGCTGTCAGTGGTGGGGGATGAGGTCAGGTGGAGAGCTGGGGGGCTTTGGGAACTGGGCAGGAGATCTTCAACAGCTGAGCAGCACAGCGCAGCAGTCTTGGAGTCAGAAGATCTGGAAGTTCAAACCACAGCCAACTATTTGCCTGCCACATCCTTAGGGACAGCTTTCTCCCTTTCTTCCGGGTGCTTCGTCTTCAGAATGAAAATGCTATACCTCTGGTGGGACATCGGGAGCCACTGCAGGTTTGTAAGCAGAAGAGTGATGGGAGAAATGCTGGGAGCAGATGAGCACAAAGGGCGAATGGAAGGGCAGAGGTTAAGGGTAAAAGAGCAGCTGGTGTCCTGGGGGCCGATGAGCCACCCACAGCCCTGGCATCAGGTGAGACTCCTGTCTCGGCCGCTGCCCGCCTGGGTGGCCCTGGGGAGTTGCCCTAATTCCAGAGCATCCAGGGACACAAGATCTACCTCCCTCAAAACATCTGGGGACACAATGAGATGACTTCGTTAGCTCACAGCGCAGCACCAAACAGACGGTAAATGCTGGTTTGCTTCCTTCCTTCCTCTAAAAACAAACAGAAAGACAACTAGGAAAGGAAAATCAACCAGACCTGGTGCACAACAATGAGAGAAAGAGGAGAAAGACGATTAAGGGGTGCTCCGAGGATTCCAGCGCACAGGGTCAGAGAATATACAGGACAACCACCAGAGACGGAGACGTAAAAACGGATAGCTGGTTTGAAGGCAAAAATAAAATAACAGGTCTGGTTGTGAATGCTTGAATCTGAAGAGACATGAAACCCAAATGTGGAAGGCACAAATCAAAAGGTAAAACCAAAGCCTGGAAGCCACTTGGGGTGGCTCTCAGTGAAGAGCAGTTTTAAAGCCAGAAGAGCAGAGGGCCCAGGCCATGTCTTGGAGAACCAGCAGAGTTAACTGGTCAGGAGAAGAGAGAGCAGTGAACAGCAAGAAGGGCACACGGGATGGGAGGAAGGAATAAACCAGGTACATGCTGCTATCAGAGAAATGAGAAGATGGTGGGAAAGAGGCTGGACAGATGTCCCAAGACCAGCTCACAGGAGAAAAAGGCCAGAGAAGAGACTATTTTTTTAATCACAATTAAGAAAACCTTTGGTGGGACCTCCCTGGTGGTCCAGTGGTTAAGAATCTGCCTTCCAATGCAGGGGACACAGGTTCAATCCCTGGCTGGGAAACCAAGATCCCATGTGCTACAAGGCAACCAAGCCTGCGTGCTGTAACTGGAGAGCCTATGCACCGCAACTACTGAGCCCGTGTGCCACAGTGAAGACCAAGCACAGCCCCCCAAAAAAGGAAGCAAGCCACTGGTGTCTTCGGAAAGTGTTATTTCAATATTCCGGGGACTGTCACATTCCAAGGTTAAGGAAGAAAGGGGCTAAGAAGAAATGGAGGCCACAACACAGGCCCACTGGATGGAGAAGACAGAAGGACAGCCACAGGTGTAGAAAGCGCCAAGGGTGTCCAAAAGCAAAGGGGAAGGTTAAGCAGATGTGAGAGTACCTGGAAGTACCTTAGGTTCTTCAATTCTCTGTAAAGACATCAGGCAGCTCCAGCAAATGAAAACACTCCTGAAGAGAAAAACCCGACACTGGAGAGGTGCAGAACAAAAGCAGGAGGGGAGGGAGGTTGAAAGAGAAAGAGTTCAAAGGAAACAAAGGAATTTCTCCAGAATGAAGCTTGTTGAATAGACCCCCTTAGCCACTGTGAGGCTCTGCCTGCAGGAAGGTAGCAGCTGGGAGCTCGGGCCTGGATGGAAAACCCTGATGACAGCTTCAAGGCTGCCATCCTAGGGCATTTTTAAGCACGAGGCTGGAGCCCTGGTTGGGGGCTGTTGTTCAACGTGCATTTGCTTAGTCACCCAGCGGAAGATTTCCGCTAGAGATCACCAGCAAGAATCATTATTCGAGGCACAGCTTTGGGCTGCAGTTAAAAGTCTTGTCTCCATAAAAACCTAACCACCTCCAAGGAGAATTTATAGCTCCCCTGAGCGGATGTAATCACTTTAAAGAAATCAAACCAGACTGTGGGTTTTAAGATAGGCACGAGCTCCTTCTGGAGACATGCTGGCTGGCTGAGTTGCTGGCAGAATCCAGGACATCTGTGTGGCTGTCAGCGAACTGCCTGCAATGCCCATGCAAACGGAGAACAGCTTCAGACCACGACAGGGAAGAGAGGCTTGCGTATAATGGAAGGAGGATGGGCTTTGAAGAAAAACCAAAATACTGAGGAGAACAAGCTTTAAAGTGCTTTGGAAAACAGAACCCCAGTGAAGAAGGTGTGTCAGGTTTATCTGTGTGCATGTTTAAGTCAGAAAGTTCATAACTGAAATCTTTCTGAAATTCATTACTGCGATCCTGAATGACATCGTTTTAATCAAGTTTGTAGAGATGTTGCAGGGACTAAAATGTGCATTCGCCAAGCCTCCAACAGGGACTCCACATGAAAAGTGCATGAGAATAAAGAGGGACATGTCAAAGCAAAGCCTGGAACATTCCTCCATACTTTTTAAGCATCAGGGAGCTGTTCCCTATTGAATATAAGCAAAGGGTCCAAAGCCAATACAAGTCTCTCTTGCTACTGAAAACAGCTCACACTTGACACAACACAAAAACATACGTTGTGCCTACTGTGTGCCAGCACTTTGCTGGATTCTGGGGCTACAGTGAACAAAAAACAAAAAGGACTACCTGTCTTTGCAGGGCCACAGACTCACCTGGACTATTTTCTTAGATAATATGCATACAGCAGACATAAAACAGCAGGGTTGAAGTGCATCTATTTGTTCACCAACAGTTTCATTTGAACAAAATGAAATGAATAAAGCATAATGGGCTTCCCAGGTGGTGCTAGTGGTAAAGAACCCACCTACCAATACAGGATTCATGCTTTTGAGCTGTTGTGCTGGAGAAGACCCTTGAGAGTCTCCCGGACTGCAAGGAGATCAAACCAGTCAATCCAAAAGGAAATCAGTCCTGAATGTTCATTGGAAGGACTGATGCTGAAGCTGAAACTCCAATACTTTGGCCACCATGTGAAGAACTGACTCACTGGAAAAGACCCTGATGCTGGGAAAGACTGAAGGCAGGACAAGAAGGGAGGCAACAGAGGATAAGATGGTTGGAGGGCACCACTGACTCGATGGAAATGAGTTTGAACAAGTTCTGGGAGCTGGTGATGGGACAGGGAAGCCTGGTGTGCTGCAATCCACTGGATCACAAAGAGTCGGACACAACTGAGCAACTAATCTGAACTGAACTAATGAAGGAGATGTAAGAGAAGCAGGTTTGATCCCTGGGTCAGGAACATCCCCTGGAGGAGGAAATGGCAACCCACTCCAGTATTCTTGCCTGGAGAATCCCATGGACAGAGGAGCCTGGTGGGCTACAGTCCATGGGGTCACAAAGAGTTGGACACGACTGAAGCAACTTAGCACGCATGCTCTCACGCATGATGCACAAGGGGTGAATTCAGGTTTCAGGTCACTTGCACATCACAGGGACACAACAGCAGGATCATAACCTACCTGTTCATTTATTTAGTGTCAGTCTCATTTTAACAGAACTTTAGTTCATTTCACCAAATCTAGAAATATTGTCCACCTCTTTGCAGTCATGAACAGAGATATGCTAGAGACACAAGATGTTTACAGAAAAGGGCAATCTCATTTTACCACAGTAAATGTGGTTAAAAAAAAAAAAAAGGTGGGGGAGAAAGAAAAAATGATGGAGAATCTACAGGGGAAAAAAATCAAAGCTTGGGTTTGCAACATTTTGATCACACCACATGACCTAGAAGAAAACCATCAATCTGAATTTATTTCAGGAGCAAAGGAGGAAAGAATCAAAGAGTTTCAGAAGAGACTTTGTATATTTTAAGATGCGTCAAAATCGGAAGTAATTTGTAAGTGTCTTCTGGGGAGAAATAGCTGAAAGAACACGCAGAATTTTACAGAAAACCAGAAACCTGGCATACAGACAAACAAAATGTACCTATCAGAGCTAAATTCTCAATGGCATTGCAATTTAGAGCTCTGGTTGACTTTAAAGACCACAGAACACACAGTAAGAAGGTACTGATCCCAAATTTATCACCTTCTGGGAAAAAACTAAGGTACAACCACTAAAATAATAACGCCTTGCTCTTGGATCAAGCTTTACCTTCAGAGGACTTAGATTTTAATGAGTCTCTGCTTCCACAGACCAAAGTTGTTCTATAATGGTCTGCTCTGTTCCCAGCCTTATTCCCCTGGCCTCAACTTTAAAGGGCATTTTTTTTTTTTTAATTGACTGGATTTAAGAAGCAGGTACATAAGAGATCAAGAAAGCAGGCCACCAGCTGTCTGGATCTAGCTTTAGTTGAAATGAAACGATAATGCCCTGACTGAGTGCCTGACAATTCATCACCCCAGCCTGACCTCTGAAGAGGATATAGGAGAGTTCAGACATGATCTTGTTTCTCTCCCATTTCCCCTGAAAGCCAACTCAGTTCTCCCTCATTTTGTTGTTAATAATGTATAAAAGATGAACTGAATTTGAGATGTCACGGAGTGAAACCATCAGGTGAGCATTTAGAGTCAATCTTCTTTTCACGGCCAGAAAAGTCAGGTTAGGCACTTTCCTTCTAAGTTCTTATCCTGACCCTACCAATGGGATCATGAAAAACTCCCTACTGCCACAAGTGGCAGGAAGGACTTAGTTTCTTTAAGCATTGCCAGAGTTGGACTGTGAAGAAAGCTGATCGCCAAAGAATTGATGCTTTTGAACTGTGGTGCTGGAGAAGACTCTTGAGAGTCCCTTGGACTGCAAGGAGATCCAACCAGTCCATTCTAAAGGAGATCAATCCTGGGTGTTCATTGGAAGGACTGATGATAAAGCTGAAACTCCAATACTTTGGCCACCTCATGCAACGAGTTGACTCACTGGAAAACACTCTGATGCTGGGAAAGGTTGGGGGCGGGAGGAGAAGGGGACAACAGAGAATGAGATGCCTGGATGGCATCACTGACTCTGTGGACATGAGTTTGAGTGAACTCCGGGAGTTGGTGATGGACAGGGAGGCCTGGAGTGCTGTGATTCATGGGGTCGCGGAGAGTCGGACACGACTGAGCGACTGAACTGAACTGAACTGAAGTAAACTTCACAAATCCACCACTGCACCAGATACCCAATTGGCTGCTGTAATTTTTAAAAAGTTCATAGTCACTTTACAGTTTCCCTGATGGCTCCGTGGTAAGAATCCACCTGCCAGTGTAGGAGACACAAGAGACACAGGTTTGACCCCTGAGTCTCAGGAAGATCCCCTGGAGAAGGAAATGGCAACCCACTCCAGTATTCTTACCTGGAAAATCCCATGGACAGAGGAGCCTGGCGGGTACAGTCCATGGGCTCGCAAAGAGTCAGACACGACTGAGAGACTAAACATGCACACATGGTCACATTTTATAGGAAAAGTGGTTGATGCAAATGATTGCCCCAATTATTTTAAAGTGTAATATAAAAATGGGTCTAAATTACAAAATAACTCACCATTTGCTTCTTTTAATTATTTCTTATATTTACCAAAAAGGTTTGATATTTTAAAATTTACCAAAATCATGCACAATAGATGATAAAGACTAAAGATGAGTAGGGAGTTTCCTGGGAATCTAGTGCTTAGGTTTCAGCGCTTTCACTGCTGTGGCCCAGTTCAATCCCTGATCAGGGAACTGAGATCTTGAAAGCCATGTGGCACGGCCAAAAAAGAATAAAGATGAGTAACAGCCATCAGTTTTTTTAAAAACACAGAATACCAAAAAAAAAAAGTGAATATTAACAATAATCCGCGAAAACAGAGAAACAAGCATGCATAAGGCTATCCATTGTATCTTCTTTCATTTGCAAACCATCCAAACGCTTATCAATAAGCTGAATAAACTATGGTACATCCCCACAACAGAGTATTATTCAGTAAAAATGAATGAAGATTATCTGCAGACACTATTGTGGGGTGGATCTCCACAATGCTGGAAAAAAAGGGTATAAAATGATGCTACTATTTATCCAGGAAAGGATGGGTTATGAAATTACAGATACATATTTGCTTATGCTTTTTGAAAGGCAATGATAAGCTACAATTTTTTTAAAGGGCTATAACTATAAGGAGGAAAAGATGGAAATAGAAGGTAGATTTCTTTGAATGTATTTTTTTATATCTGACTTTAGAATCAAAGGTAATATTTTATATAATTACAAATAAAATTTTACAGAAAGAAATTTCTGAAATTCAAATATAAAGTGAAACAACCTAACTGTATATCCAGTTAGAAAATAACCATATAGAGAAGAACTATTACAAATGAATTGAAAGAACAGTAATTTGACTCTATTTCTCTGAAGGAACTACCCTAAGGATTAAAAAATAAAAACTAGGAAAACAAACTGTTTTCAGTAATCATATTATTACAGGTAGTGGAAGTCTTATAATTCTGAGCCCTGCATTTGAATTGGAAGTTTCATCTGGACTCAAGTTATTTCAAGAAAATAACTTTTTCTAGCTCCGCCCATTGAGAAGGCAATAACAAACCTTATAGCAAGAAGCACCTCTGGCTCCTGGACTATAGTCTCTAAATACCACTTCCCAAGAAAGGAAGGAAGAGAAGGAAGGGGAAAAAGGGAGGAAGGAGAGAAGCTAACTCACTCCTTAGAGAAATGACTGATTCCAGTTCTGAAATGGGAAATGTATTACCCTGTAACAACTTATTAAACCAGAAAGTAAGGAATCCAGCAAAAACTACTAGAGTTGTATAGGAAGGAGTAGAAGCCACTTGCAGAAGCTCCCAGTGGCCAAAGCTAAAATAATTTGAGCAACAGAAACGATAACGAATGCTGTACACAGACACACACTGAATGTGTTAAAAATTCATGAGTAGGGTTCCTCTGGTAGTCCAGTGGTTAAGAATCTGCTTTGCGATGCAGTGGACACCAGTTTGATCCCTGGTCTGGGAGGATCTCACATGCTGCGGAGCATTTGGGCCCATATGCCCACAACTACTAAGCCCCCAGCCTGTGAGCCACAACTACTGACGTCCAGGCCTAGAGCCCGTGCTCCACTACACTGAGAAGCCTCTGCACCACAATTAGAGAGAAGCCTCCGCTTGTCACAACTAGAGAAAGACCATGCACAGCAATGGAAGACCCCAGCACAGCCATAATAAATAAATAATAAAATATAAGGTACCAATGCAAAAATAAAGTAAAAATAAAGAAGTACAAAATGTTTCTAAAAATCCATGAGCACATATTGATAAAAAAAATTTTTTTTGAGAATGCTATTTTGAAAACTACTTAGTAAAAAGGAAGAGAATCAAATATTTATCTTGTCTTTGACAAGCATCTCCTGACACACCAACATATATGCAGTCCTGCTGAAGAAAAACTGGATCTGACAAAGCTTTTAGATAGACCAACCTACAAAAAATACAGGGGACTTCCCTGGTGGTCCAGTGGTTAAGAATCCATGCTCCCAATGCAGGATGCATGGGCTGGATCCCTGGTTGGGGAACAAAGACCCCACATGCCATGCAGCGCAGCCAAGAAAGAAAGAAGTGGGGGTGGGGGTGCTAGCCTGTTCTTAGAGCCTCCCACATGAGAACATCTAGAGGCTTAGGATTTTAAAACAGAGATCCAGGGGGAACTTATTTGAAAAATGATCCAACAACAAGAGACAACTAGTATAATGAGAACAATGACTACTATTTGATGAATCTTCACTATAAGTGGAGTTGAGTGTAAAAAGACTGGCCAGGTAATAACAACTGTTAATGCTGGGTGACCAGTATACACTGCTACAATCAGATGATTCTCTCTGCATTTGTATATATTTGAAATTTTACATAATAAAAAGTTTTTTTTTAAATACATTTTTCATTCAAACTGATGTAAGATTTCTGAAATTTCTGTACTTATCCATCTCTCCACTCAAAGCTCCTTAAAGACAAAACCCTGTCCATCTTGTTCACCAGGGTGTCCTTGGTGACTAACCTACTGCTGGTATAAAGAAATAAACATGAGGTCAAGTCCCTGGTCAGGAACACTGAGCAAAGAGCATGACTGTTCTATTCTATACCCACCCTCAGCATTGCAATTCAATCAATATTTGTGGTACAGAAAGTTGGACAATTTACTTAGCCTGTCTGAGCCTGAAGGCTCCTCCCTCATCGGTAAAATGGAAATATTGCCAAGGTGATCTGACATATGGTGGTTAAAAGGACTCTATATGGCCATTTACTCGTTCATTCATTCCACAAATATTTATGAATCCTAAAGTGCTGGAGAAGACTCTTGACAGTCCCTTGGACTGCAAGGAGATCCAACCAGTCCATTCTAGAGGAGATCAATCCTGGGTGTTCATTGGAAGGACTGATGCTAAAGCTGAAACTCCAATACTTTGGCCACCTCATGCGACAAGTTGACTCACTGGAAAAGACTCTGATGCTGGGAAGGATTGGGGGCAGGAGGAGAAAGGGACGACAGAGAATGAGATGCCTGGATGGCATCAGCAACTTGATGGACATGAGTTTGAGTGAATTCCGGGAGTTGGTGATGGACAGGGAGGCCTGGCGTGCTGTGATTCATGGGGTCACAAAGAGTCAGACATGACTGAGCGCCTGAACTGAACTGAACTGAAAGTCCTACAAAAAGTATGGAATGATCATTCCCATAAACAGAATAGCAATAATATTATAACATAAATATTAGCTAAATGTAAATACTCATTCAACAAACATTTATGGAGCTTCTGCTGGTTACTAGGCATGCTCCTTAAAGGTAACTATGAAGATAGATACAGCACGCACACACACAGAATTGTTTTTAAGGACATTTTCTGTCAAAGGGATGACAAGGGAGAGAACAAGGTTACAATGGTGACCCATTTCACTGCAACAGGAACACAGCCCACTCACACTGTGGACATTCTCCTACCCAAGCTGGTTTCAGGAAAGAAATCAGTTAATCTCTGAAAAGGTATAAACTTCCAGATTATACCTTATAAAAGGTATAAGCTCCCAGATTAAAGCCACCTTGAGCTAACTGTCTTTTACTTATTTGCTGCAGTAAAGCTATATATTCTTCCTAAAGACCCCAGACAATGCTGGAAATCTTCCGAAGAATTAGGTACTTTTGTGCTTCTGGAATTTTGCCAGTGGTCCAAACCAAAAGAGCCAAATCCATGAGCCAAATGGCTCATTCATTTAATATTAACTGCCAACTCCTTTCTCCTAGAACATAATGCCAACTCTTTTGAAAAAGCCCCCTCAGCAACTTGCTCCATGTCAATCAACGACCAAATTAAGAAGACCTGCAGATCCAAGTGAGTCTTTGAGATCCAATCCCAAACACAAGACTAACTTCCCTTCCATTAAGAATAGGATTTAATAAATCATGTAAAAAATTTTTTTTCATAACTTACCTCAAATTCTTCCCAAAAGCCTTGTTTGACTTTATCTGTGGTCTCAGCTAATTTGCTTAGTTCTCGAACCCGACTTTCTATTTCAGCAGCATTGATACGAGTTGTGTTGAGGGGCTAATCAAATTCAGCAGTCGGTGCAAAATAAGAATGCATTACAGAAAAAAGTTGTCAATGCAAAAAAAAAAAGACTTCTATGTTGGCATTCATAAAAGCAAGGACAGGAAGTTCACAGTATTCACAATAAAAGTTTTCAAATAAAGTTTCACTTTCCTTTCTGTTCGGTCAGGAAATACCTCTTTCTTCAATCTCCACATACTTTACTCTGCTGATATAAATTCGAACCTATTTTTCTTTATAAATAGACCACATGTTATAGATGATGTCATCTGCCACTAAGTAATGAGTGAGTTTTAAAACAGCAATAACTCCCAAGTGAAAAGCAATGATCACCTAAAGATAACCAAAGCTGGATTTACAATGAAAACTTTATCAAATCTTTGCTTTAAAACTCCATAAGGCCTTTTGAATTATATATGGAGACAGTCATGAAAATGATGTAATGTCTAGAATTCATTTACAAATACTAAGGAAGAAGGTAGTGAGTGGATTAATAAATGAAACAAGACTTGATGAGTTGATATAATTGAAGCTGGGTGATGGGTACATGGAGGTTTATGATACTATTCTACTTCCATCTGGAATATTTTATGTTAGGACTTCTTTAATTGTATAAGGAGGTGGAGTTTAGCTTTCCAATATGCTTACCTGCTTGAGTTGTAATACTGTGCCCAATGTTTCTACCATAGGATTCTTCTTGTAATGTTCCACGAGGTCTGTCAAAGAGTCAAACCGTTCTCCTCCACCAACATCATATTTCAGTTCCTTTCATGACAAAAAAAAAAAAAAATTACGCTCATGACCTTTATGTTAAATGACTGCTTTTCCCAACTCAAGTACAGAGACTAACTCCCCCCGAATTCCTGGTTGCCTTGAAAACCAATAGCTTCATAACCGCAGCAGCTGCAAAAACAAAGCAGCTTAGCACAACTGGAGTAGACAAGATGAAACTGGAATGCTGTCCAGACCAATCCCCAGAGAATTAGTACTATCTGTTCAGTTTAGCAGCTCCCTGTTTTCAGAGCTTGTCTTTGAACCTTAGAGCTTATTTAGCCCTGCCTTCAGGGGATCTCCCCAAAACAATCAGCAGCAACTGTTTAATATCACAGCTGCCTAAGGCAGCAATACCAGTCAGTGCTTTATAAGAGACTGAGCAAAAACTTAAAAGGAAAATCCAGGCAACGTCCATAGAGGGCTCTGAAAACCTCCAACATACTCAGCAATACCAGTCAGTGCTTTATAAGAGACTGAGCAAAAACTTAAAAGGAAAATCCAGGCAACATCCATAGAGGGCTCTGAAAACCTCCAACATATCCTTGAGAATCTAGAAGGACATGTGCATGCGCAGGGCTATGTGAAGCTCGGGAAAGATCCAAAAAGGCCCTAATCTTTACCTCTGGCTGATTCTGAGGTTGTATGCAAGCAAGAAGTGAAGGCTAAGGCTGAGTTTTAAGGTACCAGAACACTAAAGGCAGACATGCTGCAACACACACACACACACACAGAGTCATGCTGGCCAAGTGGGAGATTTAATGTTTCAAAGCGTTTAAGGAAATCTCTGTCCAGCCATCAGGTGAGCACTATGCTACGCAAGCAGAGACATCAGTGGCCACACATGACAAAGAATACAGGAAAGTCAACAAACATACAAACAGCAACAACTATAGGAATGATAAAAAGCAGCAACAACAAACCCTGGGAAAGGAGGACATCAGATTTCCAGAGCTGCCACATTATATTGCTTTAACTGTCTAGTTTCCAGGAATTTCCTGGTAGTCCAGTGGTCAGGACTCCAAGGTTCCACTGCAGAGGGCCCAGATTCAATCCTTGGTTGGGGAACTTAGATCCCACAAGCCATATGGCGTGGGGGAAATTTTTTTAATAAGTAAAATACTTTGCTGTCCACCTGAAACTATCACAACATTGTTAAATGGTTGTACTCCAATACAAAATAAAAAGTTTTAAAAAATAAAATGTCTAGTTTCCAACAAAAACTCATGAGCCATGCAAAGAAACAGGAAAGTATGGACCATATTTTGGGAATGGGAGGAAAGCATTCAGTAGAAACTGTCCTTGAGAAAGTATAGACAAAACTTTAAACCAGCTAGTATAATAAAGGAAACTATACAAATTACAAGAAAATATGAACATCATGTCTCATCAAATAGAGAATATCATGAAAACTTGTACATAAATGCATTATTCACGATAGCCAAAATGCCGATCAATTGTTTAATGGATAAACAAAATGTGGTATATATCCATACAACAGAAAGTTTGACAATAGAAAGAGTTTACTGACAAATGCTACAATATGGGTACGTCTTGAGAAACATGCTAAGTAAAAGAAGTCTGTCACAAAAGGCCACACATTACGTGAGTCCATCTATATAAAATACCCCAAACAGGCAAATCCATTGAAATGAAGAGATTAGTGGTTGCCAAGAGCTGGGGGGAGGGGGAAAGATAGGGACTGACTGGTAAACAACACAGGGTTTCTTTGCAGGGTGATGAGAATATTCTGGAATTAGCGTTACTGGTTGCATAATTTGTGAATATAGTAAAAAAAAAAAAAAAACCCACCAAACTGTCCACCCTAAAATCAGTGAATTTCATGGTGTGTGAATTATATCTCAATAAAGCTGTTTTTTTTAATCTTATTAAGAAACTGAAGCAATAAGCGAATATACAGTTACTATTTAAGAAACTATGTCAGTGTATATTATCATATGTGAAATAGATCGCCAGTCCAGGTTAGCTGCATGAGACAGGGTGCTCAGGGCTGGTGCATTGGGATGACCCTGAGGGATGGGATGGGGAGGGAGGTGGGAGGAAGGTTCAGGATGGGGAACACATGTGCACCCATGGCTGATTCATGTGAATGTATGGCAAAAACCACCACAATACTGTAAAGTAATAAGCCTCCAATTAAAATTAAAAAAGAAACTATGTCAAAACAAAGTTTGATGTAGCTGACCAAAAACCCAACCTCCTTGGTCTAGCCACCACATTAAAAACAAGTAATGGTGAGTTCAATTCTCCCAGCCTTAACTGATATGAAATCACATGTAGTCACAGGCTATATTGTGCCAACCCAAGGGAGCAGCTGAGGCCATTGCTTTAGAAATTCAGACAGAGGCAGATTCCAGCTGCAACCATGTACAAGTAGATTGAGATACTGTGCGGCTGGGAATTCCCTGAAATTCCAGTGCTTAGGACTCCACACTTTCACTGCCAAGGACCAGGGTTCAAGATTCTGCAAGCCATGTGGTGCATCCAAAAATAAAAAATAAAAAAAGATACCACAGGGCAGAAGATGACTTGCTAGAGACACACAGGAAATAAGTAATATAATAAAGCCCTGAAATGATGAAACAGTTATAATTAACAAGGTACTCAAAGTGTAGAAGCCCTCGCCTAAATGAACAAAGAAAACCTGACTTTGGAAGAAATGGTGTTGGTCTTCTCCCAGTAGAAAAACCACCCAAAGATGACATTTCAGAAGACTCACAGTTCAGCTGGGGCTTTACCTGACAGCGGATCATGACGTGGGTCACTTTAGACTTGGCATCATTGCTCTCCCCTTTGTCATCTCCAGTTCGGACAGAGAGAACAAAATCTCCAGGGTGGCTCTGGCTCTCGCGCACAAGAAAGCTACCATGCTTTCCTTTTTCAGTTAATAATTTTTCTGCTTCTTTCCCAGAGAGGTGTCCATGAAACCACCTAATTTTTTTTTAAATGATAATCAATTGAGTTCTGCAATGAGTTCACAACATCCTTTTATAAAACTACCATTCATAGTCATCCCTCAAAACAATTTAAAACAGACACATTCATCCAAGAGACTGATCCATCCCATTCAAGACTGAACCTGCATCCCCAGCATGCAGGAAAAATGATAAAGATGTTATGAGTAACCATTAAATTCCTTAAATGAGCCCACAGTCATTTGAACACAAATATCCTCAGTCTTTCTTATTTTCTTTTAAATCCCTCATCTTTTAAAAAGTCTGCCATTTCTCCACTGCCCAACCCTAAAATGACCAACTATTTAATCACAGTCATTTAAAGAAATTATAATAGAGAGTTATGGTAGTGACACATATATTTGAGTATTTGTCCTTGCTTTGGCATGCAAACACTCCATAAAAAAAGGATCTCCGTTAGAAATGAATTCAAACATCCCAAGCTTTTCCAGATTTTCAACTTATACTTCAAGAGCCTCCAAGTTTGCTGTCCACATATTTGGACTATCCACTGGGTTATCATTTCAAATTTTAATGCACCTGAGACCTGGAGCTGAGGCAACGAATTGGGCTAACAATGTGAACTCTCATAACTTACAATCAGAGATACCAATACACTAAGTCAGAATGGGGCCCAGCAATTTGCATTTTTAACTAGCACATTAGAGTCTTAATGTAGGCGGTCTGAGGTCAGACTTTGAGAAAATACTACTCTAAGTTACTACAGAAAATATCGTAACATATTCTTATTAATAATGTGGCTTTTTCCCTCAGAATCTTGGTGAGGAAACAAGCATGATCCGCACGTAGTGCTAACCGCTCATCACTGAAAGTATATATATCAAGATATTTTTCATCCACTCTCAGCCAAAGACAGCAAAATTAAGAAATAAACTGCAGAGAGTTGGCTGACAGTCTTTTGCTCAATAATCTGGCTGGCAAACAAATGATCAGCATAAAAAAATAACAATGACATGAAGGTATAAAGAGAAGAAACCTATCTGAAGACAGAAAATATACAAACCCAATTAAGAGAACCTGATTTGGTACTGAGTCAGAAAGGAGACCGAGAATGCAGAAGAAAACCAATAAAATCAGTACAAGTAAGTCAAGCCCCAGCTTTCATCAGCTTAGTTCCAAAACAAGGGAAAGATCTCAGAAATAATACAATTCCCTCTAAGCAAGGTCGCTCCCACACATTTGTGGATATAACATCAAAGAACTTATGAACAATCTGAACCCTCTGAGTTTTCTGCTTTCCCACTTCTGAGCTTAAACTGACATCTGTTGGTGGCATTGCTGAATAGCTGGTCAGGAGCTACTACAGGGAACCACTACCGTTTTGGGGTCTCCATTAGTGTTTGTTTTCCTCTCCTAACTCTCCAAGTTCAGTAACATTCAAATTCAATAATCTTAAAATTACTGCATGCACCAAGTATAATCTATACAGGAACTGTCTGAGACTTCTGTCAGTTCAAAGTAATAGTGACTAAAGCTTTTGCAATAAAAGGCCACTCTGAGAGTAAACTAAGCCTATCACTGTTACTTTAGTAAAACTTCTAAGATTATGAGGTTTTTAAGATTTTAAGATTAATAAACAGATAGAAGCCAAACCCCCATGATGCATTCACATCACACCTATGACACGGGACAGACACAGGCTCCACAGTTACGAAAACAGAACTGACCTTTCAGAGGTAGGATCGGCACAATTCAGAGGATATTTGAGCTCAATAACATCTCCGTTCTTTTCTTTTAGTTGCCCATGATGTTCCATGTAATACTGGACCAATTCAGCCAAAGTGGCAAATTTCTCTCCTCCGTACAGGTCATAGTAATCACCAGTGTTCTGAATCTTGATGTGGGTGACAGCTCCATTTCTTCTAAAATAGTCCATTAGAAAGGTGGGGGGGAAGACAAATAAAGAGCTATACTAGTAAATATGGATCTCACATTCATTATCAGATTTCACCTAACTGAAACAAACCCAAAGAAGGTACAAGTTTATGCTTTTTTTAAACAAATGCATTGAGTGCAAAATAACCACACAGTCAACCATTTCAACACAAAGGGTTCTGTGTATATTAAGGGGTAATCATTTTTCTCATCACTAATTAATCAAGATGAATATCATTAGAATTAAATATACATTTACCTTATAATTCAGTAAACCCGCTCTTAAGTATTTTGCCCTCCAAAAATGAAACTTCATGGCTACCAAAAGATTGGTTCAAGAATATTCACTGTGGCCTCTTTGTAGTAGAAGAAAAATGAAAAATCAAATATTTATTGCCAAAATGTATACAAATACTCACACAATGGAATATCATATAGGAATTTACAAAGACACAGAACCATTGATATACACAAACAACATAGGTGAATCTCTAAAACATTGGGTTATGACAAAGAAGCCAGTGCTCACTTTGGCAGCACATACACTAAAACTGGAATAGTACAGAGAAGATTAGCATGGCCTCTGCACAAAGATGACATGCAAATTCGTGAAGCATTTCATAATTTAAAAAAAAAAGAGAGGGAGAAGACAGACATAAAAGAAAATATACTGTATGACTTCATTTATATATTGCTGTCAAATAAGCTAGTCAATGGGGATAGAAAAGAGAATATTAATATTGCTGACCTCTTAGCGGGAGGAAGATTAGAAAGGAGCACAAAGGGACTTTCGAGGGTGAAAGAAATATTCAAGATTTTGATTGTGGTGTTTTGGTTGCATTAATAAGTACACTTGTCAAAACTTGTCTCACTATACACTTTAAGATATTATACATAACTGTATCTTTAAAAATCATTTTAAAGACATATAACTGACAGAGTTTTCAAAATGAGATAGATAATATGTCAACCCACTGAACTGATGTAAGACACTGGCCAAAAGTTTCTAAAACTTGGTATTTTAGTTAGCCTAGGCAGTCTGATGATTTTCCGTTTGGTTTTCCGAACCCTGGCGTGCTGCGATTCAGGGGGTCGCAGAGTCGGACATGACTGAGCGACTGAACTGAACTGAAATATACTTCATTACTCATAATTTTTGTGGACCCAAGAAGTCTGGCAATCCCAAAATGATAGCCACTAACCTATATTTATTTTTTAGTCTGACCCTACAGCATTATCGATGAGGCCTCTGTTAAATATAAACACTACTATCTTTATCCAAAGATAAAGGAAAATGGGAAAAAAGTACGAAAAAGTACCCTACAATGTTAATAACAATATCTACTTCTAATTTGTGGTGATAATCTTTTCCATGTAAAAAAGGTACTTCAAGTAAGTCTCTCCTCCAGCTACACCTGATTCTATTTTAGCACATGAGCTTTCTATCTCTAACCTTAAGAACTTAACAGATATTTCAGTTATGGACTAGATCAATATAAAGCAACATAGGTGGATCTCATAAACACGATATTAGGAATTCCCTAATGATGGACAGGGAGGCCTGGCGTGCTGTGATTCATGGGGTCACAGAGTCGGACACGACTGAGTGATTGAACTGAACTGAACTGATAGTGGTCAGGACTTGGTGCTTTAACTCCTGGGGCCCAGGTTCGATACCTGGTCAGGGAACCAAGATCTGGCAAGGCACGCTGTACAGCCAAAAAAGTATATATACATAAATATACATGATAGAGCATGAAAGAAGCACAATGAAGAATGACATGCTTAGCATGTACCATTTATGAAAATTTCAGAATGTACACAAGTCATAGCATATATTATTCATGACACAGACCACAGACATACATATAATAATCTTTACATTTTATTACTTTTATGTTCCATTATTTATTATATGTACCCTTTTTAAAATGAACTAGAAAGAAATATACCAAACTCAGAAAGTAGTTATTTCTGGCAAAGAAAATAACAGCAGAAAGTGTGGTGAAAAAGAGGAAACTTTGCTTTAGTTTATATTTTACTTTGAAGAAAAAAATGACCGGCAATAAACACAACATGGATAATTGTACATAAATTTATGTATTTTTCTGCATTTTTTTTCCCTCAAAATTAAAACAGGGGCTCTTCCTTGACTAACTAGCATGGGCGCATAACAAAAAGTTTAGATCACCTGCAGAAAACTAGAACAATAAACATGTCATGTACATGCATATACACATATCTCAGTGTCTATTATATCATATACACAAAAAACCATATATATCATATACATTAAAAGATGAGTGCATAACCAAAAATGAATACAGAAAGAAATTAATCTGACTTTGTAGTAAGTTCATAACTACACAGAAAATTAATTCCTGTAGCTTTTGAAAACAGTACTAACAGGACACCCTTATTGGGATATATTCTAAGAACAAAAAAGACTCCAGGGAAATCATGAACTTTACTTAATTAGAAATGTTCGTAATTAGAAATGATAGTGGCACAGTCATTCTGAAGCTATTTTCCTATTAAAGGATTGGGCAAATGAGGTCATATACTGATGCGGCTATAAAACAGGGTTCTCTCTATAAGTGAACGGAAATGCAAATATGGCACGAGAAGAGGTGAAGAAGCTGGGGTTGAACTGGAACTATCAAACTTGGTTTGATATATATTCATGTATTTATTGATATATTTAAAATTTGCTTTCAAATATATATTTACTCCCCAGCTCTGTCTACTACAAGGGCCTAGAAGCAGTAACACTCCAGGAGTACAAACACCAAAAGGTAAGACAAACAGATATTCTGTGCTTTCTGATGTGACATAATGGGATGGCTTCAAAAGCCACGATTGAAATGATGAGAGAAATTTGAACAGGGACTGTACGTTAGATAATATTGAATCAGTGTTAAAATTTCTCATATATAATACTAAATATTAATGATATTGTAATTATACAGGATGTCCTTGTTCATAGGACATGCACACTGAACTAACAATATTGAGAGGTTAAAAATAAGCATCCTAACATTTGCAACTTATTTTCAAAAGGTTTGGCAGAAGGAGTACACACAAACACACACTCATAAAAAGAAAGAGCAAACACAGTGAAATGTTACAATAACAGGTAAAGAGAATGTGGGTCTTCACTGCATTCATCTTTTGACTTTCCCATAGACCTGAAATTGCTTAGAATAAAAAGCTGAGGAAAAATAAACTAAAAAAAAAAAACCTCACCAGCTCTGTAGTCCTGACTCTGCTGCTTACTAGGTATGAGACCAGCTTTCTAACTTGACCTTTGAGCTGCAGCTTACTCTTGGAGAAGGAATGGCAACCCACTCCAGTATTCTTGTCTGGGAAATCCC
The DNA here is from genome assembly GCF_049115385.1 of Moschus berezovskii. Lineage (NCBI taxonomy): Eukaryota > Metazoa > Chordata > Mammalia > Artiodactyla > Moschidae > Moschus > Moschus berezovskii. The sequence goes on from NC_142478.1 coordinate 65,084,591, forward strand.
ATGGACAGAGGAGCCTGGTGGCCTACAGTCCATGGAGTCGCAAAGAGTCGGACACGACTGAGCAACTTCACTTTCACTTTCAGCTTGCTCACCTCAAAGCTGGAGATACTGGTATTTATTCTTAGGACTTAGGACTTAAAAAAGTGGTATTTATTCTTAGGTTACTGGAGAGATTAAATAAAATGAAACACGGTGAGTGTTTAGCAAGATGGCCTGGAATGTGTCAAGTCCTCAGTTATGTCTGCTATCACAGTCCTCTTCCTCCTACTTGTTACTATTATTTAATCTCCATCCAAACTCTTGTAAGTCAAATGTCACTCAACTGTAGGTTAGAGGTCTGTGCTAGGACAAGGCCCAAAAACTCACGAAGGCTTCTGCCCACTCCTGGTAGCAAAACAGAAGTAAAAGCTAATGACGACATGGGCTCCTTGAGAAACTAATACCCATCGAAAACGGACTTCTCAAGTCCCAAAAGGGTCCTAGATAAATCCTCAGAGCACATTTTCCTTACTTTTTAATTTAAAAATAGTAACAACAAAAGAAAATTCATAGAGCAATTCAGATCTGGCTCCTGGAATGAGCTAAAGCAAGGAAAGTGAGTATATAAGAGAAAGTCAATTTCAAGAAAAAACTCTCCCATGTGGGCTCAAAGAGACATGCAACAGGATGGGTCAGCCATACTGTTCAAAACAATTTTAAACATAGTAAAGATAACTTAGTGTCCGACAATAGGGGATGGGATAAATTGTGGTATATTCACACCATTCAAGTATTATACAGCCATTAAAATTGATAATTAGATCTATATGTCCCAGCACAGAATTAAAAAAAAAAAAAAATTTCAAGGAAGTCGCAGAATACATATGTTATAAAGTCAGGGATATGAATTCTAAAAACACACAAACCAACTTCATATCATTCACACACAGGACAAATGTAGTACGAGGATAAAAACATGTTCAGGAAGGAGATATGCCAGCCCCTTGATGGTGGTTTCCTCTGAGGAAAGAGCGAGGGGAATGGGACTGGGCAGGGGAACAAACGGCACCACAACTTCCTCAGCGATGCTTTATTTCTTGAAAAAGAAAAGTGATCTCAAGAAACTCTTCTCTTTCTTTTTCTTTTTCCTTGAAGTACTGCTGATTCACAATGTTGTGTTAGTTTCAGGTGTACAGCAAAGCGGTTCAGCTATGTACACATTTATTTTTTCAGATTCTTTTCCCTTATAGAACATTACAAGATACTGAGTACAGTTCCCTGGGCTATACAGTAGGTCTTTGTTACCTACTTTATATATAATATAGTGTGTATCTGTTAATCCCAGACCCCCACCACCACCACTTTCCCCTTTGGTAACCTTAAGTTTGTTTTCTATGACTGTGAGTCTATTTGAAGAAATACTTCAAGAGTATTTTTTTTTTTCCCATTCAGTAATCACCAGAAGAGAAAGGAAAAATGCAGGCAACAGATTCAGGATGAGTGGAACCAGAACTGTGCCTCATTTGGGATTACACTGAAATCGAATTAGGCTCAATTTAAGAACTTCTTATGCTCTGCTCCAACTCATCCTTATGTGGTCCCTCAAGAGAGAAGAAAAGCCCATCTTTCAGGCCCCTTCTGCTGACTCCCTAATCCTCTCACTCTCAGGAGGCCATGTCCTGAAACCCCACAAGCCAGCCTGAATCACCCCTGATCTGGGCACCAGGGCACTGGCAAGGCCTCACTCACAGGGCTGCAGACAGGTCTTCACACTCTAAATCAGGGTAGCAGGTTGTCCAAATGTGGTCTTAACATTTCCCACCTGGCAGGCACTCTCAGGATGTGCTCTTGTTCTTTCAACTTACCTAACGGAAAGTGTGAAGTCTCCAGGGTTGCTTTTACTGGGCCTTGCCAAGAAACTGCCGTCAACTCCTCTTGTCAACAGTAGGTTTTCTGCCTCCACGCCAGTGATATTTGGGTGAAACCATCTTGAGAGAGAGAGAAAAAGAGTAATGAAAAACAAAGCACTGCTTTCCACACCACTGCAGCTAAAATGCCTATGAGAAGAGTAGCAAATAAAAATATCAACACAACCCCTTTGCCCAACTCTCTTTCATCACCGCCTCCTCCTTGTCTTCCCTACGGTAGGGACCTGGCATCCCGCTGGCACAGTAGGTGGGGCTGGGGGCATGGTTAGTGGACTTGGGGCTGAAATGGATGCTATTTATACAGGGTGGTTGGGGACGGCCTCAGCTATAAGGGAATATCTGATCAGATCTGCAAGAAGCAAGGCAGTAACATGCAGCCATATAAGACAGGAGCACAGCAGGCAAAGGGAGGAACAAGAAACGGGCACGGGGCAGACCGTTTTTGATCTGTTCAAGCGCTCAAGAGGCCAATGTGCTTGGGACAGAACAGACAAAGGTCAGAGGGGAAAGAGATGAGGCCAGTGAGGTAATGAAAAGCCAGATGAGGTAGGGCCTTGGAGGACACTGTAAAAACTTCAGCTTTTATTTTTTTGTGAAATGGGAAAGGACTACAGGGTTTTTTTTTTTAATTTATTTATTTGGCTGTGCAGGGTCTTAGTTGCAGCATGAGGAATCTTCAACATTCATTGTGACATGCAGAATCTTTAGTTGTGGCACACAGAACTTTTAGTTGCAGCATGTGGGATCTAGTTCCCTGACCAGGGATTGAACCCAGGTCCCCTGCATTGGGAGCAGAGTCTTGGCCACTGGACCACCAGGGAAGTCCCTGACTTATATTTTTAAACCATCCTTCAAGCTATCATGCAAGGACAGAAGCACACAGATCAGTTAAATAAGCTACTGTGATAATCCACGCAAGAGATGATGGTACCAAGGACCAAGCTGGCAGCAGGAGCAGTGATAAACAGTCCAACTGGGAATACTTTAAACAGCCAGTAGGATTTCTTTATTAACAAATGAGATGGGAAAAAAAGAAAAGAGTAAGAAAGATGTCTGGGTTTCAGGTCTGGGTTAGTAGAAGGTTGGAGGGACTGTGCACGAGACAGGGGAAAAGGGTGAGGAGAGGAAACTCGGGTGTTGGATTTGGCATGTGCTAAATACGAGATGCTTAGTCATCTGAGAGTCTGGTAAATATTATGCACTAAAGGTTAGATATTATTACTGACAATCATAATAATAAATATGAAACTGTTCTCACAAGGAATAATCAGAAAAGGCAAGAATTCAAACATAGCCTACGAACATTCCTGTTATTTACATTAACTGAAATTTATTTTCTTTTTAATTTTTCCTATTGTATCTTCTGAGCATTTGGGGGAAGTCTAAACATCATTCTGATTGTCCCAGAGAAAAATCACAGGGCTCAGGTGAAAAAAATACGTATATACTGGCTTTTTACTCCCTCTGAGAGCCTGTCAAAAGATCAAGATGGAATTCTGCCCCAGGAAAACTCAACCTCAAGTTATATATACCTATCATCCCAACATCCCATACTTTAGCATACAGCATGATTACTAAACTCTTTTTTTTCTTTTTAACCTTGCTCACGATTTCTTTGATCTGTGGTTCCCACCTGAGTCCCCACAGCTCTAGGAAATCAAAAAGCAATAACAGAGGGTTTCCAGTTACTTATAACTTTTCAAAAAGTACAGTGAAAATCTTACATTAACATTCAATTTGTCTACCTATATAAGCCAGTTAGAATGTCAAATCTCTTTTGCTTTTGGCTACAAAACAACGTATTAGTTGATGTGGTAGTCTGAAGCTGAGTGGGGGAACACACATATAACCAAGAAAAAAAAAATGCAATAGAACAGAACTAATATTTAAAACTAATTTGAGGGCCTTCCATGGTGGCCTAGTGGTAAAGAATCTTCCTGCCAATGCAGGAGACATGGGTTTGATCCCTGATCTAGGAACATCCCACATGCTGCAGAGCAGCTAGGACCATGTATCACAACTATTGAGCCTGAGCTCTAAAGCCACAGCTACTGAGCCCACATGTCACAACTACTGAAGTCCGTGTGTGCTAGAGTACATGTTCTATAACAAGAGAAGCCATCACAATGAGAAGTCCAGGAACCACAACTGGAGAATAGCCCCAGCTCACTGCAACTAGAGAAAAGCCTGCAAAGCAACAAAGACCCAGCACAGCCAAAAATAAATAACTAAATAAATACATTAAATTTAAAAAAAAATAAATTGAGACAATAAATAAGATGTGAATATATACACTGAAAAGTTTCACCAGGTACTTAGGAAAGTTAGCCCAGAACAATCACTCTGACACTTGTTCTAATGAAACTATTACACTTTAAAGACAAACGGGGGAAAAAATCTTCAATGCCTGCAGGTAAATCAAATAACTTGCTACAGGAAACAAATGAGACTGGCATCCGACTTTTCAAAGTCAACATATACAGCAAGTTGACAAATGAACAAAAATTGTTTAAAAACTCAATGAAAGAAAAGTGTAAACCAAGAATTTTATATCCAGCCAAGTTATCCTTCAAATATCAAAGCTATAGGAAAAAACAAGTTTCAACATACAAGAACTAAGGGAATGCTGCACGTATCAGTCTTTCCTGAGGAATCTCCTAGAGGATAAACTTCATCTAAGCAAATGGTAACAAGCAACACTGACAAAATAGCTGACAGTGGGCATTTAATAATCTGCAAGCGTACATGGACGACTAAGACAAAGATGGGAATGAGGGAAGGAGACTCACGTACACTAGTTACGTACTGTCACACAGCAGAAACACTGCAACTAAAAACGGGAAAGGGAAAACAACAAAAACCTCCCTGTTGGGGAATCAGAATCCCACACGAGCCCTCTTCATCTCCATAGCTAAAGAGTCTGTGTGTTGCCAGGAAAGACTCCCCAGTGCCACAACTGAGACCCAACACCGCCAAAATAAAAACCTCATTGCTGTATAGTGAAAGTGAGAGTCACTCAGTCAAGTCCAACTCTTTTATGACCCCAGGGACTGTAGCCTTCCAGGCTCTTCTGTCCATGGAATTCTCCAGGCAAGAATCCTGGAGTGAGTAGCCTATTCCTTCTCCTGCAGACCTTCCCAATCCAGGAATCAAACCAAGGTCTCCTGCATGGCAGGCGGATTTTTTACCAGGTGAGCTACTAGGGAAGCCCCATTGCTATATAGGCAACAGATGGGTATTTAAAGATAATGAAAAAATCTGATAAGCCTGATAATGAAAGTTAAATAACCAAACAGAGGGGTATAAGTACTAGAATTAAGAAAAAAGACACAAACCTTCCAAAAAACTATTTTCAACAAAAAACTTTTAAATACACATCTTAGAAAAAAATCATACACACACAAACACACACACACACGCGCGCATCTTGAGAGAAACAATGCAAGGAAATAAATACAGCAGAACCCTGAAAAACTTGGGGGTTAGAGGCACTGATCCTTACACAGTTGAAAATCCATGTTTAAATATAGACAGTCCTCCACATCCACTGTTCTGCTTCTAACCACATGATTTCAACCAGCTGCAGATTGTGTTGTACCGTAGTACATACTTATTGAGGAAAATCTGTGTTTAAGTAGACCTGTGCAGTTCAAACTTGTGTTGTTCAAGGGTCAACTGTAAGTATAAAATATTATGATAGAATTGATACCAAACCTATCAATCATAACAATAAATGTAAATGAGGTGGCTATACAAAAAAATTAGCAAACAACAAATCTATGAATATTTATGTACAATCACCTTTATGGAGCAAAAACTACAGGAGATGCAAGGAAACACACTGATAATAGGAGATTTTAATAGTCCACATCCAATAAAAAATAAAATAGACTAAGAAAATAGGTAATAGATAGAAAATCTAAACAACATAAACAATATGGTAGATACATTGTGCATATGTTGAACTCCACACCTTGATAACAGTCACATACTCTTCCCTAGTGCCCAGAGAATTTTCATAAAAACTCATCAGATATATTAGGTCACAAAGAAAAGAAAACAGTAACTCCTATAAAGTAGAAGTATTACAACTTAATGCCATTGTATCATGATTGGTCAACAGAAAAGTAATAGAATTCTATATCACCAAAATTACCATTTAATAGAAAAACCTGTGATCACTTTTTAAAATCTAAATACACATCAGAATTATCTTAGAATTTTTTGAAAAATACAAGTGCCCAGGTATTACTTTTTTTCTCCAGATCTGTTTCTAATGAGCAGCCATGTTTCAAAGCAACTGGACTATACAATGATCTTTTACTTTTATCTAGTTTGTTCCACTTTATCTATTTCATATTCAGTGCTCCCATTTTATTTAGTCTATGTTTTCCATTTTTTCATATATAGCCATATATGTATTAGACACATATTACATGTCTATATATACATGTATAATATTTTATAATATGTATTTTAGAAAATTTAGAAAATATAATACATATTTTAGAAAACTTACAAATTTTTGCCTAGCTAAAAAATTTATGACATTTTGATTCTACTTGTCTGATGTAGTATGAATAGAATGCTAGGTTTCTACTAAAAAAATAAATATGCAACAAACAACAAAAGTTTACGGTATAGCAAAGGGAACTATAGTCAATATCTTATAATAACCTATAATGGAAAAGAATCTGAAAAATAATATACATGTATATATATAAATGTATCACCTTGCTGAGCACCTGAAGCACTGTAAGTCAACTATAGTTAGTAATACATATTATACTGAGAAGAAAGCATTACCAAATGCAGTATCATAAAGCAATAAAACTGAATTCTACTAACAAAAGCAAAAAACTGAAAGGCCCTTCTACCTGGAAATTTTAAAACCTTCCATTAAACAACTGTTAGGTAAAGGGGGGAATATAAGCTCAAAGTACACAATTTGCAAGAAATAATGGCCACAAAAACACTATGTATCAATATTTATAGCATACAGCTAATGGAGTGATCAGTGGAAAATTCACTACACAAACACTAACAATAATAAATAAAAAAATAAAGTCCCACTCCCCCAGAAAAGGCCGAAGTATACCACAAGGAAGGAAACATATTTTATAAAGATAAAAACAAAAATCAAAGAAAACAAAAAGGTAGCAGATGTAATTAATAAAAATCCTGCTTCTTAAAATTAGCAAAATAGACAAACCACTAGTTAACTTATTCAAGAGTACAAAAACAAGAAAAAAAATCATAAATACACAAAATAAGAAACGACAAGGGGGAAATAACCATAACCACTGAAACAGAAGAATTTTTTAAGAAACTACTTTGCAAACTGGTGTGCAAATAAATTACAAAATCCAGATGAAGTGACTAATTTTCTAAGGAAATACAGGCTGCCAAAATTGGGTCCATTCGAGAGAAAATGCAGGCAAACCAATTTCTATATAAAAACAGAGCAACTTTAAAACTACCCCATAGAAAAGCACCAGGCTTTTTATTTTTTTTTGGTTTCAAAATGGAATTCTATCAAACTTTCAAAGACCATACCATTCCAATGCTCTATAAATTATTCCAGAGAAGCAAAAGGAAAAGAAAATGCACCACTTCCTTTTAAGAAGCAAATAGAACACTGATATCTATACCAGATAAAGACAGCTACTTCAGTGATATGGAAGGCAGATACCTTGTTCCTGATTCAAAGAAGATTCTAATTATTTTTAAATTATATCACATTATATCACAGTTATATCACGGTTATATCACAGTATTTGAAAATTCCTTAAACCTACAATTCTCAGGTTACTGAAGTGAATGAAGGGAAAAACCACTTTGTCTCCCCTCTACGGAAGCACACTGCAAGCTAAGCGGTTGCTTTATTTACACTGGTCACCCAGCCTGGACCCCCACCACCTACAGAGGATCTATTCCCTATTGTCACCACTGTTATCTCCTCTTTGTTTTTCAAAAACAGGTTCTTAGAAGAATTTCTCAGGTTTGCCCTCAACCTCACCACAGGGAGGGCTGCCTCAAGACCATTGTTTACTGCTTCTAGCAAGATCTTTTTATTTGGTTATGCTATTTTTCATTCCTGTTTCATCTTTCCTTATCTCAGCCAGCTACTTTCAGTTCAGTTCAGTCACTCAGTCGTGTTCGACTCTTTGCGACCCCATGAATCACAGCACGCCAGGCCTCCCTGTCCATCACCAACTCCCGGAGTTCACTCAAACTCATGTCCATAGGTGGCTCTAATTTTATATAGAGTCGATGCCCTCTAGGATCCTGCTTTAAGAACACACACTTATGTTTTAAGCACACACACTTAAAATTTTCTAAAACCTTTTAAAATTTATTTATTAAAACAGCACAAATAGGCATGAAATTGAGAGAAAAAGTCCAAGGTTCCATAGACTCCCAGCTGTATTCGTCAAAAGTAACTACAGTTAGCAAGCTTCCTGTATCACTGAGAAACGTCTCATGCATATATATACACACACACACACACACACGCATACCTACATGTGCACAGGTGCATACTCCATGCCAGGCTATGTGAAACACACACACAAATGGAATCCTGATCTACACCCTGATTTCTTCACTTACTACAACACAAAGATCTTTCTATTATTTTTAATGGCTATACATTATTCCATTATAAGAATGTACTATTCATAATTTAATCCCTATTAAAGGACATTTATATTAGTCGTATATTTTTATTAATACAAATAATGCAGCATATCATATCCTTTATAATTATCTTTGCACATGTTTACAAGTATCTTTGTAAATTAAAATTTTAGAAACAAAACTGCTTCGACAAGAGTGTTTTTTTAACTCTGACAAATCTGCCAAACTGCACTCAAAAGAAGGTAACAGTTTCAACTCCCATGAAATGAGTGTGAAAGTCCCTGTTTTCTCCCAGTTTTACCAATACTACATATATTACCAAACTTTTTCATCTGAGTCATGGAAAATGGTACCCTTCTACTTTGCATTTCTGTGTGAGACTGAGCAATTTTTCATGTTTTTAGACCATTTTTTCCCCTTTTCTGTGAGTTGTCAGCTTGCCATTGTTCATTTTCTATTGGATTTTTTTTTCTTACTCATTTAAAGGGGCTCTTGATAGAACCAGAAAAATGATCCTTTATTATATGTGTGACAACATTCGTCTTACCATTTTTCCTTTTTTACTCACTTGTGGTTAATTTTTTTGCCCCCAAAGAAATTCATCTTGGCATGGTTAAATTTATCAGCTTGTTCCTTTATGGCTTCTGGGTTTCTTGCTATGTTTAGAAAAACTTAACTCACAGCAAGTTGTTGTGAGCTTGAAGTAAATTAATAACACATAAAATGCTTAGCACATAAAAAACTCTAAGGACTTTCACCTTGGGAACTAGGAATTTTGTTTTAGGTCAGAATAAAATATTTACAATAAAGGCACAGATTTTAACATGACCCGTCCCAATAGGTACTAAAAAGACGGGGTGACTGGAAGAAGAAAGTAAGTAAGACAGAGATGAGAATTCACATCAGGAAAGAGTATGGAGACAGAGAAGGCATAATTATATTTTTACCACTAATAATATATTTTAATTGGTGGAAAACTGCTTTATAGTGTTGTGCTTTTTTTCTGAGGTATAATAACACAAATCAGGTCATGAAAAGTGTTAGTCACTCAGTCATATCCAGCTCTTCGCAACCTCATGGACTGTAGCCCACCAGGCTCCTCTGTCCATGAGATTTCCGAGGCAAGAATACTGGAGTGGGTTGCCATTTCCTTCTCCAGAGGATATTCCTGACCCAGGGATCGAACCTGGGTCTCCTGCATTGCAGGTGGATTCTTTACCGTCTGAGTCACCAGGGAGGCCATCTTCCCTCCCTTTTGTTTTTTTTTTTTTTTTTTTTGAACAGAGGAAAATTTATGCGTCGAACCTGGACTGGTCACTTATGATAATATACATGCTACAATTCCATTCTCTCCAATCATTCCACCTTCACCCTCTCCCACAGAGTCCCAAAGACTGTTCTAAATGCCTATGTCTCTTTTGCAGTCTCTTATACAGGGTTTAGGTTACCATTTTTCTAAATTCCATATATATGCGTTAATATACGGTATTGATGTTCTTCTTTCTGGCTTACTTCACTCTGTATAATTGGCTCCAATTTCATCCACCTCATTAAAACTGATTCAAATGCATTCTTTTTGATGGCTGAGAAATACTCCATTGTGTATATGTACCAAAGCTTTCTTATCCATTCATCTGCAGATGGACATCTAGGTTGCTTCCATGTCCTGGCTATTATAAACAGTGCTGCAATGAACATTGGAGTACATGTGTCTCTTTCAGTTCTGGTTTCCTCGGTGTGTATGCCCAGGAGTGCGATCGCTGGATCATATGGCAGTTCTATTTCCAGTTTTCTGAGGAATCTCCACACTGTTCTCCATAGTGGCTGTACTAGTTTGCATTCCCACCAACAGTGTAAGAGGGTTCCCTTCTCTCCACACCCTCTCCAGCACTTATTGCATGTAGACTTTTGGATAGCAGCCATTCTGACTGGTGTGAAATGGTATCTCATTGTGGTTTTGATTTGCATTTCTCTGATGATGAGGGATGTTGAGCATTTTTTCATGTGTTTATTAGCCATCTTTATGTCTTCTTTGGAGAAATGTCTGTTTAGTTCTTTGGCCCATTTTTTGATTGGGTCACTTAGTTTTCTGGAATTAAGCTGCAGGAGCTGCTTGTATAATTTGGAGATTAATCCTTTATCAGTTGCTTCATTTGCTATTATTGTCTCCCATTCTGAAGGTTGTCTTCTCACCTTGCTTAGAGTTTCCTTTGCTATGCAGAAGCTTTTGATTTTAATTAGGTCCCATTTGTTTATTTTTGCTTTTATTTCCAATATTCTGGGAGGTGGGTCTTGGAGGATCCTGCTGTGATTTATGTCGGAGAGTGTTTTGCCTACGTTCTCCTCTAGGAGTTTTATAGTTTCTGGTCTTACATTTAGATCTTTAATCCATTTTGAGTTTATTTTGGTGTATGGTGTTAGGAAGTGTTCTAGTTTCATTCTTTTACAAGTGGCTGACCAGTTTTCCCAGCACCACTTGTTAAAGAGACTGTCTTTTCTCCATTTTATATTCTTGCCTCCTTTGTCGAAGATAAGGTGTCCATAGGAGCGTGGGTTTATCTCTGGGCTTTCTATTTTGTTCCATTGATCTATATTTCTGTCTTTATGCCAGTACCATACTGTCTTGATGACTGTGGCTTTGTAATAGAGCCTGAAGTCCGGCAGGTTAATTCCCCCAGTTCCATTCTTCTTCCTCAAGATTGCTTTGGCTATTCGAGGTTTTTTGTATTTCCATACAAATTGTGAGATTATTTGTTCTAGTTCTGTGAAAAATATTGTTGGTAGCTTGATAGGGATTGCATTGAATGTATAAATTACTTTGGGTAGTATACTCATTTTTACAATATTTATTCTTCCAATCCACGAACACGGTATATTTCTCCATCTATTCATGTCCTCTTTGATTACTTTCACTAGTGTTTTATAGTTTTATATGTACAAATCTTTTGTTTCCTTAGGTAGATATATTCCTAAGTATTTAATTGTTTTCATTACAACAGTGAATGGAATAGTTTCCTTAATTTCTCTTTCTATTTTCTCATTATGAGTGTATAGGAATGCAAGGGATTTCTGTGTGTTGATTTTATATCCTGCAACTTTGCTGTAATCATTGATTAGCTCTAGTAGTTTTCTGGTAGAGTCTTTAGGGTTTTCTGTGTAGAGGATCATGTCATCAGTGAACAGTGAAAGCTTTACTTCTTCTTTTCCAATTTGTATTCCTTTTATGTCTTTTTCTGCTCTGATTGCTGTGGCCAAAACTTCCAGAACTATGTTGAATAGTAGTGGTGAGAGTGGGCACCCTTGTCTTGTTCCTGACTTTAGGGGAAATGCTTTCAGTTTTTCACCATTGAGGATAATGTTTGCTGTGGGTTTGTCATATATAGCTTTTATTATGTTGAGGTATGTCCCTTCTATTCCCACTTTCTGGAGAGTTTTTATCAAAAATGGATGTTGAATTTTGTCGAAGGCTTTCTCTGCATCTATTGAGATAATCATATGATTTTTATTTTTCAGTTTGTTAATGTGGTGTATTACGTTGATTGATTTGCGTATATTGAAGAATCCTTGCATTCCTGGGATAAAGCCCACTTGGTCATGATGTATGATCTTCTTAATGTGTTGTTGGATTCTGATTGCTAGAATTTTGTTAAGGATTTTTGCATCTATGTTCATCAGTGATATTGGCCTATAGTTTTCTTTTTTTGTGGGGTCTTTACCAGGTTTTGGGATTAGGGTGATGGTGGCCTCATAGAATGAGTTTGGAAGTTTCCCTTCCTCAGCTATTTTCTGGAAGAGTTTGAGTAGAATAGGTGTTAGCTCTTCTCTAAATTTTTGGTAGAATTCAGCTGTGAAGCCGTCTGGACCTGGGCTTTTGTTTGCTGGGAGATTTTTGATTACAGTTTCAATTTCCGTGCTTGTGATGGGTTTGTTCAGATTTTCTATTTCTCTTCCCTCCCTTTTGAGTCTCTCTCCCTTACAAATATTTCAGATTTAAATAAAAAGTTGCAAATTATAAAACAGAAAAGACTTCTCCATGCTCATATTATTACATACATTTTTTTTCTCCTCAATTATGAACTAGCTCTGACAGCAAGGAAAAAAATAATTTACTGGCTATTATTTATTATGGCTGGTTAAAACTGCAGCCACAGGGCTTCCCTGGTGGTCCAGTGGTTAAGAATCTGCCTTGCAATGCAGGGGACATGGGTTCAATCTCTGATCCAGGAAGGTCCCACATGCCACGGAGGCGACTAAGCCCGGCATCCTAGGGCCCGTGCTCCGAAACAAGAGAAGCTACCACAAAGAGAAGCCCGCGCACCGCATCTAGAGAGTGGCCCCACCTCTCCGCCACTAGAGAAAGCCCACACGCAGCAACAAAGACCCAGCAGCCAAATATAAAAATAAATAATACATATTTCTGAAAAACTGTGGCCACATTTACTGACTATTTTCCATGGGGCCAGCATACAATGCAGACTCCAGAAATCAAATTTTTAGCCTTTACACTGTTATTTATTTCTAAAAATTTCTAGAGCAGGACTCTGAGTCTAGATGGTCTTCATTCATAACCTTTGTATATTTAAAAACACAACATTTACGAAGAGTATCCTGCTGAGGCTGAGAGACATTATAAAAGTGACTTTCGCTGCTGAAGGTGGGGGCTAGGTAACCACCACGGACACTGATCAGGCAGACTGGCACAGGAGAAAAGGCAAGTGGTCTCTTTACCCCTTTATTAAACAAACTGTTATTGCTTCACTGCCAAGTTCTAATTATGCCTATTATGTTATTAAGAGGAAACAGAGGAGAGTAATGTTTACAGGGGAAACTTAGTAACCAGCATTTAGCACAAAGGCTAGACCGAGTAAAGGCTTAACAAACATTGGTTATTGCTGTTGTTATCATTATTATTATTGGTGGAATATATGCAGATAGATTCTTCTCTTGCATAATTATTTTAGTTTCACATGGCCTATTTTGACATATGAATCATTTATGTTACACCGTCCTTGCAAAAACTGAACTTCACAGCTCAGGGGCTGTCCCCACGTTATTTCGAATGGTGTATAATTAGAAATTGAAAGTTCTACAACATAATCCACCCACTTGAGTTTTGATATATTGTAAACTCTCCTTCATGAGCTACGCTTTTCAAAAAGTTCTTTGTATTTACCAGAAACTTTTTCCCAATTGCATATTTAATATTTGCAGTTCAACGACTAGCAGTTCTGTGATTCACAAAATGCTCACCTCTTCACCGACTCTGTGGACATTAGTCTGAGTGAACTCCGGGAGTTGGTGATGGACAGGGAGGCCTGGCATGCTGTGATTCATGGGGTCGTGGAGAGTCGGACACGACTGAGCGACTGAACTGAATTGAACTGAACACAGAGCAGTTAAGAGTTCATTCAATCCCTGAGATCTTAGTGAGGGAGGGTAAAGGATATGCGTATGCTAAGTCACTTCAGTTGTGTCTGACTCTGTGCGACCCTATGGACTGTAGCCCACCAGGCTCCTCTGTCCATGGGGATTCTCCAGGCAATACTAGAGTGGGTTGCCATGTCTTTCTCCAGGGGATCTTCCCAACCCAGGGATTGAACCTATATGTCCCTTACATCTCTTGCACTGGTAGGCGGTTCTTTACCACTGAGCCACGAGGGAAGCCAAAGAATCGTGAAGTTAATAGGTTTAATATTAGATTATAGAGCTGACCTCAAGGATGACAGAAATACTTGTAACATTAGGTACTGAGGCCACACATCTCTAAATCCTGCCCCTATCTTCTGCTTTATGTGAATTCAAACAGCAGAGGTTAGTCTCCCCAAACCATGTCAATGTATCTATGTTACCTCAAGGGAGGGGAAAAGGGCATTTGGGTTTATCAACAAGGTAGGTCCATAAAAGATGAGAAGAAACAGATAAATTTCAGTCTGCCTAATGTCTACCATAGGCACTTGGTGAAGGATGGATGCCTGAGTTAATTTTGGGGAATGAAGAAAAACCAGGGAGGAGAAAAGCCAGAGAGGAAGGGCACAGGGGAAAAAAATCACATGGAGAAGAGGGGAAGAGAGTTCTCTTCTTTATTTTTTGCTCAATGCCCTGCTACAAGGCATGCTGGATCTTAGTTCCCTGACCAGGGATCAAACTGATGCCCCCTGCAGTGGAAGTACAGAGTCATAACCACTGGGCCACCAGGGAATATAAGCGTTCTCCTCTTGTACACTGGAACTCTCACAAACCTGCAGGGGCTTGACAACCCCTTCTAATCAGTCATCCTCTGGCACTGCCTATTTTTTTAAAAAACTTTTTTTTATTTTATTTTATATTGGGTATAGCCGATTAACAATGTTGTGATAGTTTCAGGTGGACAGCAAAGGGACTAAGCCACACATATACATGCATCCATTCTGCCCCAAACTCCCCTCCCATCTAGGCTGCCACATAACATTGTGCAGAGTTCCCTGTGCTATACAGTAGGTCCTTGTTGGTTATCCACTTTAAATATAACGGTGTGTACATGTCAGTCTCAAACACCCTAGCTATCCCTTTCCCCATCCTTCCCCCTGATAAGTTTGCTCTCTTAGTCTGTGGCACTGTTATTTATTAAGACTCTCAGGTCATAACATGGCCCAGGTGGGTACCACCCATCTCGCAGAAAGAGCTGAAAACACATACACACTCATACAACTCCAACGCTTGTGAAAAAAGAGACTCCAATCAATGTGTGAAACAAATCAGCCCTGTGCTGAGTGAGCCTGAAGAAAGGAAAGACAGAATCCCCCACCTCCAGGAGAATTTACTAACCCAAACGACTTGCCGAGAAATCATACCAAAAATGTAAATCTCTCATTACTGAACACGGATTCTACAAAGCCGTAGCTCACTGAGACCAGGCTCTTCTTTATGTCAAGTGAGTTTAAAAAAGAAAATGCTGATGAGCCAAAAAGAAAATACAATGATGCTGATTATTTTATCCACACGTCCCCTTCCCCCCAGTGATGTGGGGAAACAGTCGAGCAGGCTGTTAATTTCAGGAACTTATTCTCAAGGCTGCTATGCTAAGAAGGGAGTTTAAACTAGGGATCCAAAGTCTAATTTCAGTTTCTTGCCTAAATATAAAGTGATACTGGGTATGGCTTTCTTACCCGCTGCTCCAGAAAAATGATTATCTTTGTCCTTCGGGAGAAAGCTCAGAGTCTGGTACTTTCTGCAGATTACAAGAATATTCCTCTTTTCCAATTAAATGTGAATTTTCTATGGGGAAAAGGATGAGTCATGAGGGAGGGGTAGTCTATAGGGAAAAGGATTCTAGGTAACAAAGGCTAGAAAAAAAGTTAAGGCAGCTTTTCAACGGTAGTAAAGAGCTATGGCTTAATCAATCGTTATCTTTTCATGGAGTTTCATTGGTCAGCATCTCTGCTCTGATGACAAGGCATTGGAAACTGACTCCAAAAATCTTTCCACACATGACTTCTACCCTGTTCGAAGTCTCTCTCTCATTTGTCTGCTCTCCCAGGGTCTACTCGAGCCTCTTACAACCCTCCCTTCAGAGCAGCTAGAGGGATATTTTTAAATAGATCAGCTCATGCCACTCCCCGATCACATCCTTCTATTGGTTTGAGGTGCTCTTAAAATACAATCCAAACTCTTCTCTGTGGTCCACATGATGCTGAGGACCTTAATAATCCCTGCGTGGTCTAGTCCCCACCTATAGCCCAGTGTCAGCTCCACCACGTACTCCTGTCTGTCCTTCAAGCACTCTGAGAACTCCCCACCTCAGCACTTTCACACTCGCCGTTTCCTTAAAACCTGGACACCCAATGCCTAGTACAGTGCTCCCCATACGTAGTAATTCCCTGATAACTAAGTTAAATCCCTCATTCATGAATGAATAAGTCAAGGTTCCACTAGAGTGGGTCAGTGGAATGACAAAGGCTTGGCTCTATAGTCTACTATTTTTAAAATAAACATTGTATGTGGGTATAGGTATGTGTATATAAACAGACATATACAGTGTGTGTGAAGGTGCACACCAGTACACAAGTATGTGTGTATGCCAAACAGTACGCTCTATACTGACAGATTTCAGTTTCAGTTTGGTACTACTTTCATCAAATTCATTCGATGGTGGCCTACAAGTCTGTCTCCCTCTAAAGTCAATGCTACTTGAAAACATGAACTGTGTCTTTCATATTTCAGCACTGCCAAGAGTTTGCTAAATGCACATCACCCTCCAAAACTCAGTAGTGAACTGGGCTGCACTTTTAGGGTGTTTGAATCCATTCCGGGGGGGGCGTCTCAAACCCTTGGCTACAGTCCACAACTGCCACAGAACCTACCAAACATCAGTATTTGTCTTCCCCTTCCTTAAAAAGGGCAGCATTGGAGGGCAAGTGCTGTCTGTTTCCCAAAGGGAAAAAGGAATAAGCACAGTGTCTTCTATTGTTCTGCTGCTGCCTTACAAAGTACACCAAGGCCCACTAGTAACAATTACAAACAAGGGTTGGCTCTGCTTTTCCTGATCGCGTGTGACTCTCTAACAGTCACCACATTGACCACGTGCAAGAAGGGTAAGTGATCTTAGCAGTGGGCCTTGCATTTGAGCAGCTCTGGACAAAAACCCGAGTTCTGACAGGACGTTAACAAAGACAACCAGTTTCAACTGGAAAGACACAGAGCTGTTATTTTTCAGTAAGGCAAGTTTTTTGACTCCCACAGGAGATAAACAAACATGGCCACCAGGGAGAGCCTGGGACAAAATGTACTTGCCTTCAACAGATAAACCAAAAGCCTAGAGTGAGAGAACAAGCTAAATTTTCTGCCCCTCTCAGTACAAGTCATCGGACAGTCTCTCCCAGAGGAACAAAAGCAAACGCCAAAGATGTACCAGATGCTGAAGGATATAACCTGTTTAGTCAGCCAGGCGAGGCAGAATAAAGCAACCAAGAAATCTCAAAATCTAAACACAGAACTGCCATCACTCTATTACCTGGGGTGGTTGTTGTTTAGTGGCTAAGCCATGTCTGACTCTTTGCGACCCCGTGGACTGCCAGGCTCCTCTGTCCATAGGATTTCCCAGGCAAGCATACTGCAGTGGGTTGCCATTTCCTTCTCCAGGGGATCTTCCCAACCCAGGGATCCAATCTGCGTCTCCTACATTGCCAGGCGGATACTTTACTGCCTAGCCACCAGGGAATCCCAGGGCAGGGGGGTGGGTGGGGCTTGTCATTTAATTGCTCATGCCTTCCTTTCCCTACCTGGGATGCTGAGAGGCATCAGCATACTGAATATGACATTTTAATTACTGAACACATAGAGAATCTAAACCCATGAGCCAAAAAAGATTAGTTTGATAATTAAGCTACACAAAATTCAGAATATTAGTCACTGAGGAGTCAGCTCCTATACCTCCTCAGAGACTTTTCCTAAACCCATTATCAAAACTAACCACATTCTCCACATTTACTTTTTTCAGCCTCCCAGAAGTTATTACTGCCTGAAATAGTCTTATTTATTCATGGGTTTGTTCACGTTCTCTCTCAGTCATGAGAATAGCAGTCTTTGCCTACTATTGCCTCATCCTGCCTGGTTCAATAACTACTTGGTGAATGTATTAATCCTGAGGTTAAACGTCATTTAAAAAAGAACAGTTTGAAGACTGAAGACACTATCTGATTTCAAGACTTGTTATAAAGCTACAATGATCAAGATCGTGCGATATTGGCATAAAGACAAATAGATCAATAAATAGATCCATGTATAAATGGACAACTGATCTTCAAAAAAGGTGCAAGTTCAGTAAAGATGGACAGTCTTTTCAATAAGTGGTGCTAGAACAACTCAACACCCATATGCAAAGAAGAGAAGATATGCCCACAGCCCATACCACATACAAAAGTTAACTCAAAGTGGATCACAAACCTAAAACTATAAAACTTGGAGAAAACATTTGAGACTTAGCTTAAGCAAAGATTTCTTAGGAATAAGACCAAAAGCATGATCCACTTTTTTTAACTGATAAATTTGACTTCATCAAAATTAAAACCCTCTGTTTAAGACACTGTTTAAAAAAATGAAAAGACAAGCTACAGACTAAAAGAAAATGCTTGAAATTCTGATCAAAGACTTGTATCCAGAATAAAAAAGCTCTCAAATTTCAATAAGAAAACAAACAAGTAAATTTTATTTTTTACACATAAATTTTAAAAGGGAAAATATTTAATCAATAGATGTGCCACCAAAGAAGAGATACAGATGGCAAACATACACATGAAAAAATGATCAACATTATTAGTCACCAGGGAAAATACAAATTAAAATTACAATAAATAAAATCAAATCAGTATGCTGTACACCTGAAACTAATATAATATTACACGTCAATTATACCTCCATTAAAATATTAAATAAGTAAATTAAATTAAAAAGTACTGATATAGGAAAAAACTACAGTGACACACCTTTATATGACTGAAATTTAAAAACTGACCATACCAAGTGTTGGCCTAGATGTGGAGAAGCTGTAATTCTTAATACACTGCCAGTGGGAACATTTTTTTAAAAGTTTGGTAGTTTCTGAGAAAATTAAATATACACCTGCTCAAACAGGGGCTCTGTATCAACCTAGAGGGGTGGGATAGGGAGGGAGATGGGAGCAAGGTTCAAAAGGGAGGGGATATATGTATACCTGTGGCTGATTCATGTTGAGGTTTGACAGAAAACAACAAAATTCTGTAAAGCAATTATCCTTCAACTAAAAAATAAAAATTTTTAAAGTAAAAAAACTGTAAATCAACTATACTCCAATAAAAAATTTTAAAAATTATATATCCTAAATATATATATACACATCTGCTATGTGATCCAGCCATACCACTGATAAGGATTTACCAAAGAGAAATGAAAGTATACATCCATATAAAACATGAACACAGACATTCAGAGCAGTTCTATTTGTGAAGCCACACTCTGAAGCAACCCAAATGTCCACCAATAACTGGATGGAAAAATGAATGGTGGTACAGCCATACAGTGGAATATCACTGATCAATAAAAAGGAACTACTTGCCATACACAACAACATAGATGAACCTCAATATAATTTCGCTGAGCATAAGAAGCCACACACAAAAGTCCACTTGTATAAAATCCTGGGAAATGCAAACTAACGTATAGTGACAGAAAGCAGAAGAGTGTTTGCCTGGCAACAAGGAAGGGATTATAAAGGGTTCCAGGAGCCATCACAGGGGTGATGGATATATTCATTATCTTGATTGTGTTGCTGGTTTCTTGAGTGTATACATGTGTGGAAACTTATCAAATTATAACGCTTAAATATATGCAATTTGTGGCATGTCACTTATACCTCAATAAAGCTGGTTTAAAAATAATAAAAGATCTATGATCTGAAAACTAATAATAAATAATCCCCAGTTATAGGCATTGTTGTTGTTGTTACTGTTTAGTTGCTAAATCATCTCCAACTCTTTTGCAACCCCATGGACTGCAGACAGCCAGGCTCCTTTGTCCATAGGATTTCCCAGGCAAGAATACTGGAGAGGCTTGCTATTTCCTTCTCCAAGGAATCTTCCCCACCCAGGGATCCAACCCGAGTCTCCTGCATTGGCAGGTGAATTCTTAACCACTGAGCCACCTAGGAAGTCGTGCATTACAATCATAATCTGACTTTTTAGGGGGCACATATTTCTCTTCCGTTAACAAGTATGGGAGGGCTGGAGGAGGAGAGGAGCAATTACTTCATTTCAAACTGTCATCTTTACCACTTGCAGCTTTGGCTCTTCTCACACTTCCTGGCTTCTAAATTAACTAGCTGGACAATGTAGGGTCTATTACTACCCAGCCCCTACCCCACCCCCAGTCCCCAAACTTTTTGTCTCCTAAAAGAAGCAGATCCTTACTTGTCTGGAAAAGAAGACACAAGGAACAAAAGGCTCAATGACTATTTGACAGATTAAAGAATAGACAACTGTTTTATTTAAATGCTCCCTAAAGAATTAGAACATTTGAGGCTATACACTGTTCTGCTGAAATGCAATTATATATTACCCGGATCTGTAAGCACTTGCCAGAAGACCTGTCCAAATCACTCACTGCTTAAGTTTTCAGTTTTCTCCTTTCTCTCTTTTCATCCCATGAATGAATAATGTGCAGGTGTATTTCTGGGAAGACATTCCTAATGTTTTGAAAAGTCTCTCAGTCAATAACCCCAACAGCTTGAAACAGTTTTCCAAATATCTAAGGCAGTGACCATAACAGGACACTGTTATGATCTAAAAAATGGGTCTCAAGGGTGAATCCTATAAAGAATGACAATACAAAACAGCAGGATCATTATCTGAAAACAATCGATCAAACTAATATTTAACAACAAAATTAAGGCTTACAAATGATTGTTATAAATAACAGCAGACTAGTAATGAACAGTGGGGTTCTGTCTCCACCACTTATTGATTGAGTGACCTTAGGCAAGAGTCGGACAGGACTGAGCGACTACTAGGCAAATTGCTTAACTTCTGAAATTCATTTACTCTTTTTAGAGCGGGATAACAGTACCTACCTGATAAGGTTATAATAAGGATTAAATAAATGTGTTTGGCATACGGTAAGAGCTAAATGTTAGCAATTAGTAGTATGGTTACTCTGAACTTTCCAAGGATCTCATTAACTCACTTATCTTCCTTCTGACTCTTAGGTTCAAACCCTATCATTTACCAGTATGTTTCTTCTGAGCCTCAGTTTCCACATCCGTAAAACGGAGGTGATTAATGTTACCTGACTTTTAAGGTTGTGGTGAAGGATTAAAATAACTAGAGATACAGATCCCTTTCCTCCCACCTCCCAAAGCGAAGATCGCAGAGGAAGGAAATACTTCTAATAGCTGCAGATACAGTCAGTTTTTCCATTTCTGGCACGTGAGGGGTGGGGGGGTGGGGGGGGAGAAGATGCAAAGAGACTTACAAAATGGTCAAGGACCCTGAGTAAAGCCCCCAGATGCGCGCAAGACGCAGAGTGACCCAGAGAGGCTCGACTATCGGCCTGGCCTCGCGCAACTCTCTCCTCTCCCCTCCCGCGTCCCGGGCCGAGGAGCCTCCCCTAAGTGAGCCGGGTTATTTCGGAATCACCATGAGGCAATTCTCATGAGGCAATGGGTCAGGAATGCGGCGCGCCGAGCCGGGCCGCTAGCGTCCGCGGTTCCCCGGGCGGCTCTACCTGCCCTCGTCCTGACGGGCATCCCCAGGGCTGCGGGAGCCGGAACTCCGCGGAGGCAGGAAATGAATGAGGACCCGAGGGGTTGGGGGCGCGCTAGGGCCGGGCCCCGGGGCCCTGGAGGGCTTAGGGGGCTGGGACGGAGCCTGCCCCGCGACCCCGGGCGGCAGTCCGAAGCCCAGCCGGGCCGCCCCCTCCCGGGCGGAGCTGACTGAAAGCGGTGGGGGCCGGGCCGAGGCCCGGGCCAGGCCCTCGGGGCTCCTCACCTCCGCGATGTCATGTTCCTCCCGCCCTCCGGCTCCGCGACGAACCGGCTCCTTACTCAGGCTCCGCTGGGCCCGGTCACATCGGGCTGGCCCGAGGGAGGCCCGCTCCGGACCGGACGCGGGGGCAGAGCCAGCCGGCCGCGCGCAGACCCCCCTCAAGGCCTGAGGAGCCCAGAGACTGTGCAGCCGCCCCCCAAGCCCGTTTCGCTCCTCCTCCTCCTCCTCCCCCGCCCTTCCCCGCCGGCTCCTCCGTGACGTCACTCCCACGCGACGCCCGCCACTACTTCCTGCTTCCAGCCTGCGCTGGTCATGGCAGTTCAGTGGCTCTGTGGATCCTCCGCCGCGCTCTTCCCAAAGGACCTTCTCGTTCTCCTTTAGATCTTGGCGTTAGACCGTGCGTTGTGAGCTCAAAATTACACGCAGTCGCGTGAATGGACCCTGTCTGCTCCCACAGCGTCAATTTCCATCCCTGCGCTGTGAAGTCGAATTTCATTCATTTCATTCCTCAAAGAGCTGTTCCACTTACTGCTGTGTATGGGGTCGCGGAGAGTCGGACACGACTGAGCGACTGGACTGGACTGAACCTTAGGAAAGAGGTTGGGGTCGCGGAGAGTCGGACACGACTGAGCGACTGGACTGGACTGAGCCTTAGGAAAGAGGTTGGGGTCGCGGAGAGTCGGACACGACTGAGCGACTGGACTGGACTGAACTGAACCTTAGGAAAGAGGTTGGGGTCGCGGAGAGTCGGACACGACTGAGCGACTGGACTGGACTGGACTGAACCTTAGGAAAGAGGTTGGGGTCGCGGAGAGTCGGACACGACTGAGCGACTGGACTGGACTGGACTGAACCTTAGGAAAGAGGTTGGGGTCGCGGAGAGTCGGACACGACTGAGCGACTGAACTGGACTGAACCTTAGGAAAGTTGCTTGATTCCTCTGAGCCTCAGTTTGCTCCAATCCTTGATTTCTGTAAAAAGAGAACAGTAATTGTATTTTATTCTTAGGACTATGAGGACGATTAAATATGTAAAATGTTTAGAACTAGGTCTGTTCTGTTTAATAAGTTCTCAGTTGGTAAAGAATCCGCCTGCAGTGCAGGAGACCCTGGTTCCATTCCTGGGTCGGGAAGATCCCCTGGAGAAGGGAACTCCAGTATTCTGGCCTGGAGAATGCCAAGGACTGTGTGGTCCATGGGGTCGCAAAGAGTCGGACGCGACTGAGCGACTTTTACTCACTCTCTCCTGAAGTTATTGGGGCTTCCCTGGTGGCTCAAATGGTGAAGAATCTGCCTGCAATGCAGGAAATCCCCGTTCAATCCCTAGGTCGGGAATATCCCTTGGAAAAGGGAATAGCTACCCAATCCAGTATTCTTGCCAGTAGAATTCCATAGACAGAGAAGCCTGTCAGGCTATGGTCTATGGAGTCACAAAGAGTTGGACACAACTGAGCAACTAACACCTTCACTTTTTCACTTTTTGTGTGTGTAATTATTAGCTCTATTATCATTAGAAGGAAACTTGAGCATTTTCTGTCTCCTAGGCACTGGTTTTCCATTATAGAGATAAAAGAGTGAACTGAAAAGACAAAAATCCCCAATATTCTCGTGGGAGGAGCTATATTAATCGAGATAAACAAAACACTTTTGATAATACCCCCATACTCATCTCCCTTCTTTTCTCCATTGCCCTTTATATTACTTTAAATGGGGTATTTAGGGAAAGCTTCACTAAGGATGATATTTGAGTCAAGGAGCAGTCTGGTAGTGAAGTTGCTTAGTTGTGTCTGACTTTTTGCGAGCCCGTGGACTGTAGCGTACCAGGCTCCTCCATCCACAGAATTTTCCAGGCAAGAGTACTGGAGTGGGTTGCCATTTCCTTCTCCAGGGGATCTTCCCAACCAAGGGATTGAACCCAGGTCTCCCACATTACAGGCAGACACTTTACCGTCTGAGCCACCAGGAAAGCCCTGAGTTGTCAGTGGAAATAATTTAGAAAAAGAGCATTTCAAGCAGAGGAGGAGGCCAGTGCAAAGGCTCTGAGGCTAGAGGCTGACTTCTGTATTTGAAGAAAAAGGAAGAGCATTTCAGGCAAATTCTTCAACCAGTCTGAACCACCAGAGAAGTTGGAGCAGTGTAGGAGGTGGGGGGTGGGGGGTGATATAGGAGATGTAGGGACAGTAGTAGGACATGAGATGAGGAAGGGGTAGTGATGATATAGGGTCCAAGAGCCTATTGAAATAAATAGTAGGGACTTCCTGGCAGTCCAGTGGTTAACTCTCTGTGCTTCCAATACAAGGGGCTTGGGTTCCATCCCTGGTTGAAGAACTAAGCCCCCATAGGCCAAAAAAAATTTTTTTTAATCCAGTAAAAAAAAAAAAACAGAAATAGATAAATGAACAGTAAAGTGGAGAGTCATTAAAAGATGGTTTAAAAGTATTACTTTGGGTACTTTGAGTAACTGAATCAAGAGGGCAAGGCTGGAAACAGAGACCAGTTCAGAATACTGTAACACTGGAGATGATGGAGATGAGGTAGCTCAGACCAGAGTGAGAAGGTAGAGCTTTTTATCTGAGAAAAATCTGCCCCTGTGACTCATGATAGGCCACAGATCTAGTAAATGGCAGAACCAAAATTCAAACCCACAACTATAGAGCTCCAAAATCCTCCTTTTTTTCCCCTCCCAGTGTTACCCACATCATTCCTATACAAAGAACTCTTACAGCATGCTAACTGCTTCAATCCTGGGTGTTCATTGGAAGGACTGATGCTAAAGCTGAAACTCCAATACTTTGGCCACCTTATGCGACGAGTTGACTCACTGGAAAAGACTCTGATGCTGGGAGGGATTGGGGGTGGGAGGAGACGGGGACGACAGAGAATGAGATGGCTGGATGGCATCACTGACTGGATGGACATGAGTTTGAGTGAACTCCGGGAGTTGGTGATGGACAGGGAGGCCTGGCGTGCTGTGATTCATGGGGTGGCAAAGAGTCGGACACGACTGAGCGACTGAACTGAACTGAACTGCTTCAGCACTGATGCTACCCAAAAATTCTTACAAAAATTGTCTTTAATATATGCCAATTTAAGTCATATACTTTGAACAAGCAGTTGTACAGCCTGTTTCTTTTCATTCCCCTGAATCTGGCCACCCAGATGACAAACAACATCCTATCTGATCTTAAGCCTGAAGGCTTCTTCTCTCCAACCATTCACCACATACTAGCCACGGTAATCTAAACTGCAAAACTAGTCACTCCTTCAGTTGAACATTTCAATGTTTTCTCACTGCTTTTAAGATACAATCATTTTTTTGGACTTTCCTAGTGGTCCAGTAGTGAAGACTCCATTCTTCCAATGAAGGAGACACAGTTTAATTCCTGGTTGGGAAACTAAGATCCCTCATGATGCAGCGTGGCCAAAAAATGAAAACATACATAAAATGCGCAGTATGCAGCCTGAGTTTTTAAAAGCATTTGACAACTACCTGGTCTGGTCCCTGCTCACTTTACCAGCCCCTTTTTCCCCCACCACTCTATGATCCAGCCATGCTGAATGACTTTCAGTTCTTCTCAATAGCCATGTTCTCTTCCAGCTCAGGGCCTTTAAACAATCTACTTCCTCTCCTTGGAGGATTCTGACCTCCCCATGAACTCTAGTCTATGCCTCTGATCTCAGGCTAGAAGTCACCTCCTCTGGAATAGAAAGAATCACCTCATTCTCCCAACCCAGTTTAGATGGTCCCCAAGACACCTGGTGGCTCAGATGGTAAAGAATCTGCCTATAATGCAGGAGACCTGGGTTCTATCCTTAAGTTGGGAAGATTCCCCTGGAGAAGGGAATGGCAAACCACTCTAGTATTCTTGCCTGGAGAATCCCAAGGACAGAATAGCCTGGCAGGCTACAGTCCATGGGATCACAAAACATCAGACAGGACTAACTGATTAATACTAAGACACCTATTGTAGCTTAGAACTGAACACACTCCATTATAAATCTAAGACAAAATTATATGAGGATTAAATTGTTAATCTCCAAAGTTTAGCCTGCCTGGGTATCCTCGGGCAAGTCACTTGGGTCCTCTGTTTCTCAGTTTACTTCTCTGTAAAATGGAGAGATCAAAATACTACCTACCATCAGTTCAGTTCAGTCACTCAGTCATGTCTAACTCTTTGCAATCCCATGGACTGCAGCACGCCAGGCCTCCCTGTCCATCACCAACTTCCAGAGTTTACTCAAATTCATGTCCATTGAGTCGGTGATGCCATCCAACCATCTCATCTTCTGTCGACCCTTTCTCCTCTCGCCTTCAGTCTTTCCCAGCATCAGGGTCTTTTCCAGTGAGTCAGTTTTCACATCATCTGGCCAAAGTATTGGAACTTCAGCTTCAGCATCAGTCCTTCCAATGATTATTTGGGACCGACTTCCTTTAGGATTGACTGGTTTGATCTCCTTGCCATCCAAGAGACTCTCAAGAGTCTTCTCCAGCACTAGAGTTCAAAAGCATCAATTCTTTGGCGCTCAGCTTTCTTTATAGTCCAACTCTCACATCCATACATGACTACTGGAAAAACCATAGCTTTGACTAGATGGACTTTTGTCAGCAAAGTCTCTGCTTTTTAATATGCTGTCTCGGTTGGTCATAATTTTTCTTCCAAGGAGGAAGGGTCTTTTAATTTCATGGCTGCAATCACCATCTGCAGTGATCTTGGAGCCCAAGAAAAATAAAGTCTGTCACTGTTTCCATTGTTCCCCCATCTATTTGCCATGAAGTGATGGGACCAGATGCCATGATCTTAGTTTTCTGAATGTTGAATTTTAAGCTAACTTTTTCACTCTCCTCTCTCACTCTCATCAAGAAGCTTTTTAGTTCTTCACTTTCTGTCATAAGGGTGGTGTCATCTGCATATCTGAGGTTATTGATATTTCTCCAGGGAATCTTGATTCCAGATTGTGCTTCATCCAGTCCAGCACCTACCATAGGGTCGGTTATAAAAAATGAAAGAGTTAATGTTTGTGAAAAGTACTTAGAACAGTGCCTGGCAAAGTCAGCATGTGATAAATGCTGGTTATCATTAGTCTTTTTTCCAAAGTAAACTGTAAGCATTTTTTTTCTTTTGGACGCACTACATGGCGTGCAGGATCTTAATTCCCTGACCAGGGATTGAACACAGGCCACAGCAAGGAATGTGCCAAGTCAACATTGGACCGCCAGGGGATTCCCAAGCTGTAAGCTGTTTGAGTGAAGAAGCCATTGCTACCCCAGTATCTTCTATGTTCTACACACTCAGCAGCTAGAATGATCTTTCTACAATACAAATCTAGTCATGTTCTTTCTATGAAAGAAGTTCAAAGCCTTTACTATGAATGAAAATTCTTCCATTAGTGCCTGAGGCCCTTCTAAACATGAAATATGCCTACCTGTTCAGATTCATTTGCCTCAACTTCTTCACATAATCTGGTAGTTTCCAAAGGCTTCTGGCTGTTTCTTCTATCCTTGTCTTTCAAAATTTAATCCTTCTTTATAATATATCCTTTAGGGGACTTCCCTGGTGGTTCAGTGGCTAAGATTCTGCACTCCCAATGCAAGGGGCCCTGGTCCGATCCCTGGTCAGGGAACTAGGTCCCACATAGCACAATTAAAAGATCCTGCCTGCAGCAACTAAGACCCAGTACAGTCAAATACATTTTTTTAATTAATTCATTAAATACCCTTTAAGTTCATCTCCATCTGGGAAACTGAACGTCATGCAAAATTCAGCTCCAACTCAATCAGCTCCTCTAGGAAACATTCACTGCACACATCCCTTAACTACTTCCTGAAAATAAAATAGAAACCTCTCCCTGGAAATTCCCTGGCAGTCCAGTGGTTAGGGGGGCTTCCCAGGTGGCTCAGTGTGGAAAAGAATCCACTTCCGAATGCTGGAGCCGCAGGAGATGCAGCTTAGATCCCTGGATCGGAAAGATCCTTTGGAGTAGGAAATGGCAACACACTCCAGTATTCTTGCCTGAAGACTCCCATGGGCAGAGGAGCCTGGTGGGCTATAGTCAATGTGGTTACAAAGGAGTCAGGCATGACTGATCAACTGAGCATGCCCAGTGGTTAGAGCTCAGGGCCTAACCATGGGCCCATCCAACCACGGGCCCAGGTTGGATCCCTGGTTGGGGAACTAATGTGAAGAGAAAGCAAAAGTTAAAAAAAAACTCTCCCTAAACTTTGGGATTTGCCTGTTCATGCCTCTGTCAGTCTCTAACACATTGTTTGTTGATTTCCTGTCTCTTCCCCTAGATCAGGAGCTCTTAAACTCATTGTCTTCATCTTTTTATGCCCAGAGCCTAGCACAGGTATTACACAAGCTTAATAAATATTCCTTTCAGTTCAGTTCAGTTCAGTCACTCAGTCATGTCTGACTCTTTGCCACCCCATGAATCGCAGCACGCCAGGCCTCCCTGTCCATCACCAACTCCCGGAGTTCACCCAAACTCATGTGCATTGAGTCAGTGATACCATCCAGCCATCTCATCCTCTGTCGTCCTCTTCTCCTCCTGCCCCCAATCCCTCCCAGCATCAGGGTCTTTTCCAATGAGGGTCTTCTTCGCATGAGGTGGCCAAAGATTGGAGTTTCAGCTTCAGCATCAGTCCTTCAAAAGAACACCCAGGACTGATCTCCTTTAGGATGGACTGATTGGATCTCCTTCCAGTACAAGGGACTCTCAAGAGTCTTCTCCAACACCACAGTTCAAAAACATCAATTCTTCCGTGCTCAGCTTTCTTCACAGTCTAACTCTCACATCCATACATGACCACTGGAAAAACCATAGCCTTGACTAGATGGACCTTTGTTGGCAAAGAAATGTCTCTACTTTTTAATATGCTATCTAGCTTGGTCATAACTTTCCTTCCAAGGATTAAGCGTCTTTTAATTTCATGGCTGCAATCAGTATCTGCAGTGATTTTGGAGCCCAAAAACTAAAGTCTGAAACTATTTTTCCACTGTTTCCCCATCTATTTGCCATGAAGTGATGGAACCAGATGCCATGATCTTAGTTTTCTGAATGTTGAGCTTCAAGCCAACTTTTTCACTCTCTTCTTTCACTTTCATCAAGAGGCTTTTGAGTTCCTCTTCACTTTCTGCCATAAGGGTAGTGTCATCTGCATATCTGAGGTTATTGATATTTCTCCTGGCAATCTTGATTCCAGCTTGTGCTTCCTCCAGCCCAGCGTTCCTCATGATGTACTTGGCATATAAGTTAAATAAGAAGGGTGACAATATACAGCCTTGACGTACTCCTTTTCCTATTTGGAACCAAATATTCCTTTAGATATACTTTATTTTAATTTCTTCCTCAGCTACAAAAAAAAAATACAAATTCCTTGAAACAGATTGAATAAAACAGTGATTTTCCCTGCTCTGCAATGTATACACTCTCCCTTCCCAAACCCCTACCAGAGTTAATGGTTTGGTGTGTGTCCTTCCATACTTTTTTCTATACCTATATAAACACACATATCCCACAGCCACACTCACTCACACACATAACATATACAGGGATTTTTAAAAATAGAGTCTTAGTGTGTGTATATATTTAAGGGTTCATAATATGTATCACCATGGATGGTGACTGCAGCCATGAAATTAAAAGATGCTTGCTCCTTGGAAGGAGAGCTATGACAAATCTAGAGAGTGCCTTAAAAAGTAAAGACACCACTTTGCTGACAAAGGTACATATAGTCAAAGCTATGGTTTTTCCAGTAGTCACGTGAGAGTTGGACCATAAAGAAGATTGAGCACTGAAGAATTGATGCTTTCAAACTGTGGTGCTGGAGAAGACTCTTGAGAGTCCCTTGGACACAGCAAAGAGATCAAACCAATCAATTCTAAAGGAAATCAACCCTGAATATTCATTAGAAGGAAGGACTGATACTGAAGCTGAAGCTCCAATACTTTGGCCACCTGATGGGAAGAGTCGACTCATTGGAAAGACACTGATGATGGGAAAGATTGAAGGCAAAAGGAGAAGAGGGTGGCAGAGGATGAGATGATTAGACAGCATCAGTGACTCAATGGACATGAATTTGAACAACCTCTTGGAGATAGTGAAGAACAGAGAAGACTGGCATGCTTCAGTCCATAGGGTCACAAAAAGTCAGACATGACTTAGCAACTGAACAACAACATTAATAGGTATGTATTTGAACATACACATACATTTGTATATATATGTACATATATATGTGTATACATATAAAAATAAAACTCTGATATTTTTCCTCTTAAAATATAATGGGCATTACTAAGAGAAGCAGAAGATATTAAGAAGAGGTGGCAAGAATACACAGAAGAGCTGTACAAAAAAGATCACAACCCAGATAATCATGATGGTGTGATCACTTACCTAGAGCCAGACATCTTGGAATGTGAAGTCAAGTGGACCTTAGGAAGCATCACTAAATACACAGCTAGTGGAGGTGATGGAATTCCAGTTGAACTCTTTCAAATCTAAAAGATGATGCTGTGAAAGTGCTGCACTCAATATGCCAGCAAATTTGGAAAACTCGGCAGTGGCCACAGGACTGGAAAAGGTCAGTTTTCATTCCAATCCCAAAGAAAGGCGATGCCAAAGAATGCTCAAACTACCGCACAATTGCACTCATCTCACACACTATTGAAGTAATGCTCAAAATTCTCCAAGCCAGGCTTCAGCAATACATGAATCATGAACTTCCAGATGTTCAAGCTGGTTTTAGAAAAGGCAGAGGAACCAGAGAGCAAATTGCCAACATTCGCTGGATCGTCAAAAAAGCAAGAGAGTTCCAGAAAAACATCTATTTCTGCTTTATTGACTATGCCAAAGCCTTTGATTGTGTGGATCACAATAAACTGTGGAAAATTCTGAAAGAGACAGGAATACCAGACCACCTGACCTGCCTCTTGAAAAACCTGAATGCAGGTCAGGAAGCAACAGTTAGAACTGGACATGGGACAACAGACTGGTTCCAAATAGGAAAAGGAGTGCGTCAAGGCTGTATATTGTCACCTTGCTTATTTAACTTATATGCAGAGTACATCATGAGGAACGTTGGGCTGGAAGAAGCACAAGATGGAATCAAGATTGCCAGGAGAAATATCAATAGCCTCCGATATGCAGATGACACCACCTTTATGGCAGAAAGTGAAGAGGAACTAAAGAGCCTCTTGATGAAAGTGAAAGAGGAGAGTGAAAAAGTTGGCTTAAAGCTCTGTATTCAGAAAACTAAGATCTTGGCATCTGGTCCCATCAGTTCAGTTCAGTTCAGTTCAGTCACTCAGACGTGTCCGACTCTTTGCAACCCCATGAATCTCAGCACGCCAGTCCTCCCTGTCCATCACCAACTCCCAGGGTCCACCCAAAACATGGTACCATCACCTCATGGCAAACAGAAGGGGAAACAGTGGAAAGAGTGACTGACTTTACTTTTCTGGGCTTCAAAATCACTGCAGATGATGATTGCATCCATGAAATTAAAAGACACTTACTCCTTTGAAGGAAAGTTATGACCAACCTAGACAGCATATTAAAAAGCAGAGACATTATTTTGTCAACAAAGGTCCGTCTAGTCAAGGCTATGGTTTTTCCAGTAGTTATGTATGGATGTGAGAGTTGGACTATAAAGAAAGCAGAGGGCCAAAGAATTGATGCTTTTGAACTGTGGTGTTGGAGAAGACTCTTGAGAGTCCCTTGGACTGCAAGGAGATCCAACCAGTCCATCCTAAAGGAGATCAGTCCTGGGTGTTCATTGGAAGGAGTGATTTTGAAGCTGAAACTCCATACTTTGGCCACCTGATGCAAAGAGCTGACTCATTTGAAAAGACCCTGATGCTGGGAAAGATTGAGGGCAGGAGGAGAAGGGGACAACAGAGGATGAGTTGGCTGGATGGCATCACCGACTCAATGGACATGAGTTTGGGTAGACTCCAGGAGTTGGTGTTGGACAGGGAGGCCTGGCGTGCTGCAGTTCATGGGGTCGCAAAGAGTCAGACATGACTGAGCGACTGAACTGAACTGAACTCTAGACCAGAACTGATTGTCCAATACAAATAAAATGTCATCCATATATATGTGATTTTATCTATTTATTTCTTTGGGGTATAGTTGCTTTATCATGTTGTGATAGTTTCTGCTGTACAGAAAAGTGAATCAACTTTACATATACATATATTCCCCTCTTTATTGGACTTCCTTCCCATTTAGGGAAGTGCTCTGTGGTGACAGAGCACTGAATAGGGTTCCCTGTGCTATACAGTCAGTTCTCATTAGTTATCTATTTTATACATAGTAGCATACCATATATGTAATTTTAAAACTTCTAGTAAAAGAGAGTGAAAGTTAAGTCACTCAGTCGTGTCTGACTCTGCGACCCCATGGCCTGGAGCCTGCCAGGCTCCTCTGTCCATGAGATTTTCCAGGGAAGAGTACTGGAGTGGGTTGCCATTTCCTTCTCCAGGGGATCTTCCTGACTCAGGGATCAAACTCTGGTCTCTAGCATTGCCGGCAGACTCTTTACCATCTGAGCCACCAGTGAATCCCCAAAACTTCAGATTCACACTTAAAAAGGTAAAGGAACAGGTAAAATAAATTTGTAAAAATATGTTTATTTAACCCAAAATAATATCAAAATAAATATAAAAACTATTTTACATTATTTTATTTTACTTATTAAACCTTTGAAGTCCAGTGTGTATTTTACACTTACAGACAATGTGTGAAATCTCAGTGTGAACTGGCTGCATTTCCAGTGCTTCATAACCACATTTGGCTGATGCAACCATACTGGACACTTATTCCTTGGAAGAAAAGCTATGACCAACCTAGACAACATATTAAAAAGCAGAGACATTACTTTGCTGACAAAGGTTCATCTAATCAAAGCTATGGCTTTTCCAGTAGTCATGTATGGATGTGAGAGTTGGACTATAAAGAAAGTTGAGCTCCGAAGAATTGATGCTTTTGAACTGTGGTGTTGGAGAAGACTCTCAAGAGTCCCTTGGACGGCAAGGAGATCAAACCAGTCACTCCTAAAGGAAATCAGTCCCAAATATTCACTGGAAGGACTGATGCTGAAGCTGAAGCTCCAATACTTTGGCCACCTGTTGTGAAGAACTGATTCATTGGAAAAGACCCTGATGCTGGGAAAGATTGAAGTAAGGAAAAGGGGAAGACAGAGGATGAGATGGTTGGATGGCATCACTGACTCGGTGGACATGAGTCTGAGCAAGCTCTGGGAGTTGGTGATGGACAGGGATGTCTGGCGTGCTGCAGTCCATTGGGCTGCAAAGAGTCGGGCACGACTGAGCGACTGAACTGAAATGAACCATACTGGACAGCACACTGAGATGTAACTCATGCTTTTCCATATCTGCCTAATATTCCACAGTGTGGATGTTCAGTATTTAGTCAGTTCCTGCTGTGATGCTGGGAGGGATTGGGGGCAGGAGGAGAAGGGGATGACAGAGAGTGAGATGGCTGGATGGTATCACCGACTCGATGCACATGAGTTTGAGTGAGCTCCAGGAGTTGGTGATGAACAGGGAGGCCTGGCGTGCTGTGATTCATTGGTTCGCAAAGAGTCGGATACGACAGAGTGACTGAACTGAACTGAACTGTGTTGGTAACAATTTATTTACAGGGTGTTCTGTTTTAATGGTGCTTGCATACACTTCCTTATGAGAAAATTGAGTGAAGGAGTGAACCACTATTAACCTTAACACTAATATTAAGGGAGTTAATATTGTCTATATCATCCTCCATTTTAAAAATAAGATAGCTCACGTACAGAGATTTATCACAAGGTCAGAGAACAAATGGTCGCCGGCTAGAAGAGTAGTACCCTTTCTGTAGAACAACTGCCCACTGGTTTTCTGTTTTCCAGTAGCTCAAAGAGATAGGATTCAATGTAAATGTATGTGTGACCTTGGATAAGCTATTTATTGTAATCCAGCCTCAGTTCTTT
This sequence comes from Moschus berezovskii, assembly GCF_049115385.1. Taxonomy (NCBI): domain Eukaryota; kingdom Metazoa; phylum Chordata; class Mammalia; order Artiodactyla; family Moschidae; genus Moschus; species Moschus berezovskii. Next base: position 65,118,621 of record NC_142478.1, read on the forward strand.
CATGTTAAAGTCCTACATCGTGTTAAAGTCCTGTGTTGAGGCTTAAAATATTTACATTGTAATTAATAAACCGATGAACAAATTTATGACCTCTTTATAGATGGCAAAACCATGTGCTTAATCATACTGTTTACTCTATAACAGAATGATGATATTAATATTTTGCCCAACTAAGGGCTTCCTTGGTTGCTCAGAGGGTAAAGAATCTTCCTGCAATGCGGGAGACCTGGGCTCGATCACTGGGTTAGGAAGATCCCCTGGAGGAGGGCATTGCAACTCACTTCAGTATTCTGGCCTGGAGAATCCCCATGGACAGAGGAGCCTGGTGGGCTACAGTCCACGGGGTCACAAAGAGTCGGACACAACTGAGGTGATAAAACTGAGTGACTAAAGCACAGCACTGCTGCTGCTGCTGCTGCTAAGTCACTTCAGTCATGTCCGACTCTGTGTGACCCCATAGACGGAAGCCCAGCAGGCTCCCCTATCCCTGGGATTCTCCAGGCAAGAACACTGGAGTGGGTAAAGCACAGCACAGTGAACGCTAAATTTTGCAATACCACAACAAAACACTAGAGGGGGTTCAATATGTTTTTATGTCAATGCTACTGCTGCTAAGTCACTTCAGTCGTGTCCGACTCTGTGTGACCCCATAGACGGAAGCCCACCAGGCTCCCCCGTCCCTGGGATTCTCCAGGCAAGAACACTGGAGTGGGTTGCCATTTCCTTCTCCAACGTGTGAAAGTGAAGTCGCTCAGTCGTGTCCGACCTTTAGCGAGCCCACGGACTGCAGCCTACCAGGCTCCTCCATCCATGGGATTTTCTAGGCAAGAGTACTGGAGTGGCTTGCCATTGCCTTCAATGGCAAGTCATTTAACAAACGTTTTGGAGGCATCACTAGGAGAGTCTGACTGTCAGAATTTTTGAGGGGTTCAAGTAAGCTATTCTGCACTTTATTCATCCTGATACATTTTCTGAAGTAGCAATTTCTAAGAGGTGTTTTGCTTAAGAAGCTGAGCAAATAAATGTGCTGACATCCCCATTCTCAAAAAAGAACAGTGTCAGCTCTTCCTGGAGAAAATCACATGCCTGGACAGTGAATAATCCTGAATGGGTATGAAACAGAATAGGACACTACAGTCCTTGCCTCAACTTTCCTTTCATCTGTGGAAAAACTTTAGCCAAAGAACACATTTAATTACAGAAGTGAGAAAATGCAGAAGCAAAGAGAAGCAGTCAAACAGGACAAAACAATAATAGGTTAGTCTGTAAGCAAAGTCAAGGATCTTTAGTTCCTTCTCAAAGGCTGTAGGTAGTATTCTGAGCCACATCCTGTGAGCTGTCTTATAGAGTCTAAAACCCCCACCAGGTGAAAGAACTTAACTATATGATGACCAGACTGAAGCCATAAAACAAGCTGCCAAACTTCTGAGAACTGACCTCAAGAAAATGGGAACAAACCATTCCTGGAACTGAAGATCAGTTCAGTTCAGTTCATTTCAGTCGCTCAGTCGTGTCCGACTCTCCGCAACCCCATGAATCACAGCACGCCAGGCCTCCCTATCCATCACCAACTCCCTGAGTTCACTCAGACTCATGTCCACAGCCATCTCATTCTCGGTCGTCCCCTTCTCCTCCCGCCCCCAACCTTTCCCAGCATCAGAGTCTTTTCCAGTGAGTCAACTCGTTGCATGAGGTGGCCAAAGTATTGCAGTTTCAGCTTTAGCATCAGTCCTTCCAATGAACACCCAGGATCCATCTCCCTTAGAATGGACTGGTTGGATCTCCTTGCGATACAAGGGACTCTCAAGAGTCTTCTCCAACACCACAGTTCAAAAGCATCAATTCTTCGGCGATCAGCTTTCTTCACAGTCCAACTCTCACATCCATACATGACCACGGGAAAGACCATAGCCTTGACTAGACGGACCTTTGTTGGCAAAGTAATGTCTCTGCTTTTTAATATATTATCAAGGTTGGTCATAACTTTCCTTCCAAGGAGCAAGCGTCTTTTAATTTCATGGCTGCAATCAGCATCTGCAGTGATTTTGGAGCCCAAAAAAATAAAGTCTGACACTGTTTCCACTGTTTCCCCATCTATTTCCCATGAAGTGATGGGACCAGATGCCGTGATCTTTGTTTTCTGAATGTTGAGCTTCAAGCCAAACTTTTCACTCTCCTCTTTCACTTTCATCAAGAGGCTTTTGAGTTCCTCTTCACTTTCTGCCATAAGGGTAGTGTCATCTGCATATCTGAGATTATTGATATTTCTCCCAGCAATCTTGATTCCAGCTTGTGCTTCTTCCAGCCCAGCGTTCCTCATGATGTACTCTGCATATAAGTTAAATAAGCAAGGTGACAATATACAGCCTTGACGCACTCCTTTTCCTATTTGGAACCAGTCGGTTGTTCCATGTACAGTTCTGACTGTTGCTTCCTGACCTGCATACAGGTTTCTCAAGAGGCAGGTCAAGTGGTCTGGGATTCCCATCTCTTTAAGAATTTTCCACAGTTTATTGTGATCCACACAAAGGCTTTGGCATAGTCAATGAAGCAGAAATAGATGTTTTTCTGGAACTCTCTTGCTTTCTCCATGATCCAGCGGATGTTGGCAATTTGATCTCTGGTGCCTCTGCCTTTTCTAAAACCTGCTTGAACATCTGGGAGTTCACGGTTCACATATTGGTGAAGCCTGGCTTGGAGAATTTTGAGCATGACTTTACTAGTGTGTGAGATGAGTGCAATTGTGCGGTAGTTTGAGCATTCTTTGGCATTGCCTTTCTTTGGGATTGGAATGAAGACTGACCTTTTCCAGTCCTGTGGCCACTGCTGAGTTTTCCAAATCTGCTGGCATATTGAGTGCAGCACTTTCACAGCATCATCTTTCAAGATTTGAAATAGCTCAACTGGAATTCCATCACCACCACTAGCTTTGTTCGTAGTTATGCTTTCTAAGGCCCACTTGACCTCACATTCCAAGATGTCTGGCTCTAGGTCAGTGATCACGTTATCGTGACTATCTTGCTCGTGAAGATCAACTGTGCTTAATCAAAGATGATGCTGGTCAGGCCAATTTCAAGATGACTATCGGAGCTAACTGTGCTATTTCTACACATAGCTCCCTCCCAATTGTTGGGTGGGAGAGTCAGCCTTTGGACAGGAATTGCTGGCATCCAAAATAAAGCAAACTTTCCTCTTTGCCAGCCTTGACTTTTTAATGTCTTTTGAGCAGTGAGCAGCCAGACCCCACTTTCAGTTACTGGCACAAAATGCAGCCTATTAAGATCTTATTCATCCTAATCCATGTGGAAGGCAGACATGTGTAGAAGCCCCATGTTTCAACAAATGTGGCAACTCTGCCTCTATTGTGGTCAGAAGTGTCCCATTGATATTTCTGAGACCTTCATAAGCATCTGATCACTGCATTTGTATCCTCAGTCACCCAGAACCAGAAAATGCTACATTTTTCTCAGGGACACAGCCATGAAGCAGGTGGTTTGTATACATCAAGGCATAAAGCTCTAGCCACCAGCAACAGCAAACAGAAGAGAATGGAAACTTCAAGCTGAAAGATGTCATATTGTGTACATATTACTTTAGGGGCTGCAGTGAAGTTTAAAACACACACACACACAAAACCGTATAAGATATACCGTGCTGTTGGTTTTGCAAGAGATAATAACTGTTCTTATTTTTAATTCTATTAATATGCACAGCAAGCTGTCTTATTCATCTTCATTAATCAGTTCTTTAATCGTCACAGACTACTGGTTAAGAGTGCACTCTTTGAAATCTGATCCATGCTGTGGGCAAGTTACTGCACCTCTCTGAGTCCGAGTTTTCCCATAATAGTATCCTCTATAGGCTGTTGGGAGGATTCAATGAAATAAGGCAAGACACATAAAACAATGCTAGGCACATAGCATACAGCATTGCTCTTACTACCCCTGGCGTATAATTTTTAGCAGAATACTTGGCACATGGTAAGACCCCACAGGGTCCTGCTCCATTACATCATTCACAGCTGTGACCTAGATGGTGATGACGGTGCTGGTGACAACAAGAACAGATATTTATTTAGCCCTTTCCATGCATAAAATACCATACTTAGTGATTTTGTATATATTAACTTATTTAATCTTCCCACCAATTCTATGAGGCACATATGATGATTATCTCCATTTTGGAAATGAAGAAACAGAGAGCAAAGTGGTCATGGAGGGAATGTGAAGGGAACGAACAATCACGCTCTTTGACGCCTCCATGCCCCTGCATTTATTGTTCCAATTACCACCTATATCTGCTAAATTTGTATCTAGTCTCCCAAATCCAATGCAAAACCAAACTCTTTTGTAAAACTTTTCTAAATCCCCCAGAAGAAGTAACTTACAATTATTCATTTCTCTGTCTGTATTTTCCTTGAATATGTGTTCTTGAAAGCAGGAATGTACTGCATTGGTTTTAAATTCCAGCCTTCTCTACTACTGTATTACACAGGGAACTATATCCAATCTCCTGGGATAAACCATAATGAAAAATAATATTCTTAAAAGAATGTCTCTATGTGTAAATTAACTTACTTTGTCATACAACAGAGATTGGCACACCATTGTAAATCAACTATATTTCAATAAATATGGTAAAACAAATTCTAGCTTTTTAGACCTGCTGTCATCGAGCACAGGCTGTAGTCTGATTAGGCGATGCAGGCATTAGGTAATTGTGGAGAAAATGTCCCTGGAAGGTTCCCATCTAGCCTTTCATTGGACAGGCTTCACTTTACTTGGGAATTAAGTCCTTCATCCATCTATGTGCTAAGTCCTTCCAGTCCTGTCCAACTCTATGGGACCCCATGAACTGTAGCCCACCAGGCTTCTCTGGCCATGAAATTCTCCAGGCAAGAACACTGGAGCAGGTTGTCAAGCCCTCCTCCAGGCAATCTTCCAGAACCAGAAATCCAACCTGCGTCTCTTGCATCTCCAGCATTGGGAGGCATGTTCTTTACCACAAGCACCATCTGGGAAGTTCATTCACCTACCAGTTCAGTCCAGTCGCACAGTCCTGTCTGACTCTTTGCAACTCCATGAACTGCAGCACACCAGGCCTCCCTGTCCATCACCAGCTCCCAGAGTCTACCCAAACCCATGCCCATAGAGTCGGTGATGCCATCCAACCATCACATCCTTTGTCATCCCCTTCTCCTCCTGCCCTCAATCTTTCCCAGCATCAGGGTCTTTTCAAATGAGTCAGTTCTTCGCATCATGTAGCCAAAGTATGGGAGCTTCAGCTTAAGCATCAGTCCTTCCGATGAATATTCAGGACTGATTTCCTTTAGGATGGACTGGTTGGAACTCCTTGCAGTCCAAGGGACTCTCAAGAGTCTTCTCCAACACCACAGTTCAAAAGCATCAATTCTTTGGCACTCAGCTTTCTTTATAGGCCAACTCTCACATCCATACATGACCACTGGAAAAACCATAGCCTTGACTAGATAGACCTTTGTTGACAAAGTAATGTCTCTGCTTTTTAATATGCTGTCTAGGTTGGTCATAACTTTCCTTCCAAGGAGTAAGCGTCTTTTAATTTCATGGCTGCAGTCACCATCTGCACTGATTTTGGAGCTCCCCCCAAAAAAGTCAGCCACTGTTTCCACTGTTTCCCCAAATATTTGTCATGAAGTGATGGGACCAGATGCCATGATCTTAGTTTTCTAAATGTTGAGCTTTAAGCCAACTTTTTCACTCTCCTCTTTCACTTTCATCAAGAGGCTCTTTAGTTCCTCTTCACTTCCTGCCATAAGGGTGGTGTCATTGGCATATCTGAGGTTAATGATATTTCTCCTGGCAATCTTGATTCCAGCTTGTGCTTCTTCCAGCCCAGAGTTTCTCATGATGTTTCTGCATATAAGTTAAATAAGCAGGATGACAATATACAGCCTTGACGTACTCCTTTTCCTATTTGGAACCAGTCTGTTGTTCCATGTCCAATTCTAACTGTTGCTTCCTGATCTGCATACAGGTTTCTCAAGAGGCAGGTCAGGTGGTCTGGGATTCCCATCTTTTTCAGAATTTTCCACAGTTTATTGTGATCCACACAATCAAAGGCTTTGGCATAGTCAATGAAGAAGAAATAGATGGTTTTCTGGAACTCTCTTGCTTTTTCGATGATCCAGTGGATATTGGCAACTTGCTCTCTGGTTCCTCTACCTTTTCTAAAACCAGCTTGAACATCTGGAAGTTCACGGTTCACGTATTGCTGAAGCCTGACTTGGAGAATTTTGAGCATGACTTTACTAGCCTGTGAGATGAGTGCAATTGTGCGGTAGTTTGAGCATTCTTTGGCATTGCCTTTCTTTGGGATTGGAATGAAAACTGACCTTTTCCAGTCCTGTGGCCACTGCCGAGTTTTCCAAATTTGCTGGCATATTGAGTGCAGCACTTTCACAGCATCATCTTTTAGGATTTGAAAGAGTTCAACTGGAATTCCATCACCTCCACTAGCTTTGTTCGTAGTGATGATTCCTAAGGCCCACTTGACTTCACATTCCAGGATATCTGGCTCTAGGTGAGTGATCACACCATCGTGATCATCTGGGTCGTGAAGATCTTTTTTGTACAGTTCTTCTGTGTATTCTTGCCACCTCTCCTTAATATTTTCTGCTTTTGTTAGGTCCATTACCATTTCTGTCCTTTATTGAGCCCATCTTTGCACGAAATGTTCTCTTGGTATCTCTAATATTCTTGAAGAGACCTCTAGTCTTTCCCATTCTATTAATTTCTTCTATTTCTTTGCATTGATCGCTGAGGAAGGCTTCTTATCTCTCCTTGCTATTCTTTGGAACTCTGCATTCAAATGGGTCCTTCAAATGTGTTCCAGGGCGCAGGAGCGGCAGCTGCAATAGCGCAGGAGTGGCCAAGAGGAGCTACCCCACATCCAAGGTAAGGAGCAGCTGTTGCGCTTTGCTGGAGCAGTTGTGAAGAGATACCCCACGTCCAAGGTAGGAGAAACCCAAGTAAGACGGTAGGCGCTGAGAGAGGGCCTCAGAGGGCAGACAGACTGAAACCACAATCACAGATAACTAGCCAATCTGATCACATGGACCACAGCCTTGTCTAACTCAATGAAACTAAGCAATGCCATGTGGGGCCATCTAAGACAGATGGGTCATGGTGGACAGGTCTGACAGAATGTGGTCCACTGGAGAAGGGAATGGCAAACCATTTCAATATTCTTGCCTTGAAAACCCCATGAACAGTATGAAAAGGCAAAAAGATAGGACACTGAAAGATGAACTCCCCAGGTCAGTATGTGCCCAATATGCTACTGGAGATCAGTGGAGAAATAAATCCGGAAAGAATGAAGGGATGGAGCCAAAGCAAAAACAACACCCAGTTGTGGATGGGACTATTGATAGAAGCAAGGTTAGATGCTGTAAAGAGCAATATTGAATCAGTTCAGTTCAGTTCAGTCGCTCAGTCGTGTCCGACTCTCCACGACCCCATGAATCACAGCACGCCAGGCCTCCCTGTCCATCACCAACTCCCGGAGTACACTCAAACTCATGTCCAGAGTCGGTGATGCCATCCAGCCATCTCATTCTCTGTCGTCCCCTTCTCCTCCCGCCCCCAACCTTTCCCAGCATCAGAGTCTTTTCCAGTGAGTCAACTTGTCGCATGAGGTGGCCAAAGTATTGCAGTTTCAGCTTTAGCATCAGTCCCTCCAATGAACATCCAAGATTGATCTCCTCTAGAATGGACTGGTTGGATCTCCTTGCAGTATAAGGGACTCTCAAGAGTCTTCTCCAACACCACAGTTCAAAAGCATCGATTCTTCGGCGATCAGCCTTCTTCACAGTCCAACTCTCACATCCATACATGACCACGGGGAAAACCATTGCCTTGACTAGACGGACCTTGGTTGGCAAAGTAATGTCTCTGCTTTTTAATATACTATCAAGGTTGGTCATAACTTTCCTTCCAAGGAGCAAGCGTCTTTTAATTCATGGCTGCAATCAGCATCTGCAGTGATTTTGGAGCCCAAAAAAATAAAGTCTGACACTGTTTCCACTGTTTCCCCATCTATTTCCCATGAAGTGATGGGACCAGATGCCATGATCTTTGTTTTCTGAATGTTGAGCTTCAAGCCAACTTTTTCACTCTCCTCTTTCACTTTCATCAAGAGGCTTTTGAGTTCCTCTTCACTTTCTGCCATAAGGGTAGTGTCATCTTCATATCTGAGGTTATTGATATTTCTCCCAGCAATCTTGATTCCAGCTTGTGCTTCTTCCAGCCCAGCGTTCCTCATGATGTACTCTGCATATAAGTTAAATAAGCAAGGTGACAATATACAACCTTGACGTACACCTTTTCCTATTTGGAACCAGTCTGTTGTTCCATGTCCAGTTCTAACAGTTGCTTCCTGACCTGCATACAGGTTTCTCAAGAGGCAGGTCAGGTGGTCTGGGATTCCCATCTCTTTCAGAATGTTCCACAGTTGATTGTGATCCACACAGTCAAAGGCTTTGGCATAGTCAATGAAGCAGAAATAGATGTTTTTCTGAAACTCTCTTGCTTTCTCCATGATCCAGCGGATGTTGGCAATTTGATCTCTGGTGCCTCTGCCTTTTCTAAAACCTGCTTGAACATCTGGGAGTTCACGGTTTACATACTGCTGAAGCCTGGCTTGGAGAATTTTGAGCATGACTTTACTAGCGTGTGAGATGAGTGCAATTGTGCAGTAGTTTGAGCATTCTTTGGCATTGCCTTTCTTTGGGATTGGAATGAAGATTGACCTTTTCCAGTCCTGTGGCCACTGCTGAGTTTTCCAAATCTGCTGGCATATTGAGTGCAGCACTTCCACAGCATCATCTTTCAAGACTTGAAATAGCTCAACTGGAATTTCATCACCTCCACTAGCTTTGTTCACAGTGATGCTTTCTAAGGCCCACTTGACTTCACATTCCAAGATGTCTGGCTCTAGGTCAGTGATCACATTATCGTGACTATCTTGGTCGTGAAGATCTTTTTTGTACAGTTCTTCTGTGTATTCCTGCCACCTCTTCTTAATATCTTCTGCTTCTGTTAGGTCCATACCATTTCTGTCCTTTATCGAGCCCATCTTTGCATGAAATGTTCCCTTGGAATCTCTAATCTTCTTGAAGAGATCTCTTGTTTTTCCTATTCTGTTATTTTCCTCTATTTCTTTGCACTGATCACTGAGGAAGGCTTTCTTATCTCTCCTTGCTATTCTTTGGAACTCTGCATTCAGATGCTTATATCTTTCCTTTTCTCCTTTGCTTTTCGCCTCTCTTCTTTTCACAGCTATTTGTAAGGCCTCCTCAGACAGCCATTTCGCTCTTTTGCATTTCTTTTCCATGGGGATGGTCTTGGTCCCTATCTCCTGTACAATGTCACGAACCTCCGTCCAGAGTTCATCAGGCACTCTATCAATCAGATCTAGTCCCTTAAATCTATTTCTCACTTCCACTGTATAATCATAAGGGATTTGATTGAGGTCATATCTGAATGGTCTAGTGGTTGTCCCTACTTTCTTCAATTTAAGTCTGAATTTGGCAATAAGGAGTTCATGATCTGAGCCACAGTCAGCTCCTGGTCTTGTTTTCGCTAACTGTATACAGCTTCTCCATCTTTGGTTGCAAAGAATATAATCAATCTGATTTCGGTGTTGACCATCTGGTGATGTCCATGTGTAGAGTCTTCTCTTGTGTTGTTGGAAGAGGGTGTTTGCTATGACCAGTGCATTCTCTTGACAAAACTCTATTAGCCTTTGCCCTGCTTCATTCCGTGCTCCAAGGCCAAATTTGCCAGTTACTCCAGGTGTTTCTTGACTTCCTATTTTTGCATTCCAGTCCCCTATAATGAAAAGGACATCTTTTTTGGGTGCATAGGAACCTGGAATGTTAGGTCCATGAATCAAGGCAAACTGGAAGTGGTCAAACAGGAGATGGCAAGAGTGAACGTCGACATTCGAGGAATCAGTGAAATAAGATGGGCTGGAATGGGTGAATTTAACTCAGATGACCATTATATCTACTACTGTGGGCAGGAATCCCTTAGAAGAAATGGAATAGCCATCATAGTCAACAAAAGAGTCCGAAATGCAGTACTTGGATGCAATCTCAAAAACGACAGAATGATCTCTGTTCGTTTCCAAGGCAAACCATTCAGTATTACAGTAATCCAAGTCTATGCCCTGACCAGTAATGCTGAAGAAGCTGAAGTTGAACAGTTCTATGAAGACCTACAAGACCTTTTAGAACTAACACCCCCAAAAGATGTCCTTTTCATTATAGGGGACTGGAATGCAAAAGTAGGAAGTCAAGAAACACCTGGAGTAATAGGCAAATTTGGCCTTGGAGCACGGAATGAAGCCAGGCAAAGGCTAATAGAGTTTTGCCAAGAGAACACACTGGTCATAGCAGACACCCTCTTCTAACAACACAAGAGAAGACTCTACACATTGACTTCACCAGATGGTCAACACTGAAAATCAGATTGATTATATTCTTTGCAGCCAAAGATGGAGAAGCTCTATACAGTCAGCAAAAACAAGACCAGGAGCTAACTGTGGCTCAGATCATGAACTCCTTATTGCCAAATTCAGACTTAAATTGAAGAAAGTGAGGAAAACCACTAACCATTCAGGTATGACCTAAATCAAATCCCTATGACTATACAGTGGAAGTGAGAAACAGATTTAAGGGGCTAGATATGTTGGAGTGCTTGATGAACTGTGGACAGAGGTTTGTGACATTGTACAGGAGACAGGGGTTAAGACCATACCCAAGAAAAAGAAATGCAAAAAAGCAAAATGGCTGTCTGGGGAGGCCTTACAAATAGCTGTGAAAAGAAGAGAAGCAAAAAACAAAGAACAAAAGGAAAGATATACCCATTCATCTCTCAGTTCAGTCGCTCAGTCGTGTCCGACTCTTTGCAACTCCATGAACCGCAGCACACCAGGCCTCCCTGTCCATCACCAACTCCTGGAGTCTACCCAAACCCATGCCCATCGAGTTGGTGATGCCATCCATCCATCTTATTCTATGTCGTGCCCGTCTCCTCCCGCCCCCAATCCCTCCCAGCATCAGAGTCTTTTCCAGTGAGTCAACTCGTCGCATGAGGTGGCCAAAGATTGGAGTTTCAGTTTCAGCATCAGTCCTTCCAATGAATATTCAGGACTGATTTCCTCTAGAATGGACTGGTTGCATCTCCTTGCAGTCCAAGGGACTCTCAAGAGTCTTCTCCAGCACCACAGTTCAAAAACATCAATTTTTCGGCGATCAGCTTTCTTCACAGTCCATCTCTCACATCCTGGTACTGCTTTCTAATGTCTTTGGTAGACAAAATAAAAGTTTCAACTTTAGACCGGTTCCCAAAAGTACTCTGAGAATTCTGCTGCTGCTGCTGCTGAGTCACTTCAGTCGTGTCCGACTCTGTGCGACCCCAAAGACAGAAGCCCACCAGGCTCCCCCTTCCCTGGGATTCTTCAGGCAAGAACACTGGAGTGGGTTGCCATTTCCTTCTCCAATGTGTGAAAGTGAAAAGTGAAAGTGAAGTCGCTCAGTCGTGTCCGACCCTTAGCGACCCTACGGACTGCAGCCTACCAGGCTGCTGCATGCATGGGATTTTCCAGGCAAGAGTACTGGAGTGGCTTGCCATTGCCTTCTCTACTAGTCTATAAAATGAAGCAGTTTCAGAAAACGTGTTCTCCGCTTTTGCCTCCTGAGAAAATTAGTTCTGTATACAGTACCAACGAGGCTGAACTACATTTCCCACAATGCCTCAGACCCGGAAGGAAGTGCGACTCTATCCTTCCCGTGATTCCTTATAGACCGGAAGCCAGGACCTTAGTTCTCTTTCCCATCTTGCAAGGTAAGAATGGCGGTATGTCTCTTCAGGACTAGAATTCAAGGTCCCAATCCTTCGCCATCCTAGCCGAGAGGGTATCAAGTCGACATCTGCAGGGGTCACACATGCTCGGGGCCTACTGAGAGGCCTCCCGGACGCTTCATTTCTCTCTCTTGGGTTTACGGTAGGGCACGAAGAGGGTGAGGGGGAAGGTTGTAGACGCTCCGGTTGCTCGCCACTCTCCTGGACTGGGGAAACAGGGCCCTTCCAGGGATTCGTAGCGGACTAGTGGGGCCGCAGAGACTAGGGCGGCGGCGCGCGCTCCGGACTCCCGAATCTCGGTTCAAGAATAGGCAACCTAGTTTGTCTCTGCCACGTTGTGGATTTGAGGCTGAGAACAAAATGCTGCTTTCCCCTCTTGCCCACTCCGCGGGCCGGAAGTCGGCTCCGGGGCTTTGCAGTTTTTTCTCTTTGGGCTTAGTTTGGAGTTAGTGTGTGTGTCTTCGCCTCCTAAACCGAATTTCTTGAATGAAGTAGTCTGGCGAGAACTGAAAGTGAGCGATTTCAAGTTGCAGTCTCGCTGCTTCCTGGCTTTGGAAATTGTTTTGGTCTGTGCGTAGAATGTTTAATTTGCAAAACAGAGATAATGTAATAAGGATTTGTGACATCAAAATATGCAGCAAACGCTTAACGGGCGTGAGGTGTCTTAGGCTCGTCGAACAGGTTATAGTGTATTGGGGGAGACAACCTAGAAATTAAACCATTACGGATGTTGTTGCGAAGGTGGGGGGATTAGGAGGAAAGCCTGTATCTTATAGTGGGAAGAATGAAAAGGACGTTTTAGCTAGTTGGAGGATGAGAACTTGTAGTTTGGGGGGCCTGTCAGTGTATAGCCATGGGATAACTGGTGAGATGCCTTTTTTTTTTTTTAAAAAAAAAAAAAATACGTGTTGGTAGATGGCGGGTGAAAAGGCTGAGAAGCCAGATACTAAGAAAAAACCTGAAGCCAAGAAGGCTGATGCTGGCAACAAAGCTAAAAAGGTGGAAAAAGTGAAGAAAGTTAAGAAGGGGAAGCCCCACTGCAGCCGAAATCCTGTCCTGGTCAGAGGAATTGGCAGGTATTCCCGATCAGCCATGTACTCCAGAAAGGCCCTGTACAAGAGAAAGTATTCAGCAGCTAAATCCAAGGTAAGGGGTGAGGGGAACTCAGTGGGCATTCTCTTAAGCTTAAAATGTTTGTCTGCCTCTGACTTTGTGATACTCCTCATAGGTCGAAAAGAAAAAGAAGGTTCGGGTTCTTGCTACTGTCACAAAACCAGTTGGTGGTGACAAGAATGGTGGTACCCGAGTGGTCAAACTTCGCAAAATGGTAAGATTTGGAGGAGATCTTAAGTTGGGTATTGAGTTGAATCCTGTGAGGATTTTTGTGTGTGCTCAAGGTTCTGGACGTTGGTATTTACCAGAGGATTACTAATGGAAGATAGTGAGTTTTGGGTTTACGACTTGGCTTTATTACTTACTGTCCTTAGTAGAGTTACTTTTCTGTGCTTTTGTTTCTTAGAAAACTAGGGTAAAGTTTTGCCTCTCAGGGCTGTGAAATTTACTGGGCACAGAGCCTAGAAATGCGGCCAGACCTATAGAACATTTGTCTGCTAAAGCTGTGAAAGCCCCTCTTTACCATGCACAAGACCCAACATTTTCTCTGTGAAAAAGAAAGGTTTGCTCTGATTTCCATTATGGGACTATTCCCAAATGTATTACACTCTGCACAGTTGAATATTACTGCACAAGAGCAAAATTGGCACTTTGATTTCTTCTTAACAAAGGTTTTGTGAGCTGATTTTTCTGTTGGCCATTCATGTTTGTGGTAAAAGCAAAAGTGTCCACTAAAATGATAGTTAGAAGTAGATTATTGTGAGTTACTTGTCATAGGGTCTGTGGGGTCTCATTTTTATAATAAATGAACTGGCAGTCTTGATCTAAGCTAGTATCTTTGGTTCTATACAGTTTGTTTTACTTTGTAAATGATGTGGGGGTCATGCATGTTAGTGTGATGTGTATGAACATATTTTGTTTAATTGGAAAACGAGCCTTGCTTTTTTCATACCATACAGAATGTGTCAGGCCTTTGTTTTCTGAAATGTAGTTTACAACAGAGTCAGAAATCTTAGAAAAGCTTGAGAATCACTGCTGCACGACAATGCATAAGCCATGTAATACAATAAAGTTTGGTTTGATACCAAATTTACTTGCTGGATCTTTCCCTCTGCTTGAACACACAGCTCTTTCAGTTTTTACCCTGTGTTTTCACATGAAAAGCTAATAAAACAGCACTGACCTTTTCTACTTTTAAAATCTTAGAAGTGAAATGTAATAGTGTAAATCAAGTGTTTAAAGTAACTGAAAGACTGTAGCAAAAGTTTTTACCTACTCCAGAACCAGCTATACTGACTTGATTAGCTTACTTTAATAAGTTGGACCTATGGGCTTTCTCTAGCCTAGGTATTACCCTACTGAAGATGTGCCTCGGAAACTGTTGAGTCACGGCAAAAAACCCTTCAGTAAGCATGTGAGGAAGCTGCGTGCCAGCATCACTCCTGGGACCATTCTGATCATCCTCACTGGGCGCCACAGAGGCAAGGTGAGTTCAGCTGCCTGGAGTTAGTGCATACGTTTGCACTTTGGATAGGAGTGGTTTACTTGTGTTAACTGCATCTAGCAGCAGGAGGTCCCATGGAAGAGATGGGATGCTGCATAACAGAACCAACAATCCAGTCCCTAGCATAATGTGTCTAGTCTATAACAGATAACTGATTACCTTTTCCTGTTTTTGGTAATACTAGTTACAGATGATTCAGGTGTCCCTGTACTCAAAAAATATGTTTGAGTTAGTTCCTTAGAATGGAATTGCAGGGATAGAATTAGAGTTGAAGGATATTTATTTTTATTGTTAAAGGTGGTGGCTGCTCTTTAAAAAAAAAAAACACACACACACACCGAATTGCTTATATCCTAGAGTCACGCTAGAGTTGGTAGTTTGGTATAATTCCTTCCAGAACTGTTGAATCTATACATAGGTGGAAATTTCCTTTAACAAATTAGTCTGTGATGTGATTAATTTAGAAGTCAGTTTTTATTTGTGGAGCCATGTAGCATTTCTTTTTAATTTACAGAGGGTCGTTTTCTTGAAGCAGCTGGGCAGTGGCTTGCTACTTGTGACCGGTAAGAAAGTCCTTGGATTTAATAGTCTCTGAAATTTGCAGCTCTCCCCATTTTCAGTTTTGTTTAGAAATAACTTACATGCATCACTTTTATGAGTTGAAGGTGTACAGTATGATGGTTTATTTATATATATATATAGTGAAATAATTACTGCGGTAGGCAAGTTAAAAAGTTTTTTCTTTGTGATGAAAACTCTTAGAAACTACTGTCTTGAATTGTGTTTAAGTATACATTTTGCTCCCACCCAAGTAGAGGTTTCAGTGCCATGAAATTCTTCAGCCTATTTCAATGCCTTGTGTACACGTGCATTCTAAGGGAGCAGGTATTTAACTTGCCGCATATCATGTCAGCATATCATATGATATGCTGCTGCGTATCATAAAGTAATTGCCACCTATAATGCAGAGTGTTTGTCTACTAATTCCAAGGAATGCATACTGTGCAAGGCCTGTGATTGGTGTGCCACTTGGCCCCAGGATGGAGTTCCTGGATAGGGGGAAGTGAGCTGTTTACTCTAGAAAACAGTGCTCAGTTTGAATTATTCATGAGGCACTGGTGACTTTTTTTTAACCAACTGTATGAGTAACTGCTCTCTCCTGGTCTGCGTCACTTTAAGATGGGAAGGGTGGTCTGGGTAACTTTTAAGGTGTGAGGGATAGGGGAAGCCTCACATCTGGAAAAAAGCCTTGATGCTGGCAGTGGAAAGCAGTTTGGAATTTCTTCAGACCCAGAAAGAAGATAGAATCTCTGTCAGCAGATATTTTTTTTTCAAACCCAGTCAGGTCTTCACCATTTGCTCCTCCTTTCCCTCACTGAATTGATCCTCCCCCACCCCCAGGGCCTCTATCTCTCAATCGGGTTCCTCTGCGTAGAACACACCAGAAGTTTGTCATTGCCACCTCCACCAAAATCGATATCAGTGGTGTGAAAATCCCAGAACATCTCACTGACACTTATTTTAAGAAGAAGAAGCTTCGTAAACCCAGACACCAGGAGGGTGAGATCTTCGACACAGAGAGAGAGGTAAGCTTCTATTTCTGTCTTTGCCTTTGGTAACTCTGGCTCCTCTACATGAGAGTAAAAATAAATAAGGTTAAGAACTGTTAAAAAGAAAGGCTATAAATAACAAGTGAGGAATATCTGGGAAATAATATTAAATAATAATGAATAGTAATGTGCTGAATTCCTAGTTGGCAGCTAGGAGTTCAACTTAGAAGCCTGAGGTTTTGGTGAAACTCTGAACTACTGTTTTCCTGGGAATTATCGCTCATTTATCCTTTTATGTTAAAGTAGGCAAAAGGGTAAAACTTGTTGTTATATATTACAAATAGGTTATATTTCACAGCTGTCCAAAGAGTATTATCAGAATTGCCTTCTGAATATCCCCAGGACTGAGTACTTGTGAAAGAGGATTTTTTAGTTAATAAAGTAATTTTTCTTTTTCTTTAGAAATATGAGATCACAGAGCAGCGCAAGGTTGATCAGAAAGCTGTGGACTCACAAATTCTGCGAAGAATCAAAGCTGTCCCTCAGCTCCAGGGCTACCTCCGCTCTGTGTTTGCTCTCACAAATGGAATTTATCCTCACAAAGTAGTATTCTGAACTTCTTGCAAAGAACCTAATTAAATAACTTGTCCATTTCCTTTGTGTCTTTTTTTTCTTTCAATCTGCTTCTCGGTGTGGTGTGACTTATAGCCAACTTAATGGGACAATAGCCTCTACTGAAAGGAGTGGGACTGGGGGCTGTAAACTGCAGAGGAGTCTCCTCTCCGGATAAGCATTCTTAGCTTCCTTGGTGTCTTTTCAGCTTTTTCACCAGGCATGTACCAATACAAAATAGTGGTATTTCCCTAGTCATCACTGGATGAGTCAGTGCTAACTGCCTGGACAAGAGCTGGGCTCTTCAGCTTGCAGACTTTCCCCTCTTTCAGTTGCTTGTGTGCTTAGTTTCTTAAATCATGTAACAAGTCAGTGTTATTAGATACCCTTCTCCCTCGTGTACGGTACATGCCATTACACAGGTAAGTGTATTTTGATTATTCCGTAGGAAGTGCTCATCTTTACTGCTGCATAGTGTAACCTTGGTGTTTTGTGGATATTTGGGTTTCTAGCATTTTAATTATACAAGTTTCCACTGCTATCTAAAAGTAGAGTATTCCTCTGAAACCTTTTGTAAGCTAAAATGGCATAAAGTGGAATTACCTTATGACAAATCTTGCTAACAGGTATAAAATAATATAAATCACAGATGTTCACAGTTCAGTGCAATGGTTCTTTACCTGAAATGCTAAATGCAGTCCCAGGAAAGGAGCTTGGCAATGCCATTCCCACAGCCTAGACACACTGCCTGTATAATGGCTCTGCATGACAGCTGTCTTTCCCCCCTTTTCCTTTTCTTGGTTAAAGTAGACTCAGCAGTGGGTGCCTGCGTTAAAATCTGAAATGTGCATACAGATGAGCAAGTACCAGGAAAAGTTCGCTTAGTCAGAGAACTTACTAAGCCATTGTGGTGGTGTCTGTCTCACCCATGCACCATCGCCTGCCAAGCTCCTCTGTCCATGGGATTTTCTAGGCAAGACTACTGGAGTGGGTTGCCGTTTCCTGATCCAGGGATCGAATGTCTCCCACATTGCAGGCAGATCACTGAGCCAGCTGGGAAGCCTTAGGCCGTTCTGGTAAATGGTGCCAAAGTACACTACCCTCCATGAAGGCTGCACCAACTTGTGAGTGCCCATTACCTTCCAGACTCATTAAATGAAGTCATCAGACTTCAGTTTTTAGCAATAGGTGAAAAATGACAAGATTTTTTAGATTTTTGGAATTTTTTTGATGATAGGGTGGTGTGTGTTTTTTGTTCTGCTGCACCAGGTCTAGTTCCCGAACCAGGGACTGAACCTGGGCCCCCTGCCTTGGGATCGAAAAGTCTTACCCACTGCATTACCAGGGAAATCTGTTCATCAATTAAGATTTATTAAATGTTTTAATACATTCATGTGCTCCTTATGAAAGATGGGCAGAATATTCAAGAGAGCAACATAGAATCTTGAAAGAATCACAAATGTGCAAAAATCATGGAGAAAATGTTATCTCATTTTGATTTTATTTATATATAATGTGATTATAAAAATGGGCACAAGAAATTTTCAGGTACATTTTCCTTTTTGGTCTCCAGAGCTCTTTATGGTCTTAAATTGCTAGCGACGAGTTTTTTGTTCATGTGAGTTACGTCTGTTGACAATAAGACCAAATAATTATTAAAATATTTGTATTTAAATGGCAAACTATTCCATGTTAATGCAATATTTTTGTGAAAAATAATTTCCAAAACAAAAATGGCATTGTTTCATGGTTTTGCAAATCTCAGCAGAGAATTAACATGAAGACAGCATCTTAGTAGCAACATGGCAAATGGCTTTCACTTCAGATTCATTTTAAAATCTCAGGGACACCAAGGATTCCCAAATCATACTTGGTACCACTCTACTGGCTCCTTTGCAAGGTTCCAGATTCTTTGATATTTTGTTTTTGGTTTTTTTTAATACATTTTTTGCCACGCTGCACAGCATGTGGGATTTTGGTTCCTTGACAAGGAAACGAACCCATGCCCCTTGCAGTGGAAGCTTGGAGTCTTAACCACTGGACCATCAGCAAAGTCCCCAGCATTCCTGTCTCTGAGATGTCCTCCCTTTCCGTCCATCTGCTTCCTGTAGCTCTGGTGCATCTGTGCAATGCTTAGGTCAGGACTGCTTATAGAGAACAAGGCTGGGAACCCTGTGTCTGAGATCCAGACACCTCTTGTTTAGGTTTTCTGTTGCTGCTGTAATAAGTTACCACAAAGGCTGTGACTTAAGTACCTTCTCTTAGAGTTCTGGAGGTCAGAAGTCCAAAACCAGTTTCGGTGGGCTGGTGTCAAGCCTATGGTAGTGAGTGTCCATCCATCTCCCATGACTTGGGGTCCCTTCCTCCCAGGTGCTCCAGCCCAGGTTCTTGTGTCACATCACCTTCCTCTGATGTCGATCTCTTATAAAAGACCAGTGTGAGTACATCCTACTTGGAAAATCCAGGGTATCTCCTTGTGAAGATAGTTTCTCCACTCACAATACTTCTGACACCAAAATGTGTGGATTTTCCCACACCAAGCAATTCTCCAGTTCTCCACAGATACCAGCTGAATGTCCTACAGTCCTGTTCTGATACTGAACTACTTGGAATTAGCATGGACCCAAAGATTGAAGGCTCAGTCCCACAAGACTGCCCTTCATGTCAGATGCCAGTCACAAGTACTGGGTCCCTGGGTCACCCACACTTCTGAGTTACAAACAGAGGATTCTTACAAATCCATCCTCAGCTTTGATAGTTTGCTATGACGGCTCTCAGAACTCAGAGGAACACTTCACTTCCATTCACCAGTTTGCAATGAAAGGTACAACCCAGGAAAGCCAAATGGCATCCATAAATAGAGCAAAGTAAGTAAGGGGGGTGCTGGGAGCACTGTACCCTCTCTGGGTATACTATTTCCAGCACCTCTTGATGTGTTCATCAAGAAGCTCATCAAATCTTATTCAAGAGTTTTATATAGAGCTTGAGCACTAGCACTACCACCATTTCCCTGCCTTTCCTTAAGTCTGGGTTGGGCTGAAAGTTACAGCCTTCTAGTCCCTTGGTCTTTCTGGTGACCATCCCTATCCTGAGGCTGGAGTCTGACCCTAAGTCAACTCATTAACTTGGGTGTGGTTAAAAAGGGGCTTCCCTGGTGGCTTAGACCATAAAGAATCCACCTGCAACGTGGGAGACCTGGGGTCAATCCCTGGGGTGGGGAGATCCCCTGGAGAAGGAAATGGCTACCCACTGCAGTATTCTGGCCAGGAAAATTCCATGGACAGAGGAGGCTGGCAGGCCCTAATCCATGGCATCACAAGAGTGATCAAAAAGAGCTCCTTACAAATAACAAAAGATGCTCCCATCTCTCAGGAAATTGCATGGGCTTTAGGATCTCTGTGCCAGGGACCCAGGACAAAGACCAAATATATTTTTGTGTTATACTGCCTTCCCCATCTTGAGATCTTTCTTAAAAAAAAAAACATTTATTTATTTGGTTGCATCATGTCTTAGTTGCAGCACATGGGATCTTTCCAGTGTAGGCTTCTGCTTGTGGCTCGTGGGCTTAGTTACCCCCTGAGGCATGTGGGATCTTAGTTCCCCCACCAGGGATCTAACCCGCATCCCCTACATGGAAAGGTGGATTCTTAACCACCGGACCACCAGAGATGTCCCTCAAGATCTTTAACTTAATCACATCTGGGTCTTCCCCAGCAGTCCAGTGGTTAGGACTCTGCTTCCACTGCAGGGATGGCAGGTTTGATCCCTGGTCAGGGAACTAAGATCCTGCAAGCAAAACACTTAATCACATCTGCCAAGTACCCTTTGCCATATAAAGTAATATGCATGAGATTGAGGGATTAAGACAGGACACTCTTTGGGGCTATTATGTAGCCTGCATCAAGCACCAAGCTCTGGCTTTGGGGAGGATTCCTACTCTAGTCCAGGGCCTGATTACCACCTTTAGCAGCCCTAAGTGTTAAACACACCCCAGTGCTATGCTCCATGTATGTAATTCAAAATAAAAACAGTATCAAAGTAAGGAAAGGCAACTGTGTTCTGAATTTCCCATAGATTGTACAAGTATAAAATTGGAATTTCTTGGGCAAAGAAGATATGGACTACTTCACTCAAAAACTGTTCATTGAATACAGGTCAACTGAAAATGGTATAGAGGTTCAAGTTGTAGGTTTGGAGATCCAATGGACTTGGATTTGAATCCTAACTTTGCTGCTATTTATTTACCTTTCAGGTAATCAATGTGAGCCTAATAAAAGCTGTTGTCCTGACTATGTGCCAAGCAGTTAAAGTATATGCTTTTTTTTTAAATTGTATTTTAAATTATTTATTATTCTTTGGTTGCGCTGGGTCTTTGTTGCTGCACGCAGGCTTTCTCTAGTTGTGTGGTGACTTCTCTTGTTGTGGAGCATGGACTCTAGGGTGCTCAGTCTTCAGTAGCTGCAGCATGCGGGCTTAGTAGCTGTGGCATGTGGGATCTTCCCAGAAACAGGAATTGAACCCTTGTCCCCTGCATTGGCAGGCGAGTTCTTATCCACTGTACCACCAGGGAAGTACTAGAATTATTTTATTGTGGTAAATTATATATAACAAAACATACCATTTTAAACACTCTAAATATACAGTTCAGTGGCACTAAGAATTTAATATATTTAATATATTGGGCTTCCCTGGTGGCTCAGACAGTAAAGAATCCACCTGCAATGCAGGAGATCTGAGTTTGATCCCTGGGTTGGGAAGATCCTCTGGAGGAGGGCATGGCAAACCACTACAGTATTCTTGCCTGGAGAATCCTCATGGACAGAGGAGCCTGGAGCCTGGTGGGCTACAGTCCATGAGGTTTCAGAGTTGGACACGACTGAGTGACTAGCATAGTACAACACAGCACATTTCATATATATTTGTATATGTATTAATATATAGGTATTTGATTATATATATTAGATAAATATATAAATATATATTAAATATATAAATATTTAACATATTTTTTAATGTATTTAAGGTATACAGTCTAACAAGGGCATCTAAATTTTTATTAATAATTAATTGCAGTTAAAATAGGTGAGCTTCCCAGGTGGCGCTAGTGGTAAAGGACCTGCCTGCCAAAACAGGATTCGTAAGAGACTCAGGTTCAGTCCCTAGGTCAGGAAGATCCCCTGAAGGACGAAATGGCAACCTACTCCAGTATTCCTGCCTGGAGAATCCCATGGACAGGGGAGCCTGGTGGGCTACAGTCTATGGGGTCACAAAGAGTTGGACATGACTGACGTGGCTTAGCACAAAATAGGTACTATTGAGAAAGTATACTGTGCAAAAAGATTGAGAAACAAGAGGACTTGTCATGTTTGAGGGAGCCAAGGAATTTCTCTTTGAGGTAGCTGAGACCTGAAGGATGAATAGGAGTTTGTCAAGTGAAACAGGTGGGAAGTACAGTCTAGGCCAGGGACTACCATGTGCAAAGACCCAGAGCAGGAACAACTGTACAAGGGCTAAAGAACCAGGAAGAAGCCAGGGTAACTCTTCAATCAAGATTGGCACTGGCCTAAGGAGAGTAAATCTTAAGAGTTCTCTTCACAAGGAAAAAATTTTTTCTTTTGTTTGTATATGGGATGAATGGATGTTCAATAAATTGGTTGTGAAAATCACTTCATGATGTAAGTCAAATCATTATGCTGTACACCTTAAACTTACACAGCTGTGTGCTGTGCTTAGTTGCTCAGTTGTGTCCGACTTTGTGGCCCCATGAACTGTAGCCCACCAGGCTCCTCCATCCATGGGATTTTCCAGGCAAGAATATTGGAATGGGTTGCCATGTCCTCCTCCAGGGGATCTTTCCAACCCAAGGATCAAACCAAGGTCTCCCGCATTGCAGGCAGATTCTTTACCATCTGAGTCAGCAAAGAAGCTCAAACTTATGTCAATTATATCTCAAAAACGACAACAACAACAAAAAAAAAAACTTGAGCAAAAACACCCTAGACAAAAAAACCCTTTAGGGGAACCTTCCTCATTTCTCAGATCAGGTCCCTGGTCTTTTCATCCCCTTTGGAATTACTTGTTTCAAGTAATTTTCCCATTCTAAGTTGGAGCAAGGAAAGCTGCTTTTCTTCTAGAGGGGAGGAGTGCCAAACCTAACAATTTGCCAGCACTCGGAATACTGAATGAATGAAAAGATAAGACTGTTTGCTTTTTTTCTTGTGCAGACTCTAGGATTGTGCCTTTTGCCCACTTTTCCTTTGTGGGGACTAGATTTTTAAAATTGGAGGATAATTGTTTTACAATGTTGTGTTGGTTTCTGCTGTATAACAACGTGAATCAGCTATACGTTTACACATATCCCCTCCCTATTGAATAAGGCCTCTGGTATCCACAAGGGGGCAAGAGAGGACATGGCATCTTTTGGAACTCCAAGGTGCCGGATTCCTCCAAAGACAATTGCACTTCTTGATGCTTTTCATCAGCGTGGAGGCTCTTCCCTTGGTAACCATAATCAAGGGAGCTCTAAGGAGAATTTCTCCCTCTGCATTTTCAAATATCTTTTTCTTTCAAATTCTTTTCTCCGATGCCTCATAGACCCTCCTATGAGCTGAAGGAATTTTCTTCAGAATAAATTACAAAAAAAAGAAAACACGGCCAACCATATCGTTTGGAAAAAAGATTTTGAGTAGGTGTGTGTGTTTCCTCTTTGAGACTGTGATTAGTGAGATGGAAATAATCAATCTCCCCCACAGATTCTGTCGATGTGTGTGCATGTATTTATGTAGCAGATGTAGGCATGTGTTTTTTCCCTTGGTGTTTTGAAAGGCCTTAAAAATTAACATGGCTGCTTTGTTTAAAGCTATTTCAAGCTCTATTAAGGCTTATCAAGGACCACTTATCTCCACCTTACAGTTGCATTTTTGTGGGCCCGGTAAGGATTACAGACTCAATTTTAGACAGTCAGCTGGTGCAGGAAAGCCAGAAAAGGGAGAGCTATTGCAAAATCCCAGAGGGGCCCCAGCTCGAGCCAAGGCCAGTGAACACCACGTCAGCAGCTGGGGCAGCGCAGAGACAGTCTCTACCAACAAGCTTGCTCTCTCTTGGGGAGATGCCTCCCAGGGGAAACTGAAGTCCAATCTATTCATGGCTTTTCTTCCTTCTTGCTCATGCTTCTTTGCTTCCAAAAGAGGGTTGTCCAGACAACACCTTCTCCTGCTCCTTTTCCTATCCCAAGCACCCATTCCCAAACAGAAGAGTGGAGAGGACAATTCCAAAGAAAATAAGTCATAAATCATAAACCTTTCCTTTCTATATGATTCCATGAGTGGCTGTTTCCTGTATCCATGGTGTGTATGTGTGTGTGTGTATGTGTGATCTTAACTAAATTTGGATTCTCTGTATCCAGGCTTCTAGCATAGAATTCTTTTGAGCAGGGACTTTTTTCATCTTGCTAATCTATTCTAGAGATTTCCAGAAAATGGTCTTTTTTTCCATAGGGCTTCTATAAATATTAATTCATCAGCTGCCTCTTCATGGTACGGTGGCAGCCATGCAGTCCAGTGACTAATTAATTACTGTTGCTAAAATATTAAATAACTATTCATTATGCAGTCTAAAGACTTTAGCTGTGGATATGTGCTATTTTCATTCATTGAAGTGAAGGGCAATACGGACTGTCCCCAACCTAGGATGGTTCAACTTACAGATATTTCAACTTTACAGTGGTGGAAAATGGATATAGTTGATTTTGCTCAACTATAGACTAATGTAAGTGTTCTGAGCACCTTTAAGGTAGTATAAGCTAAGCTATGAAGTTCAGTGAGGCTTTCTATTTTTTATATTTTCAACTTACTATGGGTTTATCAGGACATAACCCCATCATAGGTCAAGAAAGATCTATAATTCCTGGGCATCTTGACTCCTTATCTTGAAATATAAACAATATGAGGAGGAGAATTATTTTGAGCCACACAAGGCTATTTAGATTCCAAAACCTGAGCGTTCAGAAATTGTGATGCCAGACACAATTGAAACGTCCTTTGACAGAAGAATGATAAAGAAGATGTGGTACATACATACAATGGAATATTACTCAAGTCATTAAAAAGAATGAAATAATGCCATTTGCAGCAACATGGATAGACCTAGAGATTGTCATACTGAATGAAGTAAGTAAGACAGAGAAGGTGAAATACTATATGACATCCCTTATATGTGGAATCTAAAAAGAAATGATACAAATGAAATTACCAGCAAAACAGAAAGAGACTCACAGACTTGAAAATGAACTTATGGTTGCTGGGTTGAAGGGATGGTTAGAGAGTTTGGGATGGACATGTACACATTGCTGTATTTAAAATGGATAACCAACAAGAACCTACTGCAGAGCACTAGGAACTCTGCTCAATGTTACGTGGCAGCCTGGATGGGAGGGGAATTTGGTATATGTATGGTTGAGTCCCTTTACTGTTCACCTGAAACTATCACAACATTCTTAATTGGCTATACACCAATACAAAAGAAAAAGTTTTTAAAAAAGAAAGCTGGGATTATAGAATCAAACAAACCTAGGTTCGCAGATTTGATGTTTGTTTATGAGATACTGATTAAAGCATCCAACTGAGCCTTAAGTTTCTAGCTGAATATGGGGGTAATAATATCTCCATTCTGTATACCTCCCAGGATTTGACACTTGCTAGGAGCTTAACACATGCATGTGGGATAAATATCCTGAAAATGAAATTTTCAATCGTTGTAAGGCACATGAGATTGTTACAGTGCAGTGCATATGAATTGCTTATTTGGGAGGGAGGCAGAAGAGGATGGAGCCAGCCAGGGATTCAAATCTCAATTCTGCCAATTTCTAGGTGGGTGCAAATCACTTAATTCTAAGCTTCAGTTCCTTGTAAAATGCAAATATTAATGAATACTCAGAAGGATAGTATGATAGACATAGGAGTGGAGGCACCTCCCTTCCTAGACGTTCAATAGACTTTTTTTTCCCTTTTATCAAAAGTAATGCAAGCTTGCGGAGAAGGCAATGGCAAGCCACTCCAGTACTCTTGCCTAGAAAATCCCATGGATGGAGGAGCCTGGTAGGCTGCAGTCCGTGGGGTCGCTAAGGGTCGGACACGACTGAGCGACTTCACTTTCACTTTTCACTTTCACACATTGGAGAAGGAAATGGCAACCCACTCCAGTGTTCTTGCCTGGAGAATTCCAGGGATGGGGGAGCCTGGTGGGCTTCCGTCTATGGGGTCACACAGAGTCGGACACGACTGAAGTGACTTAGCAGCAGCAGCAGCAGCAATGCAAGCTTGAGAAAGAAAATTTGGAAAACACTGCAAAGCAGAAACCACCCATCTCCCAGTCAATGCACTGCTGTAAATGTAGTAAACCATCCATCTCCTGTAAATGCACTGATGAAATTTACCAAAATATTATCAGACATGATACCGCCCCTGTCTTTTCTTCTACATCTACAGATACAGTCTTACAGCAAACAGAATTAAATTTCAAAATTTCTTTACTATTTTAGCCTGATTTTTTTCCATTTACCGATACATTAACATTCACTTGTATCAATATTCTTCATAAACATTATTCTGAACAGCATCATAATATTCCATGTTTCAGATATACCATTATAATAGTTAACCAGTCCCACATTGTTGGGTATTTAATCTGACTATAATTTTTCCTTTTATAAACAAATATACTGAGCTGCACATCCCTGTTTGTTCATCCTGGACTGTGAGTCTGATAATTTCCTTCAGACAACTTCCTCAAAGTTGAATTGCTGGATCAAAAAGTATGCTCTTTAATGCTCTCATTCACTGTTTCTTTATGAAAACTTTTATTTTTTAGAGCAGTTTTAGGTTCACAAAAAAACTGAGGATGCAGAAATTTCAGACATACTCCCTGCTCCCATGCATGCATAATCTCTCCCATTTGTACATGCCCCACCATGTGAAACATTTGTCACATCTGATGAACCGAACTGACACATCATAACGCCCAAAGTCCACATTTTACATTGTGGCTCTCTCTTGGTGTAGTATATTCTATGATTTTGAAAAAATGTATAATTTCATGTATACATCATTATTGTATTATACAGAGTACAATTCACTGCCCTAAAAATTGCTGTGCTCTGCCTTTCTGCATCCCTTCCTTTCTGCATCCACTAGCTACCAATGATCTTTTTATCATCTCCATAGTTTAGTCTTTTCCAAAATATTATATAGTTGGAATCATACAGTATTGTCTTCTCATGGCTTGATAGTCATTGCTTCTTTGTGCTGAAGAATATTCCATTGTCCAGATGTACCACAGTTTATCTATCCATTCACTTCCTGAAGGGCATCTTGGTTTTGGCAATTATGAATAAAGCTGCTATGAACTTCCCTATGCAGGTTTTTTAAATTTTAAATTTATTTTAGTTGGAGGATAATTGCTTTACAATATTATATTGGTTTCTGCCATACACCAGCATGAATCAGCAATAGGTATACATATTACCCCTCCCTCTTGAATCTCCCTTCTATATCCCACCCTTCTAGATTGTCACAGAGCAGCTGATTTGGGCTCCCTGCCTCATATAGCGAGTTTCCACTGGCTATCTAATTTACATATGGTAATGTATTAGTTTCAGCGCTCCTTTCTCAGTCTGTCCCATCCTCTTCTTCTGCCACTGTGTCCACAGGTTTTCCTCTGTGTCTGTGTCTTTACTGCTGCTGCTGCGAAGTCGCTTCAGTCGTGTCCGATCCTGTGCGACCCCACAGACGGCAGCCCACCAGGCTCCCCCGTCCCTGGTATTCTCCAGGCAAGAACACTGGAGTGGGTTGCCTGCCCTTCAAATAGGTTCATCAGTACCATTTTTCTAGATTTCATATATATGGTTAACACACAATACTTGTTTTTCTGACTTACTTCACTGTGTGTAATAGGCTCTAGGTTCATCCACCTCATTAGAACTTACTCAAATGCATTCCTTTTTATGGGCTGAGTAATATTCCATTGCATATATGTACCACAACTTCTTTATCCATGTATGGATGGACATTTAGGCCTGTGCAGTTATTTTGGTGGACACATACATTCAAATCCTTTGATACCAAACAGTGCTTTTTTTTTTTAAGTATAAAAGCAATATAAAGATAATCTTACTTCAGCCATTCCAGGCTAGTCCTGCTCTGTGTGGCAATTCACATTAGCAATTTAGTACATAGTTTCCCACACATTTTTCTCTAAACACCTAGTTCTTTTAATAAAAGTGGGATGGCTGGCATATTTTTAAGGTGTATGTCAATCAGTGTTGAATAGTGATGGAATATAAGAATAATTTTAACTCCCTCTTGGAGCATTTATTAAGGGCCAGACACCAGACATTGTGACCGGTGCTTTATTTTCACGAGATTTTGAGGGCTTATTGGGTACAAGAATTTGTAGTGAATATGTAGCACCTACTGTGCGTTTCGACCAAGTATTTATGAACAAATGTGCAGCATCTACTGTGAGCCATGTTTTTGCATATATCTTATTTAAACGTGCAAGCAGCCCGTGAACTTCCATGTGTCTGCCCAGGTGCCCACGGTGGGACTCTGGCCAGAGAAAGAGGGGTGCACACATGAGCAGAGGGGAGGAGAGTAGAGGAAGGCTGCCCTCTTCTCCTGGAACAGTGCAGACGTACGGCGCCCTGGAAATGTAAAGGACGTGGGAGGTCACTCTGAGGGCAAGATGCAGAAAATGGCTAGGCGAAAGTCCAGCCAACCTGGCTGTCCCCGGGC